>NC_067476.1:150753023-151080523 GCF_947179515.1 Apodemus sylvaticus | reverse complement strand
GTGACCTGCAGCCTTTGTCAGCTGGGATCTCCCCCACCCTCAGCTCACACATCCTCAAGACTGGCAGGTTCCTACCTTTAGTCATGAAGGGACACCCAGCCTTCAGAGCCCCACGTTTCCAGACCACTTAACCCTAGTACTTAGAACTGGATGTTTTCCAGTTCAGAGTTCCTGCTTTGCAAAGATCAATTTAAATGTATCAGCCAATCTCTCTGCATTGCCCACTCTGTCCTCTACGCACTCAAGATGCTGCTTTTCACGGAATGTTCTAGAACATAGAAGCTTCTACACCTTCGCTGTTGCCTACGGTGATAACCAGCTGCATGTGGACAACCAGGCGGTGAATGGCAGCTAACGTGATAGAGCGTGTCAGGTTTCATTTCCATAAATGTACTTAGAAAAACAGTCTCTTAGTATCTGTGATGTCAGAATAAAATTCCTTAGGCTATTATTAATAACACTAATAATTCGTGTGTTTGGTGATTGTCACATTGGCATTGGAGTCGTATAGGTCCACACATTTAAGCACAGATATTTCTGGAAGCATCTAGAAGCAGCCAGAAGCATCCACCACCCCACCCCCACTGCCCACAAGGAGAGCTTTGGTAACATGATAGCAAGATTTGCTGAGAGCAGTCTCTGGCCGGGTGTTGCTTCGATTACCAAGTTTAATAGCTTGTTTGTGTCTTACCACAGCTTTTTGAGGTATGCCTTGGTATTACCCATGAGGGAATAAACTCATGACCAGAAAAAGGAGGAACCTTCGCCAGAGCCAAAGCCAGGCCATCAGCATACTGAGATGACAAAGGTTTGTGTGATAGGATTTTTTTTCTGATCTTCCTGCCACTTCCTGGGTGTCAGACAATTTTTATGAGGAGGCAAAATGCTTATGAGGGGAAAATTGTTGTGATTTCCACCTTCTTTCCTCATGAAGGAAGCACCCAAAAGTTACTGCCTGGACACTGTCCTCACCTCTTTGGTCCCTGGAGTTCACCCTCAGAGGCGACATGAGGTGATTGCTAAGGGTTATGTGAGTTGAACCCACAAAAAGCTCATGTTGTTGGCGGAATTGATCCCTTGCGGGTTCTGGAAACCTTAGGGTCTGGGACCTATCTGGAGGAAGTAAGTCACTAACTCAGTACTTTCTCCACCCTTCACTTCCATTCCACCGTGAGGTCAAAGGATCCCTCCCTCCATGCTTCCTCTACCATGCCATCCCGCCTTTACACAGTGGACCAAGAAACTATGGGCCAAATGCTCTGAAACGGGGAAGTAGCCTTGGCTACTTTCAAGTTATTCTCTTTGGTATTTGGGTCACAGCTATGGAGAGTAAAAGGGAATTTGGTGCCAGAAGTGGGGTTGCCGCTGGGGCTATACCTGGCCATGTGGTTCTTAAACCTATGGAACCTATGGTTTGTGGGAGGGGTTTGCCATGTGGGCTAGAGAAGTCCGAGCTTGCTGTTATCAGGACTTAATAAGTGTGTCTAACAGAAGCTCAGAAGACCAGAACACCAACAGGAATGCAGGCACTGATGGCCAGGCCTGGGAGGCTTCAGACAGGAATAAAAGTTCTATTCAAAATTGGACTAGACGCCATTTGTTACATTCCAACAAAAGAATTCATGTAGCCTTTGTCCAAGGCCTGAGAGACTCTTTGAAGATCTAAATTTAAAAGTCATACCTGAGGCCCAGTGCAAAACAAGCCCGGACACTTGGAGTTTGAGTCCTAGAACTTGAAGTAAGCCAGATGTGGTTGTCACATCTGTAACCCCAACATTCGTCTGGCAAGGTGAGAAGCAGAACCAGTAGAGTCACCCAGAAGCTGAGGGGCAGCTACTCTGGAGCTCTCAGACCAACAAAAGTAACCAGAGAGGCCCCACCTCAACAAGGTGGGGAGAAAACCAATTACCTAAGGCTGTTCTCTGATCTCCATAAACACAGCATGGCATGTGTACTCCTGTACTTACCACCCATACACACACACACACCACCACCACCACCACCATCATCATTATCATCATCATCATCATCATCATCACCACCTCTCTCTCTTTCATACACATGCTGTGCACACACACACACACACACACACATTTTTTAGAGGTGATATTTAAGCAACTAAGCTGAGTGGGAATCTCAAGGCAGTCGCACGCAGGCTATGCCATAGCCATTGATAACTGCTTTTTGCCAGGTTTACAGTGAGAGTTGGGAGTCAGAGCAGGACAGCCTAGTCTGAGAATCCTGTGTAAAGTTGGGCCTGAAGAAGGAAAGGTTCCTGAAGAGATTCATACCTTTAGAAATAAGCCACACACATCAAAATGGGTTGGATGCTTGGCGAGCATCTAAGAAATCTACCAAGCCCCATCCATTGCAGCTACAAAGCTATAAACTTAATTAAAAGGCTTTCTTGGGAGAGCAGAGGGCCCTTGGAGATACTGTGCTGGCCCAGAGCCACCTAGAAAGTGGTTTCCTCAGGGTTTACCTCAGGGACTCGGAAGCCACTGTAGCCGTGGATCCCGGAGGACCCTGCCGCCCCTGGAGCTGAGGGCAGAGCTTTGCTGTGGAGACCCCAGGGAATTGGAGGTTACAGACCATCTACCAAGGAAAGCCACAGAGGAGGCAGCCCAGACAGAGGCATGTGGTCTCCAGTCTCTCAGTTGGCAGAGACGAGGCAGTTTAAGCCCATGGAAGCTCATATCACAGCACTGGGGGTCCCAGCTACCAGGCGTGGGTCTCCAGGAATTCCTAATTGCCTTTCTGGGACTGGTTCTTGCTTTGACCCAATTTTTCCTTGCTATTCTTCTGTTCCAACCTGTTAGAGGAACAGTGTTTATTCCCTCACAGGGTTGAGAGGATGATCCTTTCTGAACCCCATTAATCTACAAATGGAATAATAATTTTCTCCCAAGCAGTGTTAGCTACGATGACTCTCCCCTGAGCAGCCTAGGGTAAGGTTTTAACAGACAAGTTACCCCGTCCACCATTGCAGCTTGAGACCTCCAGCTTCCCTTGTCGTTTGGGATGACAGCCAACGGTCTCTTCATAACACTCAGAGCCTGCCATGATCTGCCCTACTTACCCCTCAGCCCCCCCCCCTTACCCACTGAACTGCTGAGCCTGGACCCCAATGTGCATTTCTGCCATCTGGGAGCACCCCATCCCCCAACTCCGTCTCAGCAAAACCCACTTCTGGACAAAGTTTCAGGTCCGCCTTGGCCTCCTTTGCTACCCAAAGAGCCTTCACACCCTTGTGTGCTCCACAGCTCATGCTTATTACCTTGTCCTCAGCTTCTCACCTCAGAGACTGCGAGCACAGTCTGCGTGTTTACTGTGTGTCCCAGCTCCTCCCTGCGCCTGGAAGGAACCTCATGGCCACTGAGGAATGAGAAACCAACTATCCCTTTAAGTTTCTGAGTCCCGAAGAGATAACAGAAATCTTGATCCCCTGCAGTGGCAGAAACCCGTCCTCCTGGCTGGAACTCTGCCTTAGTGGACCTGTCTCCTCTCACCGAAGTCAAATCCAGCCCAGGAGAACTGTCCTAATCTGTCCCTGTCAGTGCGCTGCCCCTAGGGCAATACCGAGTACTGAGGTGCTTAGCAACCTGCTGGCTGGCTTGGTTCCTGGATGTATGGCTCAGTTTGCAGAACTGGAGTCCCCTCAGAGCTGTCTGCAGAGCCCCCAACAGGCTCAGCACCCCCAAAGCAACCATGTCTGCGGAACTGTCCCAAGGCCCCATCTGCAGAATGGCTCTGGGGCTCCTGGGGGCTCCCTGTAGCCAGGCCACTCCCCGGGAAGGCGGATGGACAGCGGGGGACCGCCCTGCCTTTCCTGGGGTCCGGGAGGGGTGGGGGTGGCCCGAGATCCGTGGCCGCGACTTACCCATAGCTAGGGAGTAGCTGGCTGGGGGCGGGGGGGGGCGGGGGGCGGGCGGGCCGGCTGAGCTCTGGGCTCTGCAGGTCCTGATCAAATCTGCTGTGGCTGACAAACTTTCCCCCAGAGCTGGGGCCTGCGCTCTTCCTCCGCCACGTTGGCCAGCCCGGCCTGAGCCTGGGGGCGGGACGGAGGGGAGCCCGGTACCGCCTGACAGCCAATGCTGAGGCTCCCCGCTGCCCCACAAAGGAACTTACTTCAAGTTTCCCCGGAGAAACTGTCACTCTACAAATAGTTTCCACAATCACTGTGACCCACCCTTCACTGGCCTTCCCATTGTGTACACACACACACACACACACACACACCCTGTGCCAGGCCTCACCCATATACACACACATCCTGTGATGGGCCCCTCCCATGTGTACCCCCACCCCACCCCCACCCCACCCCACCCCCACCCCACCCCCACCCCACCCCACACAGAAACCTCTGACATCTCTGGCATTCAGCACCATTCACTGAACAAGCACAGGAACGCTTGCTTGAACTTGGAGTGGTCGAGGGGACAAAGCAGACAAGTTGGTGGTTCCTACGGAGCTTACTTCTAACGGCAGAATAAAATGATCTAAAAAGTCAGCAGAGCCCAGCAGCATAAGGAAGGCCATTAATGTTCAGCATAAGCAGAACATTAGCCTGGGCACGGAGCCAGGCAGCTGCGATGGCTGGGTTGGTTTGTCTGAGGAGGAGAAACTTCAGCTGCAGCCTGATGGACCAGGCCCTAGGAGACAGCAAAGGGGACAGCAAAGGGGACAGCAAAGGGGACAGCAAAGGAGCCAGTGGGGCACAAAGGAACATCCAAAGTGAAGTCTGAGGGTCTGGAACCTAGGGGTTCAGAGAGGTCAAGTGGAGAGGAGCAGAGGGGCCAGGGAACCATAACCTGAGATCTTGGGGCACTGTCAGGAATGGGGGGGAGGGGCGTTGTTTCACTGTAGTGGTGGGAGTTGAATTTAAGACCCCCCTGTATGCCAGGCAGGTGCTCTGTCACGGAGTCTATCCCCAGTCCAGGAATGAGGACTTTTATCCCAGTTGAAGGAGACAAATTCTGATGGGTTCACAGACAAGGTTGGGAACTGGGCAGCTGGTGCAGGAGAGAGGAGGCTGTTTTGACCCCTACAGGGGTTGGCATGGAAACAAGTAGGCAAACCAGAGGGAGACTTGGTAAAGACTGGATGGGAACTAACTGCCGGGGTCTGGGCGGGGAGACCTAGGGTTCTGTGCTTACTGCCATATGGCTCTGGGCATCCCTGTGGAATGGGGGTGGGGGTTGGCTCTGCCCCTAGGCTAGGGACAATGTCAGTAATTCTTACTCCAGGACCACAGGCAGGCTCAGCACTCAAGTGAGCGCAGCCCTCCCCAGCCTCTCCTGTGCTCACACACAGGCTTTCATGTAAATGTGTTCACAGCAACCCGGCTTCACCAGTACTTTCCTCAAGAGGGCCAAGTGACAGGCAAACTCATGTACCTTGACTGTGATGGTTTGAATATGCTCAGTCCAGGGAGTGGCAATATTAGAAGGTGTGGCCCTGTTGGAGTGGGTGTGGCCTTGTTGAAGTGGGTGTGGCCCTGTTGGAGTGGGTGTGGCCTTGTTGGAGTAGATGTGTCACTGTGGGTGTGGTCCTTAAGACCCTCATCCTAGCTGCCGGGAAGCAAATCTTCAACCAGCTTTCAGAAGAAGATATCGAATTCCCAGCTCTGCCTGCACCATGCCTGCCTGGATGCTGCCATGCTCCCACCTTGATGATAATGGACTGAACTTCTGAACTTGTAAGCCAGCCCCTAATTACACGTTGTTGTTATAAGAGTTGCCTTGGTCATGGTGTCAGTTCACAGCAGTGAACCCCTAACTAAGACATTAACAAGGAGATGTTGTAAACCAGACCTTCTGAGGCAGGGCCCTTAGGAGTCTGGAAAGACTACAACGTTTGAAAACATGGCCCAGAATTCTTCATTCTCATTCCCTAGTGTGTCTCTGTGTGTGTGTGTGTGTGTGTGTGTGTGTGTGTGTGTGTGTGTGTACACCAAGAGATTGCAGGGAGTAGCAGGCCATGAGACCGCTGGGCTGAGGCCCTAGGACGCTGGGTCCCTGACCCTCAAGCTGAGTCGTGACATTACATCAATAAAGCTGGAAACTGGGAAGCTGAAGTAGGAGGATCGAGGGCAGCTTAGTCCACCTAGGGAGACCCTGTCTCATACAGCTGACGATGGTGACAATCCCAAAGTCCAGTTGCCAGCCATGCTGTGAGGAAGCCCACACTAACAATATGTGTAACACTATACATATACACATACACATATGCATATACATCATATACACATACACATCTTATACACATACACATATGCATATATATCATATACATATACACATACACATCATATACACATACACATATGCATATATATCATATACACATACACATATGCATATATATCATATACACATACACATATACTTATATATCATATAAATATACATATACACATACACATCACATACACATACATATACATCATATACATATATATCATATACACATACACACATATATATACATAAAACATACATATATATTCCTAGCATCTGGGTCACCTCGAAGCCCAGCTCTGTGAATGATCCCAACCCCAGGAGTCCTGTCCAGCCCAGGCGTTAGAGATTATGTAGCAGCGACAGATGGAATTTAAGGCCCTCAAATCCCATGCATGAGTCTAATAAATGCTTGATTGAGCTGCACGGTTTCCCATCAATTGGAATAGCAGTAATAACTGGACTGAGAACTGAAACCATCGAGTGAATCTACTTTTGATAATTACTTAACATGGTGGGTGTTTTACCTCCCTGGTAACCCCACCATCGCCTAAGGAGGTAGGAATGGCTACTACGTAGCCCCATGTTGGAGGACAAGGAAATTGAGGCTAAGGGGCATGGCACACTTGCTTGAGATGCTTTTTCACTGCCTTGGCAGAAATAACCAAGAGCATTGGCTTATGGGAGTGAAGGATTAGGTTGGCTCACGGTTTCAGGGGGACTTCAGTTCATCATTGTAGGAGAGGCACGGTAGAGTTCATACTGGCAAAAGTCTGTCACAGACACCTCCTGTCACAACAGACAGGAAGCAGAGAGTTCTGGGCCAAAATGAGTGATGGGAATAACCCTCCAACTCCCGCCAGCCGGGTCTCACCCTTCACACCAACCTATAAGTTGGAGTCATTGTCTTCACAACCTTCACACCAACCTATAAGTTGGACTCAGACTCAGATGAGCCTGTGAGGGAGGGGCACTTGGGATTCAAACCATAATGAGGAGTTACTGGGAAATGGGTCCCCTTCCCTCTGGAGCACTTTTTCAGCCACCCCGCCGTTCTGCACGGACTGCATCTCGGCCTGTCCCATGTGGTGGCTCTTCCCTCTTCTGTGGAACCGCACCACACAGAGCAGCAAGCGCCGTTCCACTCCTGTGAGAGTATCCCTAGAAGCCGGGTGCCTGGAATGGTCTAGATGGTGTTGCTTTGCCTGGCTCGCACTGTGCAGGAGGGACGTGTGTCTGGTGGCTGCCACTGTGCCTGGCTCTTCCAGAAAACGGAGGCTTCTCTCTTCATTTGACCTCTCAAGGAGGAAGCACCTTTCCTTTGCTTCCCAACGGTCCCTGCCCCCTGGCATTTGTGTCCTGGGGCCATTCATGTCCCTGCCTTCCCTGCCAGCAGTGGAGACCTAGCAATAGGCATCCAGCAAATGGAAGGCAGACAACCAGATTTACGATCTGGTTATGCAAGTTGACTGTATCAGCCTTCTTCTTCTTCTTCTTCTTCTTCTTCTTCTTCTTCTTCTTCTTCTTCTTCTTCTTCTTCTTCTTCTTTTTGGTTTTTTTGAGACAGGGTTTCTCTGTGTAGCCCTGGCTGTCCTGAAACTCACTCTGTAGACGAGGCTGGCCTCGAACTCAGAAATCCACCTGCCTCTGCTTCCCAAGTGCTGGGATTAAAGACATGCACCCCCTGGTCACTTAACCATACACTCTGACCAAGCCACTTGCCACAATGGGACGTTCCCTATGGAAGCCCCCCCCCCAATACTGATTCACAGTGCTGATACCCCCAGGCAAGAACCTGTGGGGGAACTGAGGGCCTTAGATCTGCTGCCTGGGAAGGACTGGTCCTCAGGCAAGACCGCAGTGTGCTCGGGCCTCCTCCCCAACCCTGCCTGCCTTACACATTTTCCTGGCTGAAGCTTTGATCTCAGCCATTGCCGTGCGTGTACCTCATAAGGGGATTAGTTTTGCTTTCAGTCGTTAGGTTAGTAGGAATCTGTTATGGAATGATAAATAGCTGGCACGTATTCCGTCACTATTAATCACCTTGATTGAGAACAGGAGAAAGCCACCTAAAAGGAAAAAGTGTGGACCAGACTGTGTATATGCACGCAACTGGGGGGTGGAGGGGTGGGGTGGAGGGCTTATTTGTCTTCCTAACTCTCCGCTACAGCAAACTTGCATCACCTTGGACACACCATAGGCCTGGTTTATTTATTGTGTCTCTCCACCAAAAAAAAAAAAAAAAAAAGAAACCATGTGAATGAGAACTTTTTAAAAGTCTCTTGTATTTTCTTCTTTGTCCCAGCATTCCATTCAGAACAAAGTTCCAGGACTCTGCCCTGCACAGAGACAATGTCCGGCGACAACTCTTGAGGGGTGTTTGCCTTCCTTGTCATCCTGAGTACCAGCTTAGACAATGTCCTGGGGTCAACCCATAAGGGTAGATGAACTGAGACAGGCAGAGGGACCCAACCCTCCCAGGGCACTGAGGCAGGGCCTAAAGTACCATTGGTCAATGCTATAGAGACTGTTAATTTCGATATAGATTTAAGTTTTGATTGTAAGCACTCCCTAATGTTTTTTTCTAATGGGTAAAACCCTTCAGAGCAGGGCCATTCAGGCCTGTGAGTGGCAGCAGACAGGCCTGCCCTTCCCTCACACCTCAAAGCCTGGCAGAGGAGCCCTTAACTGAGGAGTCAGTTTTCTGGTAAGTGGCTGAGTTGTCTTGATGGCGGGCTGGCTATTTTGGACACCTTATGGTCACTCTGAGGACACTGCAGCTGAAGCCAGGACTCCTGCCCTAGCAGACCTTGTTCCAGTCAGGACCACCCCAGACATCCTGCAATGGCTGCCGTAGGCAGGGCCTAGATATCCTTATCATCCTTCAGAATGGGATGGGGAGCCCTTCTTCAGAAATTTGGAGTTCCAGAGATAGTGGAGAAGAGACACAGGATGACAACAAATGCATGAGAAATACAGGATGGCCGTGAGGAGCTAAGATCAGGGACTACCGTCCTGTCTGGAAGAGTTCCTCAGAGCTGACAAGTCCTAAGGACAAAGGGCCCCAGCATCCAGAGGCCCAAGCTAACACTACTGGCAGCAACTGCTAATACCTGAGGCTCTGGTAGCCACAGGCATTATGGGAGCAGAGAGTCCTGACACCTGATAGTACAGAATAAATATGCTTTCTTGGTGAGAAGTCACTCCAAGCACTTAGAAATTAATAAAGGAAAAACCCTTTAGTAATAGCAGTTGACTGATTCTGGCTGACATACAAAGGAAACCAGCCCCACCAGGAAATTCACCAGTTTATATAGGCCTTAGGCACATACGGTCCACTGTCATCCTTGAATCTCTTTCAAGTCCTGGCCTCAAGCCATACTTCCAACAACGTAAACAAGATGCCAGAATTCTTTCATCCATGTTGTTCATTTAAATATTCTCCCCATAAGGGAACTTGGGCATGATGGCTGTCCTAGTGTGAAGTGTGGGGACCCCCTGAGCTGCTGGTTGGTGGAATGTTCTTCAGTGTGAGAATGGACATAATGGCTGTTATAAGTCAGGCTTGTCTTGGAACCTAACTAGAGGCCAATCTTGCTGAGAAAATCTTAATGTAAGCAGAAACTGCAGTTATAGCGCAAGACTATTCCTATCAAGCCTGGTTAGATTACTACTTCTCTTCCGGTCATACTGAAGGCAGGACTAAGTTGAACTTCATGTAATTTTATGTGCACAGGCTAGAGTCGTCACAGAGCGGGGAGCCTCAATTGAGAAAATACCTCCATAAGATTTCACTGCAGGCAGGCCTGTAGGGCATTTTCTTAATTAGTGATTGACGTGAGAGGGCCCAGCCCGTGGTGGGCGGTGCCATCCCTAGGCTGGTGGTCCCGGGTGCTATAAGAAAGCAGGCTGAGCAAGCCGTGTGAGCAGTACCCCTCCATGGCCTCGGCCTCAGCTCCTGCCTCCAGGCTCCCGCCCTGGCTTCCTTCCATGACGGACTACGAAGTGGAATTGTGAGCAGAGCGAACCCTTTCCTCCTGAGCTGCTTTTGGTCCTGGTGTTTCATCACAGCAATGTTAACCCTAACTAGGACAATATTCCTAAGCAAGACTATTTGTAGATCCTTTATAGCATCAATTTTATTCTAGGTTCTCCTGTGTCAGTGAGGCTACAGAACTGTGATACTACTGTGATACTAGTTGACCCTGACTACTGCTAACTGTTGCTGTGAGGAGCAGAGAATCACCCGGCCTGAGAAGTGCTGGGCCCCTAGCAATCCAAAGTCAGAGCATAAATAAGCCTCTAACATGAGCACCCGGGGCCATACGTGTTGGCGCTGGAACCTGGAACCACAAGCTTCTAGTTGTCAGAACTTGGACTTAAGCTTCAGTCAGCCCCACCCATAAGCCTTTGTCACACAAGGGTCCCCGTCTGCCAACACCAGAAGGAGTCACTCCTTATTTACCTGGGAGTTCTGATAGAGGCAAAGGACCCAGTCAGCTGATAGGGGATACCTGCGAATTCAAATTAACAATGGTATCCACGCAGGGTCACACAGTGTCACACATGAGAGGGCAGCTGGGCGGGGTGGAGCGCTGAGGGCTGTGACAAACCGAAGGCCCTGGGTCCAAACGGGAGGCAGCAAGCCACAGCCAGCTGCCTGTGCTGTTCACGAAGCTCGCAGCCACACCCACTCATTTATGCGCCCGGTGGACTGTATCACGCAGACGCGCTGAGGGGAGAGTCTGCGTGGTCTTATTTGTAAAGCTCAAACCGAAAATTTTTGAGGAGAAAGAGCAAATGCACAATTGTCTGGTTAAAGCAAGCTTTATTTTAGGGGTGTACCTGGTATTGGCCAGCCAGTTGGGATTTTAGAGAGAGCCCAGGACGCGAAGAAGACAAAGTTTTTATACCTCAGGGGTAGGGGAGTTCCAAATGAGGGATTTGATGGGTAAAAGATGTAAATTATAGAAACAGAACGTAAGCATAACAGTTACTCAGAATGACCTCCTGAGACAAAGACGTGGTGGCCATTCCTGGACCATGCAGAACTGTGTGTAGTTAAGGTTACAGCTGGGGCACAGCCCAGGCCTTGAGGAACAGAGGTTTAATCATAAACAGGGAATGAGCCTACTTTGTCTTTGTAAGATGGCTTTCAAAGACATCTAAGATGGAGGCAGACTGGTTCTTCACCGGCCAGGCTCTTACACAGAGCATCACAGCAGGCATTTGACAGCTGTAGTCTGAACTCTCCGGGCAGCTGAGCAGCAGGGCTGAAACTCAGTCTGTCATGGCTAGGGGGACCTGTGCTTAGCTTGTCACGGTCAGAGACCTGTACCCAGTGTGAGCAGTCTGTCACCATGGGACATGAGGGAGTTCTGCTGCCTTGTCTTTCTTTTCTCCTCTGCTTTTCCTTCCCCTCTTCTCCCCTACTTGACAGAATCTCGTGCAGCCCAGATTGTCCTCAAATTCACTATATAACCTTGACTCTGTCCTGCCTTAGCCTCTCACGGGCTAGAATTGCAGGTGTGCACCATCTTGCCCAGTTTATACAGTGCTGGGATAAAACTCAGGGCTTTGTGTCCATCAGTGGCATGGGCTGGAGAAATTTAGGGAGGAAGTGAGATCTGAGCCAGCCAGGGAGCCATCATGGCTCTGAAATGTGTAACAGGCACTTGCAGCACTGAAGGAGTTCTTTAAACCTGCTCCGAACCCTTCAACAACTCCATCCTGTGCTGGTGTGAGCTCCTGCCTCTCCAGAATCCCCCTTCCTGCCCCACCATGCCCGCTTTGCACAGAGTCTTTGCACCCGCTGTTTGCACCATAGGAAACTGATGGAGAGGTTGCCCTCTGCTGGTTGGGGGTACAGATAGCAGGTGCCGGCTCCTCAGAAGGTGACCCCAGTGGAGGACAGAACCGACAGAGGAGAGAAGAAGAAGGGAGATGGATATAAGTTCAGATGTTCAGATGTTGCCTAATCATTTCCCCTTCCTTTAAGCTTGTTACCTGTTGCCACTCTAGTCATGAGGAATACAAAATGTCCCCACCCTAGATGACAGTATTCCCAAGGGGAGGCCCCTGCCCTTCCACCCAAGTGCACCCTGGTCAGAGCACAGTGCCATATGGAAACATTCTCTGGTCCTGCTCTTCTTCTGGGGCAGACCAGAGGCACCTCATAAGTCACCCCAAAGTGACTGACCCTCCTCCATGATGGTTTGGAAGCAGTACCTCCGTGACCTAGGGGGTCTCGGCGTCTTTGTCCCAGGCTTTGTCAAAAACATAGGAGGCAAGAATTGGTGAGCAGAGCGGGGTTTGCTTACTAGAGAGATAAATTCTCTGCTTCTCTCTGTCTTGACAATGGTAGTTGTCTTCTTTAGAGTTTTATTGCTGTGAAGAGACACCATGACCATGACAACTCTTATAAAGGAAAATATTTAATTGGGGAGGGCTTACAGCTCAGAGGTTCAGTCAATTATTGTCATGGTGGGAAGCATGGTTGCATTCAGGCAGACATGGAACTGGAGAGAAGTAGAGTTCTACATCTGGACTGGCAGGCAGCAGGAAGAGACAGTGACACTGGGCCTGGCTTGAGCATCTGAGACCTCAAAGCCCACCCCAGTGACACACTTCCTCCCACAAGGCCACACCCACTCCAGCAAGGCCACACCTCCTCGTGGAGCCAGTCCCTATGATCTTATAGAGGTCATTTCATTCAAACTACCACAGCAGTGTTAGAATTCTAGGAAGAACGAAACACACGAGGTAGGAGCTCCACATGTACAGAGCGAGCTGTGAGGTGAGCTCTCGCAACTGCTAGTGACAGCCCTGTCCTGGGGGCGGCCACTCTGCTACAGGCTTTCAGCCCGTTCCCATCCCCCTTCCTGGATAAAGTTTCCATATTCTTAGAACCCCTCCCTGTTATAGGAGACACTAGCTCTCTGCATTGGCTGCTGGTCTCAGCAGCACTCTTGTGAGGTCTTGAGGACAGGTAGCTGGCCACCCCACTTCTCACCGGCAGCCGTGCATCCCTACCACACTCCCTTCTAACGTCTTGGGCTGGAGCCTTGAATGTCTGACTTTACAGTCCAATTTGCACTTCATACTATCTGCCTCTGGAAATAGCCAAATGAAAAGCATCGCCACGCACCCTTAATCATCAGCTCCCTGTTCTCCTGACAAGTTATAGGGACCAGTTGTGGACCAGCCTGTCTCTCCTCCCTCCAGTCAACTCATTTTCTCATTCAGTGCTTTAAGGTCTTCAGCCATGTCTCTAACTACCTTCCCAGCACCCTGGTAGACAAGAAGCTGACAATTCCACTTCCCCACTTGGTTGTTTAAGAAAAGTCACACACACACACACACACAAACACACTATTTTAAAAGGTCAAAATTTGAATTTAAATGCCCCACTCTCAACCCTCCAGTCTAAGCATCAGGCTTGCAGTCTCTGAGCACTGTGCAGCCTCTGAGGGCTGGGATCACATGTGTGCACCATCCCCAAGACATTCTAGGCCAGTACCCACTTCTCTGGGGCTGAGGTAAAGATGGAAACAACGCTTCCTTGTGACTCGCTACATGGGGGGGGGGGGTTAAGGGGGAGGGGCAGGCATCAATCAGGCAGTCCAATGGCCAGAACCAAAGGAGATGGAAACTCGAAAACTAGGACTGATAACGGTTGAACTCGCTCTCTTCATAGAGGCCAGGAAGGGCTTTTCCGGGAAGGAACCCTGCAATAGAGAATAAAGGATGTCTATTCGGCTCTAGGTGACATGGGACTAGACAAACATTTCCCTGTAGAGAAAATAGGTACAAAAGCTCTGTGCGGGAGATAGATAGTGCTGTGGAGGGTAGGTGGGGCTTCTGGAGAGGGAAGGATTTGTAAGGGATGGGCCGAGTTAAGGTTTAGGTCCTTAGCCAGTAGGGAGTCATTGAAAGATCTGAAGCTGGTTTAAAGAGCTAAACCCAGCCTGACTTAGCAAGCCCGGCTCTGGTAAGCGCCTTGCAAAGTAGATTTCTAAAGCAAGGGTTCAGATGGGTTTGATCACCATAGGGATGGCTGTGTGGACACAGTTATGATAATGAAGCTACAAACAAGCACTGGGGGAGAGGGCGTGGATAGAAACGGAACAGGTTCTGGGTGCGCTTTGCTGGAGAACGCATTCTGTGCACACAAAGGGTCTGAAGTACGAAAAGGGACCTGCCATGAATATCAACGAAACCCAGGGACCACAGAGCCAGGATGCTGGTGCCATAGCAACCCGGGACCAAAGGGCTTCTCTTCTGTATTTTCAACAGAGCCCCAAGGAGCGTCGGGCAGGGACAAGGAGGTCAGAGGCCCCTTGTGAAGAGGGCCTCTGTCCACCGGCACCGCGTAACCAGCCTGTTATTTAATTCTGAAAAGTCCCTCGCCCCAGCAGAATCAGGCAGCCTCATTCTGTAGATGAAGAAACGGGAGCTGGTGCTGGCTGCTGACATGTCGGCTGGTGCCAGGCATTAGATGGCGTCTCCGGATAGACAGCCTCGCCTAGGACCCTTGCTCACTCCCGGCTTAGAGCATGTTCACATAGACTGAAGTGGGGCTCGAGATCAAAGCTAATCTGAGCTACACCGTGAGACTCTGTCTCAAAGAAAAAAGAAAGAAAGAAAGAAAGAAAGAAAGAAAGAAAGAAAGAAAGAAAGAAAGAAAGAAAGAAAGAAAGAAAGAAAGAAAGAAAGGATAGAAAGGAAAGAACCCTAGCAGAAAGGAGCACAGCGTCCATAAAAGAGTTTTCCCAAAAGAACCTCCAAATTGGAAGTTCGTCGCAAAGCCGAAGCATCACCAAAGGGCTTCCGGAAGAAGCCGAAGACTGAGAAGCCGTTGGCCGAAAGTTGTCGAGCGGTCACGGAGATGGACGAAGAACTTCGGGAAGGGCCAAGTCGCCGGATCCGAGAGGCTCTGTTGAGTAGGGAAAGGTCGGGAGGCGGAACTACAGTAGCAGAGTGAAGCGTGTTGGGGGAACGGTGTTCGTGGCGGAAGAGGCCGGAGGGTTTCCGAAGCGAGCGGAAGCGGCGCGGTCAGGGTCCGAACGAGCCGAAGGCATGGCTAGCGCGTCCTCGGAGGCGGAGGCTGAGGCGCTGGCCGCGGCACGCGAGCGGAGCCGCCTCTTCCTGAGCGGCCTGGAGCTGCTGCAGCAGGGCGCCGAGGCCCGCGTCTTCCGCGGCCGCTTCCAGGGCCGCGCGGCCGTGGTGAAGCACCGCTTCCCTAAGAGCTACCGGCACCCGGAGCTGGAGGCGCGGCTCGGCCGGCGGCGGACGGTGCAGGAGGCGCGCGCGCTGCTCCGCTGCCGCCGTGCGGGTGAGGAGGACCGGACGGGAGACACGGGGCTCCGGGAGACGGATCGGACGGGAGACACGGGGCTCCGGGAGACGGATCGGACGGGACAGACGGGGCTCCGGGAGTCGGGCCGGGCGGGAGACACGGGGCTCCGGGAGACGGGCCGGACGGGAGACACGGGGCTCCGGGAGACACGGGGCTCCGGGAGACACGGGGCTCCGGGAGACGGATCGGACGGGAGACACGGGGCTCCGGGAGACGGATCGGACGGGAGACACGGGGCTCCGGGAGACGGGCCGGACGGGAGACACGGGGCTCCGGGAGACACGGGGCTCCGGGAGACGGATCGGACGGGAGACACGGGGCTCCGGGAGTCGGGCCGGACGGGAGACACGGGGCTCCGGGAGACGGATCGGACGGTAGACACGGGGCTCCGGGAGACGGATCGGACGGGACAGACGGGGCTCCGGGAGTCGGGCCGGGCGGGAGACACGGGGCTCCGGGAGACGGACCGGACGGGAGACACGGGGCTCCGGGAGACGGACCGGACGGGAGACACGGGGCTCCGGGAGACGGATCGGACGGGACAGACGGGGCTCCGGGAGTCGGACCGGACGGGAGACACGGGGCTCCGGGAGACGGATCGGACGGGACAGACGGGGCTCCGGGAGACGGACCGGACGGGACAGACGGAGCTCCGGGAGACGGCAGTGCTTAAGGACTCAAGGCGACACTCAGGACGCCGTTCCTCTTGGTTTGCAGGGCTAGGCAGCTGTCTCTCAACTTGTTTAGCGCTCGGACCCCTCAGTTTCTCATTTCTGCCGGTTCCCCTTACCGTCCTCCTCTCGCCATTTGGTAGTTTTAAGGTGTCCTGACAGGCGGGCGTCTGGGGCCAGGCTCTCTAGACTCAGATTCTCCCTGCACTATTTCCTGCGTGGCCATTCAGCGAGTCGTTAGCCTTGTATGTAATGGGAATCTCAGGGATGTTGCAGTCATTAAAGAAGGCATGTGCATCACATGCTCTTATGCTGACATAGTTCAATAAATGTCTGCTTTCATTAAATTGTTTATTTTTCTTTAAAAAACAACCATATCCCCCACAAAACAACAATAACAATACTCTAGAGAAGATGAGACACAAAGAGGGGACGTGCCCAGGTTCCACACTACCAGACAGCCTGCCTGTGACCCAGAAGCACTGACCCTTTGCTCTTTTCTCCTTAGTGGTTTTAGGTGCCTTCTACCGGGATGGTGATAGGTGCCAGGAGACTGGGAAAACTCAGCACTGAACAGGCCTGTACTTTTACTGCCCTAGAGGGGCAGTGGAGTTATAAAGTAGTGTTCATATACGCTCCTTTACCTTTTGTAAGTTTTATCAGACAAGGATGGAGTCTACTGATGCCCATTGATGGGTCTCCAGTTTCTAGGAAAGTGTCCTGAACCTGGTTGGCCTTCAGAAGAGACTCTGGAGTTAACCGGAGGTATTGTTACCATGTTACAGTTGTGGAGACTGAGGCATAGAGTAGCTAAGGGAGCCTTGAGGTTTCACAACTAATGAGGAGGAGCTGGTATTTGAACCTGCCTGTGCCAGAGCAAAGATAGGCCTGTAAGGTGACACCCTGCCAAGCCTCCTGCTGTGTCCTTGTCACATAGAAACTGCTCGGACTGTAGGATGCTTGTCCTCTGGCTTCTTGTTCTGTTTACTTTTAGGAACAGCTATGAAGCGCAGGCCTAAGGAGGCTGAGAAAGGAGGAGCAAGCACTGATGCTTCCAGACTCACCTGGGCTGCTCTCAGGCCGCAGTCCCGGGGCTTTAACCGGGCGAGCGTCCGGATACATTGTATCATTTTCCAAAGTAGGGTTGGCCCCGAGAAGCTGTGCACCTGTGCAGGTGAAGGCCGCCTTCATGAGGAACGCAGTCGCTAACACGTGTGTCCGTTGCAGGGATAGCTGCCCCTGTCGTCTTCTTTGTGGACTATGCGTCTAACTGCCTATATATGGAAGAAATCGAAGACTCGGTGACCGTTCGAGACTATATTCAATCCACTATGGAGACTGAAAAAGACCCCCAACGCCTCTTGGACTTGGCCAGGAGGATCGGACAGGTTCTGGCCAGGATGCATGACGAGGACCTCATTCACGGGGACCTCACCACCTCCAACATGCTCCTCAGGCGGCCCCCGGAGCAGCTGCACATCGTGCTCATCGACTTCGGGCTCAGCTTTGTCTCAGGACTGCCGGAAGATAAAGGCGTCGACCTCTATGTCCTGGAGAAGGCCTTCCTCAGCACGCACCCCCACACCGAGACCGTGTTCGAAGCCTTTCTGCAGAGTTATGGTGCCTCGTCCAAGAAGTCCAGTCCAGTGCTGAAGAAGTTGGATGAGGTGCGCCTGAGGGGGCGAAAGCGGTCCATGGTCGGGTAGCGGAGCTGTGGTGACCGGCTCACAGTGAAGGCCGATGTAGATGAGGCTGGACCTCAGCAAAGCGTGGGTGGTTGAGTGCTCTGTGATCATCCGCCACCACCATCCATGGCTCACTGTTCTCAGGGGCGTCATGTACACACAGGGTTTGTTCTAGGCAGAACTGGGTGGGTAGCCTGGGCTGGCTTCAAACTGTGTAATTGAGGATAACTTTAAACTTCAGATGCTCCTGTATCCGTTGGAGTGTAGGAGTGTGCTCTCACATCTGCTTTCTTTGGTGCCTTAGGCACACCAGGCAAACCCTGTACCAACTGAGCTATATCCCAGCCCTAGCACTGGGTGCTTCAGATCAATCAGGCCCCACAGACAGTGCCTGCGGGCCTCATGCACAGCCGGCCGCATGAGTGGAGAACTGTGTTGTAGCCCTGGAAGGACAGAGGCGGGGACTGTTTGTGACAGCACGTCTCGGTCTGCGCTTTAGTCTGGTGGGTGTGGGTTACATGGATGGAGACTGCTTGAGGCCAGCTCAGTGCGACGTAAGCAGCACTCTGAGAACGCGGTGCGGACTCCGACTGGGCGCGGACTGACTGGGATGCAGCGAACTGCTCCACGGAGCTTGCTCCAGATGTGGCTTTCTACCTGGGTTTGGTTTAAAAGATGTTCTGAGGGACTGGAGAGATGGCCTTGTGCGAGGGGTTCTCGCTCTTCCCAAGGACTCCAGTGTGGCTTCTAGCACCAGCTCTCAGGGATCACTGCCTCTGCCTCCCAGGAACCTGTGCTTAGGTGCACATGCCCCTCCAGAACACACACACAAAATTAAAGTAGCAAGAATAAGTTCTTAAAATAGTCTTGAGAATTGTAAAAAGATGAAAATATATATTACTTCCATTTTTTCTTTTATAGGAAAGCAGGCTATGCCTTTCTGACAGCAAAACCACAGGGCATGGGGAGGTTAAGTGCACTGGCTGCTCATTCAGAGGTCCTGAGTTCAATCCCCACAACCAGACAGACAGTGGCTCACAACCATCTGTACTGAGTTCTGATGCCCTCTGCTGGCATGTAGGTGTACATGCAGATAGAGCACCCATACACATAAATCTTTAAAAAAGAACATTTTCAGACACCCGGGACGTTGAGTTTTTGCTGGTCTGTATCCATAGGTCGTGAAGTTCATGTGGGTAGAGGAGGGGGCTGGTTTATACCTCAGGCAGAGATGGTGGGGGACTTGTGATGGAGTTGATATTCTGTGTACAGAGTCTGAAATCTGAGTTCTAATAGGACCACAGCTGCTGCCACCTGAGTGTCCTGCACGTGACAGATGGCCAGGAGCGGGTGAAGATGTCCCTTCCTGGGTGGATGTCACAAGTACAGAGGAACATTGCCTGCTTTGCTCACTGCGTGCCAGGAGATGTGATAGCCAGCAGTAAAGCAGTTCTTGGGAATGTCTTCACTGTGGGTGGCAGGTCGTACAGGGTCCCACAAGAAGCAAGAGGCGCCCTGGCCAGACTCCAGAGCGAGCGAGCGTTCTTTTAGTGAGTTTTCGTGGTTTTGTGAAATAAGGTTTAAAACTATCTCAAGCTAGCCTTAGCCTCCCAGTGCTGAGTTTGCATGTGTGAGCCACCATACCTGGCTTCCTACCTGACAAGAACTGAAGCGTCCAAATATGACTGACCTTATAAGACACTGGTTTTTATAACATTTTTAATGACTTCTAAGGGCCATGGGAGCTGGCGTGACGTCAGCAGAACAGAGAAGGCCTCCCTCCCGTTTCCTTGGTTGGGCATTGGTTGCTGGTGTACAGCGAGCTATGGGGAAGGGAGGAAGCAAGACACTCAACATCCACAGGCTGCTGCTGCACCCACCCACTGGCGACAGTGGCTGGAGAGGAAGGAGTAGTGGCAGGCGGTGGACTCCCTGGTCCGTGTGTATTGGTAGCAGCGGCACCGAGGGCACATTTTTGCAGGTACGAGAGAGGTGATGAGCCTAGTAATGCCCCCAGCAGGAGTGTTGCCCATCTGCGCCCAGTCCTTGCCTGTGATGGGGAGGGAGCTAGCCCAGGGACAGTCTCACAAAGGGCCAGGGGACATTTGCAACTGCAGGTCCTCCGTCTATGTGGGAACAAGAAATGTTCTGCTAGGATGAGTGAATAGCTCTGCCACCGTGGTGCAAAGCCATCCATTTGTGAAATCTGCCCCAGGGCCTCTGGGAATGGTGGCTGGGACTGAGACCCCAGGTTTGACAGTTGAGATTCACTAAGATCTTTGCACATATGAAGGCATCTTACAGGAGGCAGCAGGCACAGAGAAATGAAGGGGGACTTAAAAGTCCCCGAGTCTGGGCAGGGCCAGGGAAGAACAACACAGCACTGACACGCCCAGCCCAGAGAGGACCCCGGCCACTGTCTCCTCTGCTGTAACTGCTCTTACAAGCAGTCGTGGGGTCACGAGTTGTGGCTACAACTTTAGGCCTTGGAATGGTGTGTGCCTCAAAGATTTGCTGGTAAATAAGCTAAGAGGGCCATGCCCTCAGCGCTGCTGTGTAGGACAGGGAACACCCACAGAGTGCTACTGTGCAGGACAGGGAAGACTTCCCCCCCACCCCCACCCCTGCCTTGTGAAGGTAGGGGTGGGGTGTGAGCTGTGATGACAAAAGCAAGAGTTCATTCTACTCCTGGCTCCAGTAAGGCTTTACAGAGAGCTGGGGTGAGCCATACTGGCCAATTTGATTTTTAAGAGAATACACACACACACACACATATGTATGTATGTATTTATGTATGTATGTATATTAGGCTTTTATTGCTGTGAAGAGACACCATGACCAAGGCAACTCTCATGAGAACAACATTTAACTAGGGCTGGCTTACAGGTTCAGAGGTTCAGTCCATTATCAGCAAGGTGGGAACATAGCAGCATCCAGGCAGGCATGGTGCAGGAGGAGCTGAGAGTTCTACATCTTCTAGCAGAATACTGGCTTCCAGGCAGCTAGGATGAAGGTCTTAAAGCCCACACCCACAGTGACACACCTATTCCAGCAAGGCCACAACTACTCTATCAGGGCCACACCTTCTAAAAGTGCCACTCTGATCACATACATGTATGTGTGTGTGTGTGTGTGTATCTTCAGCTGACTTGGAACTTGTTATTAAGTAGATCAGGCTGGCCTCAAACACAAATTAACCTGCCTCTGTCTCCCACGTGCTGGCCTGAATTACAGGCATGCGCCACCATCCCTGGCTCCCAATTTTGTTCTTAAAGTTTAAATTATCTGTCTTAGCTAGTGAGGGTGTCAGCGCTTGATTAACCGTGCACCCAGACCAGGACCTCACTGCCTTCCCGGTCACGGTGTCACTATGTCACTGTCCCCCGAGCCCTGATGGAGCAGCCCCTCACCAACAATTTGGTCAGCTAAAATCTGGTTCCAGGCATCTGACTCCAAGGCAGTGTCTCTCTTGTGCCACCAGAGGTCGCCTGTTACGGTCACGCTGGGACAGGTAGACATGAGGAAAAGCTTTCCTGTCCCTCTCTCCCCTCCTCCCTCCCCTTCTTGAGCCTGCTCACCAGCTCCCAGCTGAGCAGACGCTTCAGTGATCTTCAGTGATCACTCGGTGCCACACATGAGGCAGATGGCTCTTCCTGTCCTAACCTCTCACCCATCCTCTTCACTTGGTCCTCCCGTAGGTGTTGGGTGAGCACTTTGGCTGGACCGTGGGGCATCCCCAGCGATGGGGAAATCCCATTGTCTGTCCTGGGGCCCCTGGCTACTGCTGAACACTTCCCCCTCCCCACCCCCCGGGCCTCCTGCTTCCTGCTCTGCGTTCCTCCAGACTCAACAGGCAAATGGACACTTTTGGGGGAAAAAAATTAAATTTACATGTAGATTGGGGTACCACTGCGCGCAGAGGCCTGTGGGAGCTGACCCTCTGTCCACCATGTGAGTCTTTGCTATTGAACATACCCTTTCAGGCTTGGCAGCAGGCAGGCTAACCTGCCGAACCATCTTGCTGGACCCGCTTCAGTGCCACTGTGCTGCTCCAGTGTTTGGAAGTTCGCAGGCTTTTCACCCATGTCTCCTTGCTCGTGGCTACAGGCCTGGCCCCCCCTCCTGTACCTCGGTCCTCATCTGAGAAGAGGGCAGTCTGGGGCGCCCCCAGAGGTGCTGCTGTAAGCAATCTCGGCTCAGGGTCCCCAGGAGGCAGACCCCGAGTCAAGCTGTACAGGAGGGAACAGGGAACGGGAGAGAGAGGCTTGCGGAGCCAGGAGGTGAGCCAGCTTCCCTCAGCCAACCCCAAAGCTCTGCAGCCAGTTGGCTGTCAGAGACGCCCAAGACGGGACAGGGCGGCCAGGCCTTAGACCCCATCCACAGAGTCTCCAGCGGGCCTCCCTGAGGTGGGGCAGGAGCATGAGCAAGGCCACTCTGCCCACAGGTGGGAGGCCCACTCCCCGGGCTTGACAGCGGAAGCTGCCGTCCCTTCCTGAGACCCCAGTCCATCCTTGAAGGGGAGCTGAGTCACACATCAGCATGCACTACAGACTCAGATGTCACCATTGAAGTGGGCCGTGGCCACAAGGCTAGGCACACCACAGTGAGCAGCGCCGTCGTGAAGCCATTCGAGTGGTATCGTTTGTGGAGACTGAAGCCAGGCAGTGGCCGTCCATTATTGGCCGAGGAGCCAGGCCAGTCCTGCTTCCCTCACTGCCAGAGAACCTGCATTTCTAACACGTTCTGAGGAGAAGCAAGGGATGCCAAGAGGAAAGCCAGAAGAGCATGCTGGGAGGGCAGGAGACAGCCTTCACGATCTTCTAGATGATGGAGTTGAGTCAGCTTTCCTCTTGGCAGTCTACAGAGCCAACCCCACTGCTACTGCACGGCATGCCATTTGTCAAGGAATTCATTAGAGGAGGGTCAGGCTAGGTCTTTTGTTTTTGTTTTTTTTAAGATATATGAGAGCACCATAGCTGTTTCCAGACACACCAGAAGCAGGCATCTGATCTCTTTACAGATGGTTGGGAGCCACCATATGGTTGCTGGGATTTGAACTCAAGATCTTTGGAAGAAGTCAGTGCTCTTAACCGCTGAGGCCAGGCTCGTTCTTGATAGAGGGGTTTTGTGTGAAGCACCAGGGCAAAGATACCTTCTTTGCAAGATTTGCTTCTAATAGGAGTGTGGAGTAAGAACTTTCTCCCTGTCCGAACTGCCAACACACAGCCCTCAACAACATCTACTCTTAGTATTTATTGTGGAGGGTCAGGGTCTGAGACAGGGTCTTACTCTGCAGCTCTGGCTGTCTCAGACCTCACTATGTTGGCCCACACTGGCCTTGAGCTCATAGAAATCTGCCTGCATCTGCCTCCTCAGTGCTGGGATCCAAAGTCTGCCACCAAGCCTGGCAGTGATTCCTGCTTTTCAAATGTGGTGATGCCTGGTGACTCAGCAGCCTTCTTGAGATCATGAGGCCACAGAGAAGGTAAGGAGTCAAGAAGAGGAAAATGGTGGCGTGCAGAGGCAGGCGGAGAGGGAACATCTGGCACAGGGCTTCACCCCAGCCCCATTCCCCGTCTCACAGCTCATGGAAGCTGGGAGCAGAGAGGCTGCAGGCCTGAGGGGCCGTCTCCAGCACCTGCTGCCCTCCTTGGTCATGTTGGGACTTCAGGAAACATGGTCTTGTCCACTTAGCTCAAGGTTGGGGCAGTGGAAGACCATTCCAGACCTGTCCTGGGCTCAGATCAGTCCCACTCAAGGCCTGACCGATCTCCAGCTGCCTCTGTGTGCTTGGAGAGTCCAGCTTTCCTTGGGCCTCAGTTTCCCCACCGGTAAGGTGAAGCATTTGGCGTGGGTTGGACATTACTGCCCCTGCAGGCCTTCTGGCTGGACCCACACTGTCTTCAGCTGCCAATGTTGGACAGTCAGGTGGTTGCAGAAAGCCAGGGAGTCTGGAGAAAGCCTCAGGGGCCTGTTCTCCACCCACTCCTCCATTTGAGGGGCCTGTGTACTCTCCTCACCCAGCCCCACCCCTCCTCACCGTACTTCACTCAGTGAAGTTGGGCTGCTTCTGGGCCCAACATCCTTGCCATATGGATCTCACGGAATGTAAGACAGGAGGGAAACTTCGCCCTTCTCAGACCTCTTCATCTGCATGTTACTCCCCCAAGAGCCTCCGAGAGTCCCAGAGAAGACAGTCTGCAGGCCTTCCTGGGGCCTCTAGACACCTCTGTCCTTTTCCTTCGTCTCCACACACATTCAGCATGGCAGTCCACACCCTGGGCCCTTGGGAGGGAAAGAGTTGTCAACCTAGTATTAGTTGGTAAGAAAGTCTCAGTGACAGGTTGCCCACCTTGGGTCAGCCTGTGGGATTGTCTGGGCTGGGGTTTGTCATAGTTAACTCATGTGGGAAGACCCAGCCCACTGCAGGCAGCACCATTGCCTTGGCAGGGGCCATGAACTAACTAAGAATGGAGAAATCCAGTTGAGCGCAGGCAAGGAAGCAAACACGCTTGTGTGTCTTTCTCTCTGCTCTTGACTGGGGGAAGGAGACCAGCGGCCTCGAGCTCCAGCCGCTATGAATTCCCTAAAATAATATAGACTGGGAATAACATGGGATTGTATAATAATAGCCTGGGACTGTAGCTAAAGTGAGCCCCCTCTCCCCGAAGCTGCTGTTTGTCAGTGTTTTGCCAACATGAGAAGTGAAACAGGACAGTGCTCCCGTGACTCTGTCTTCAGCCCAGAGCACAGACCAGCAGCAGTCCCCGCAGCTTAGGAAGGACAGAGGTTTGGCTGCTCCCGAAAGGATGGGCAGGTTCTGTTTTCGGCACTTGGCGATGATTGGTCATAGACCATGCATGCTTTCTCTGTTCCGCTGCTGCCAAAACTTGTGAGGAGTCAAACAGGACCTACTGTTGCTCATTGGAGAGCATCAAGAATTGATATGAGCCTTCCTCCCACTGCCCAGAACACACATAAAGACACGACACACACACACATGCACACATGCAAATTCACTCATGTCCACTTAATACATATACACACATTATCACATATATACAGTTACATATGCACATGAGTGCTTATAAAAGCACATTCACATACATACATATATACACACAAACACATATATGTATATATATGTATACACATACACACATGAATACACAAATACATACAGACACACACAAACGCACACACCCCACAGATCCTCAAACACAGACACACATATACAGAGAGTCACACACATACCCAGGCCCCACCTACCCACCAACTTCCCTGCTGGAGGCAAAGCAGAAAATAATCCTGGCCTGGGATTTGGAACAAAAAACAATGAGAATGTTGGGGGCCTGATTGGATCAAAGGCCACTGAGCATAGCCTCCCCCTTCGCCAGGAGCCAGAGTACAGCCCTCCCCATAGGAAGGAAAGCCCCAGGGATGAGCTGCTGGGCCTCTAGGCCATGGGGGGGGGGCTTCTCATCCCAGCCCCCACCGGAGAGCTCTGTTGGGACCTCTCTCAAAGCCAATATTGCTCTTGGAGCCTCCAAGCAGTGTCACACTGGGAGACGCTGACAGTGGCCCAGGAGAGGAGCGGGGAGGAGCCATAGTGCTGGGAAGGAAAGCTGGGGAGGCCGCCCATGCCCCCTCCCCGCCGCCAATGACCCCCCCTCTCACCACCGATGCCCCCTCCCCGCCGCCAATGACCCCCCCTCCCACCACCGATGCCCCCTCCCCGCCGCCAATGACCCCCCCTCCCACTACCGATGACCCCCCGCCGCCGCTGATGCCCCCTCCCACCACCGCTGCCACCCCCCCCCCCCGCCGCCGATGCCCCCTCCCACCGCCGATCCTCCCCATTCCCCTCTCCCCCTTCCTGCTTGCTGTCTTTGCAGCACTGAGCACTGTGAGGCTTGTTGCACAGTCCAAGGTTTGTCCTTTTCTCTCTTCCCCCATTCCTCTCTCTTTTTAAGGCAGGGTCCTGCTATGTAGCCAAGGCTAGCCTCAAACTTGTGATCCTCCTGCCTCAGTTCTCCAGGTGCTGTCCTTTAACTCTGGCACCGGCCCAGAGTGGTCCTATAGGAAGTCCTTCAGCACCCTTGAGACACGAGTTCTTCAGTGGCAGACAGGGTCCCACCAGAAATCACAGGCATGCCTCTCTCTGACTTAGCGTGGTAGCACAACAGATACCCGAAGTCACGTTTCGTTTTTTGCCCTGCATGTCTTGGGGCCAGTCCAGTCTGGCTCAAGAAGCCTCTTGGGACAGCACGGCTGAGGGTGAGCAGTGTGGCCTGAGCTGCAACCAGCATCTCTGAGCTTCCATCTCTTCTCTGTGAGGAGGGCAATGAAGCCACCTGGGAGGACACGCAAAGGGGCAGGAGTCCGGCAGTACTGAGCATAGCACTCGGGCAGGGCAAGCACTGGGAGGGCTTGACCTGCCTCCTGACCACCCTAACAGGGAAGACAGGGAGGCAAGAAGTCTCCCCCAGCCGCGGACTGCCTCTGGATATCTCTCAGCCGCAGGCTGGCGCAGGAAATAGGCTCCTGGGATCACTACTATAAACTTACTATTGCTACATTTGAAACCACGGGACAGAAACCTCTGTTGTAAGACCAGACAGCCTACTCTAATCTCTTAACTTGTTCTGGAGCAGGGGAGCCCACCCAGTCTTCCTTCCAATACTCTCTGGCCCCAGCTACGTGCGCTTGGGCCCTAGGGGGTGGGCCAGTTTGTGTCTCCCACCCACCAGAGCCTGGAAGATCCAACGTGCCCTCTGCAGGCCGGGCCTGCCCACTCGAGGTTGTCTGTAGCCTTTGATGATGCCGAGCTGGGCCAGCTTAGGGTCATGGGAGGAGGTTTCATCACAGCCTGGGACAGGTCCACCCGGAAGTCACTCGCCCTTGGGATTTACAGGAATGCTGTGCTGTGCTGGGTTGGGGGGTGAGTCTGGGCTCTCTCCAGGCTTCCCAGGCCTGCACGGTCACTGCGACTGCGCTCTCCTCACATGAAGGTACTTGGTCTCTTCCTGTATCTCACTCAACACTATAACTTATGTTTTTAGTTAAAAGGGGGCTTTTAAAAGTCACAGGTGAAATAAAGTTTTAAAACCTCACTTGTGGGGCTGGAGAGAGGGCTCAGCAAGCAGTTAAGAGCACTGATTGTGCTTCCAGAGGCCCCGAGTTCAAATCCCAGTAACCACATGGCTCACAACCATCTGTAATGGGATCTGATGCCCTCTTCTGGTGTGTCTGAAGACAGCTACAGTGTACTCATAAATAACTCTAAAAAAAAAAAAAAAAAAAAAAAAAAAAAAAAAAAAAAAAAAAAAACTTCACTTGCCTAAAGTCAAAGGTAACTGTAAGAATGAATGAACATACCATAGTATCATTCGACTCTGGCAAGAGACCAAAGTCTATAACCCCAACCCAAGTCTGTAATTCCAGTTCTCAAGAGCCTGAGGCAGGAGGATTGCCCATAAATTCAATAAGGCCAACTTGATCTACAAATCTCAGTATAGTCTCTGCCAATGTAAACGTGAAAACTGAATTTTCTCCCTAGAACCGACATAAAAAACCAGACACATTGTATGCCCATGTAATCCTGGTGCTGGGGAGGCAGGGACCAGAGAGTCCTTTGTGCCAGCCGGCCTGGCCTGATTGGTGAGCTCTGGATCCCAGTGAGACATCATCACAAAAATTAAGATACCTAGTGTCAGCCTCTGCCCTCACAGGCACACATGTACACACACGGCTGCATGTATATCTGTACACACACCTGCATGCACATAGGTACACATGCCTGAAACCTCCCACATACACATTTATGCACACACTGCTCAAAGCAGCACCGTTCCTATCAGCCAAAAATGCAAATAGCCCCAATGCCTGTCAACTGATGAATGAATAATAAAATGTGTCACATCACACAATGGAATATTATTCAACAATGAAAAGGAACAAAGCTCCCGTGCACATTAGGATAGGGATGCAGCTAGAGAACATATCAGTGGGGCGCACACACTAGCCGATTCTATGGATGCAGCCATCCAGAAGAGGAGGAACTCTAGGTGGGAAGCCAGGGCCTGCAGGGTGACTATTCACTGTCTGGAGCTCTGTGGGGGTGGGGGAACACAAGCATCTCTCAATCTCCCAGGGGTTCCCACAGGCCACCAAGGTTGGGAACCACCATGCTGGACATTTCAAAGGTGCCGATAGCGGGGGTCATCCTGGGGAGTGACCACACACATGTTGACGTTTGCAGTATCTGCAAGCTCCCGGGATGGAAAGATGCACCTTGGCTGCAACGGCTCTGTCCTGTGTCATCTCTAACATCAGTGACCTCAGACCTAAGAAAGGCGCCATAGCTGTCCCTTGGTGTCTGTGGTTCCGGAACACCCAAAGGATATCATTAAGCACAAGAGTTCAGCTGCCTTATATAACACGCTATTTCACACACCCTTTGCACCCCTTCCCCATAGTTTGTCAGTCCTGTTACTTCTGAGCCCAATGTAACATAAGCTAAGCAGTTAAATGTTACACTGTATCTGTATCTTCTAGAAAGTAACAAGAAGAAAAACCCGGGTATGTTCAGAACAGATTTTTATTTGGAATAATTGCCACAGGATGTGTGGTAGACCTGGGAAGTCACAAAATCTTGAAGGCCAGCCACATGGAGGACTGGCATGTGAACTCAGGCTGGATTACTGTGGGTCAGTCCCCATTTTGTATCCTTGGATAAGTTCATTGAGCTCTTTGTATCTGGTTCCCCTTCTGCAAAACGAGGCATTTGAGGACAAGTTTGTAGGGCTGAACTCTCAATGACTTAATGCATGGAATGCTGTTGTGACTGAGCCAGGCCCCACGTAAGTACCCAGGGAGTGCTAGCTGTTGATATTCACAAATAAGGATTGAGTTTGACACTCAGGAACACATCACAGGCATCAGAAGCATCACTAATCCCTTTCCTAGTTGCCTTTCTGCTGAAAGATGAAACACTCTGACCAAAAGCCACTTAGGGGAGAAAAGAGTTTCTTTCATCTTCCACTTCCGGGTCATAGCCCATCACTGAGGAAAACAGCTTGATGCAGAACCCACAGAAGTATGCTGCTTGCTGGCTTGCTTGCTCTCTGGTTCATGCTCACCTAGCTTTCTTATACATCCCAGGACCACCTGCCTAGGGAATAGTGCCGCCTAGAGTGGACTCGGCCCTCCTACACCAACGAACAGTCAAGGCAATCCCTCACAGATATACACCCACAGGGCAATTTGGTCTGGTAAAATCTCTCAGTTGAGACTCCCTTCTTAGGTGAGTGTAAGCTGTGTCAAGTTGACAGGTAAAGCTATGACAATTCCCTCCAGTAGCCTGAAATGTAGTTACATGTTTCTTTAAAGCTATATGTTTCAAGCATTAGATATACAAAAGTCCCCTTGTGGCTAAGCTCATGACACCTTAACAGCACAAGAGTTAAATTCATGATCTACTTTCTTATCTTTACTTTGCCTTTTCTTCTTTCTTTCTTTTCTTCTTCTCTCTCTCTCTCTCTTTTTGTTGTCCAGTGGTAGGGACAGGGTGTCATGTATCCCAGCCTAGCCTCAACTTTACCCTATAGCTGAAGTTGGCCTTGAACTCATGATTCACCTGCTTCTACCCCCCAAGTGCTGAGGGTACAAGCATGTGTGCACACAATAGCCAGCTTTTACTATATTTTCTGTCAGGACTTTGCTAGGTTCTAATTTTATACCTTCTCAGATACTGCACTGAAGGAAAAAAAAAAGACGCCCTCATGGTGGGTTGGGGAAGATGGCTTAGTTAGCAAAAAGCTTGTCATGAAAGCCTAAGGCCCCGAGTTTGCGTCCACCTCTGGGGAGGCAGACAGTTGCATCACTCAGTGGCAGCTAGCCAACTGATGAAGAGAGATTGTATTGAGGGAGACATCCGTGTCGACCTCTGGTCTCCATATACATGCGTGCACAGCCACCTACACTGAACTTCTCACGTGTACATGTATATATACCACACACATGCACACCTCCACCCACCCCTCACCACCAGGTTGAGCCTAGTCCTATACTCCCACATAGGTCAAGTTTGAGCAATAGGGTACCTCCTTGTTCACCCTGACACAGGATCTTGCTGGCTAGACCTGGCTGGCCTTGAGTTCTCCACCTTCTCCCTTGGCCTCACAAGTTCTGGAAATGTAGGCTCGTGCCTCCATGCTCAGCTCTTTTTCTTGATGCAGTCTTACCCGGCCTGCTTCAATATTGCTACATAAAATATAGATACTCTGGAGACTTTATATTTTATGTAGCAATATTGAAAGTTATTTTTGGTAGTTAGTCCTACACTTCTGGCTGATAACTGGAAGTTACCAGATATTATTCAGGGTCTGAAGAGATGGCTTAGCCCTTAAAAGCTCAACCCTACCGAGAGGGTTTCCAAGCTGTAACCAGTGAGAACAATCTCTAGAGAGCCGAGGACATATAGGAGCCTGAAGGAAATAGCGGTTTTTCAATGTGTGTGGTTTGTGTGCTTTTGTATATATGCGTGTTCACATGTGTGAGTGAACCTGTGTGTATAGGTGCATGTGCATGTTTGTAGAGACCTGAGGTTGACACTGAGAGTCTTCTACACCTCACTGAGGCAGGGTCTCTCACTTGACCCAGAGCATACCCATATAGCTAGTCTTACTCTGGGTAAGCCTGCATAGCAGATGCCTCACCCACAGAGCCAGCTACCTAAGGAACTACACTGTAGCAGAAATGGCAAGATCGTTGCAACAGAAAGGTTTGTGCTGCTCCAGTTCTAGGGCAACTTCCTAAGAGCAAGAAGTCACTCGGGTAGCTGAGGAGCTGGCCGTGGGCTCCACTTTCAATGGAGGTCTGCATCTGCCTGCTGCCTGGGATTGTGGGGTTCACCGTGCACAATGACAAGACCCCAGGGGGAAGGGATACTGGGAACAAGAATTCCCCTGGGAGGAAGGCGAGGCGCTGCAGGAGTGACAGCAATGAGAACTGAGATCTGTGCAGAAGACTGGGTGATGCACACACACCCATGAATGAGACCGAGGAGCTAAGAGGCGTCCTTGCTTCCAAGAAGTCCAGACCGCAGCCACCAAAGGCTGAGTGAGCTGTGGGGCATCTAAGGGTCAGCCATGCATGGTGTTTCAAGACCTTCACAAATGTGCAGGGTCACAACCCTGCCACCGTCACAGGACGATCTGGAAGACTCTCCCAGCCCCAGGATGTGGAGAGGCCTTAGTGGGAACAGGTAACCCCCACCCCCAACAACCAAAAACATATGGCAACTCAGCCTTACAGAAGGAAGGCACTGCCTGCTGCCACGCCCAATTCAGATACCTGGAGCCAAAGGGCCCTGGCCTGCCTGTGCTCTGACCCTCTCCTGCTTCAGGAAGCATCCAGCTCCTGCCTCAGACATTTGGAGCCAGAGGCCCCTGAGGCCACATGGAGGCTGAGACCCAGGAAGACCGATCGCCTCTTCCTGAAGAGAAATGGGATGAAGACCGTTCTCTGCTGACCCTTCTCACAGAACGTCCATGGTGTATTCAAAGAGTAACAAACAAAACTGTCCGCGGGGCTGGAGAGCCAGCTCTGTCAGTAACCAATATGGCAGAGGATCAGAGTTCCGTCCTCAGTGCCCACACCTGGCAACTCATGACCAAACCATGTGTAACTCCAGATCCAGGGGATCCGACGTCCTCCTCTGGGCTCTGTAGACACTCTTGTGGCAGACGCTCACACAGACACATAAATAAAAAAAAACAGCTACGTAAAAATGTCACCATCAACAGAATCAATAGATCTTGGGTTGGCTTAGGTTCTTAAAACCTGGGACTTAAAACATGGACAAAAATAATTTTAAAAAATGAGAGCAGCATTCATAAATAAATGAGACTGTTTGTCTGAGGCTTGAAACTGTGACAAATCAATGGAGAAGAAGACGCTAGAGTCAAAGGTGTGACCTCACACACGAGGACCAAGCCCTGCAGCAAGTGGACACAGTGAAAACCAAGTTAGGCAAACCAAAGGCAGGCTATTGAGGGTACTCAGACCGGGTCACACAGAGGGAAAAGGCAGAAAAATGTGGAAGAATCTGAAATTTGCACACTAATACTGAGTAATCTAACCTAAGTGTTGCTGGCAGTTAGAAAGACAGGAGAAAGCACCGTCTGAAGGAAGCATTTGAAGGGAGATTGGTTGGGTCCATGTCACGGCTGACAGAAGACAGACACAAAGAAACCCCAGGCCAAACCCAAACCAAGGCCATGACATAGAAATCTTCCCAAACGGCCAGAGTTAAGATGGATACCATCACCAGGGAACGGTGATAAAAAACATGGAGTTTGTTAGTGGAACCACGGGAGATGTTAGCAAATGACTCCCTCACTCTCTGTCCCCCCTTCCATTGTCCCCTCTCTTTCTTGTTTATTTTTTATTTTATAATGAGAGAGAGAGAGAGAGAGAAAGAGAGAGAGAGAGGGAGAGAGAGAGAGAGAGAGAGAGAGAGAGAGAGAGAGAGAGGACATCCTTGTGTATGGCAGTCAGAGGACAATTTGCAGAAATCTTTGCTCTCCTTCTATGGTGGGTCCCAGGGACCAAACTCAGGTCGCCAGGCTTGGACGTGCCTTTACCTGCTGAGTCCGCTCACCGGCCCCTCTTCTGTATTTTCTGTCTCCATGTATGTGCATGGCCTGGTGTGTGTATGTGTACAGGCGTGTGACAGTGTGGGCACGTGGTGCTGGAAGACTGTGTTGGTCGCCACATTCCATGTCGTATGAGAGAGTATTACATTGCTGTGGCTGTGCTGAAGTCAGCCATGCTAACGAGACCTTGGGTTTTCTAAGTCTGACGTTGAGATAAGACCACAGCACATCCATGATTCCAAAGGCTTGCAGAGCAGCAGAAATGTCAGGAATGGGTAAGCAATGGGGACACATGGATCGACAAGGGTTTCGTGTTTTACTGGTAAGGTGACAGTGCCCATAGATTATAAACTGTATATATGAGCCGGGCAGTGGTGGCGCACACCTTTAATCTCAGCACTTGGGAAGAAAAGGCAGGCAGATTTCTGAGTTCTAGGCCAGCCTGGTCTACAGAGCAAGTTCCAGGACAGCCAGGTAGCCCTGTCTCAGGAAAAAAAAAATCTGTGTGTGTATATGCACACACTCATAGCACACAAAAATGACAAAAAGCAAGAAACTTTCCAACAAGGCCCTTTCTCCACAGAAACCACTCAGGACCCAGGACCCAGGACAAGGTCCCCATCGACAGCAGCCAGTGGGGAAACACATCAAGCTCCCAAGGAGGGTGGAGGGCCCACTCGGGGCAGAACGCAGAGTCAGGCCTGGTGCCTCCTGCTTTGCATGGCCAAGGCCTTGTGTTCCTTCCCGGCATCTCTGGGAAACAACAGTCCAGCTGCTCCACCACTGCTCAGCAGTCCACAGAGGCTGAGGAGAAGCCAGGCCCCCAAGAGCTGCCGGAGGGAAAAAGTGCAGAGTAAGAGCAGAGAGTCCCTGTGTTCTTAAAATAGTGGAGGCTGGGCCATAAGCTGACCTAGCAGCTGCCCATATGAAACCCGGGGGCACTGGCACACTTCCATAATGCCGACACTCAGAAAGCAGAGGCAGGAGGATGGGAGTTAAAGGTCGTCTTCAGCTGCATAGGGAGATTCAGGCTAAATATGAGAGCCTGTCCCAACACACACACAATCAAGCAGGTCGTGGCATCTGTCACTGAGAAGGGAAAACTCCTACCCACAGGTGACTGGACCCTTTGCACGAAGCACTATCTCATTTAAACTCCCCATCAACCTCCAGGCCTGGAAGAGGCTGCATCCATGGTCACTAGAGGTCACAGCAGAGTGGTCTGTCCCTACAGGGTCTGAACTGCGGTGACGGTGCTGAGGCCTTTAGCCCCACCTGGGCTTTGCCCCATTTCTCACGTGAGTCCAGAGTAGGGCACGGGGGGGGGGGCGGAGGGGGAGCTGAGGGGGGGCCCCTTCCCTGTCCCTTGTCCGCGACTTTCCCGGGCCCAGGAGGCGCGGCGGGGGCGGTTCCACGTGGCTCCTCCCCGTCCCTCGGGGCTTTAGGTCCCCGCCGGCCGGCCGCTGAGGGGCAGTCCGGCCGCCCGGTCTCCGGCGATCGCGCGGATGGCGGCGCTGGCGGCGCTGGCCAAGAAGGTGTGGAGCGCGCGGCGCCTGCTGGTGCTGCTGCTGGTGCCGCTGGCTCTGCTGCCCATTCTCTTCGCCCTGCCGCCCAAGGTACGGTGGCCCCGGGTCGAGTCCCTCCCGCCTTGAGCCTGCGCCCCTAGTCGCACGGGCTCCCCTTCTCCCTTCCTTGCCTCTCCCTGGTCCGCCTCTCTCGGTCCTCCCGACTCTTCGCCACTTCTTAAGGGAATTCTAAAGTTTGACATCTGACCGCTTGCTTGGTGCTGTTGGGGTGTAAAGCCCTTCTCGGTCTTTCCGAAGGACAACTGTGTGACCTGTTGCCAGTCACTTAACCTCTCTGAACTTTGGTTTATGTACTCCTACCTAGAAAGAGGGAATATGATAACGCAACCTCGGCTCACGGGGAATATAGAGGAGTCAATATACGTCGGTGTGTTAGAACTAAGCCTGGTATGTAGTAATCGCCCAATGTGCGCGCTCGCTGCTTTTGCTCTGTAGTGGTTGCTCAATGGTTGGAGAACTACACCTTCCTGAGCGCTTCCTAGAGGAGGCGTCACCCGTCCTGTGTCACCCCTGAAAAAAAAATCCCTTCAGAGCACTCCCCCTCCCAACTCAAGCTGAGACAACTAAGGCTTGGAGACAGCAGGGGACACTCTCACGGGTGACTCCCAGTGGGAACTCCCCTGAGTGCCCACATCTGAGAGCCCAGGGCCTTTGCTGTTCCCAGAGTCCAGTGCTCTCAGCGAGAAGGCTGGAGTGAGTTCCTCAGGACTCCAGCACCTGCGCCCAGCCCATCAGGGGATCAAGAAGGGCACAAGACCCATCACGCTTGGTGGCTTCTTCCAGAAGTTGCTTGGCCACATCACTACAGCACCGAAGGAGCTAGCTGATGTCCACAAAATAAAGGAGAGGTGATGGTGTCGTTTAATATGCGACACCCAAGAGCATGCAGCAGAGCCCCAGCTGCAGAAGGCCTCCTGCGTGCCTGACAAGGAACGGTGACCCCAGGCTGGCCGTGCACAGCAAGTCCTTTAGTGCTCGGTTATCTATCCCTTCAGACTCTGTTGACATTGAAGAGAGCAAATAAATGACCTCAGAAGGAGTAGGTCACCCTTGCCAAGGCCAGCGGGGCCCTGGGTGAACCACTGGCCTGGGGGCTCCCTGGTCCCCTTCCTTGTCCAGGGCTCACTTTCCTTGGCTTTAAAATGAGAAGATCATCTCTTTGCCGTTGGGAATCAGGGTTGAGGCTGGAGTGATCGGCTCGGAAAAAGGTGGAAAGTTAAGCCAGGACACGGGTCTGGTGATCAGCAGAGGTCTGGGTAGAGACAGTGGATGCACAGTGGATGCACACCCGGGTACCAAGGCTGCTCTGCCCCAGAGGCAAAAGTTGCAAACCCAGGAGCAGATCCACCAGCATGGGTCTCAGACGAGATCCTCAGACGAGATCCTGCCGAGAGACAGGGACGTTTCCACCTTGACTCTAACCACCAGCCACAGCCGCCTTAACTTGTGTTAGACAAGTGGACGGCAGGGATTACGGCCTGCCTGATAAGGAAGGGCTTCCGGCCAGGCTCTGTAGCAGGATCTTCTGCTGTCTGCTCAGTCAGGGAGGTGCCTGTGTTTGCCTTTGTACTTGACACGTGAGGAAGTGAAGACTCAGGAGGCTGGGTAGCCTGCCCAATGCAGCCCAGGGTAGCCACACACCAGACAGCAGTGGGTGTGGCTCAACACAAATCTCAAACTTACTTAAGGCATCGTGAGAGTTTTGTATTTTACGTTTGGGGTAAGCCAGTGGTGAGCTTCCCAGGCATGTGTAGATGACACGGGATGGCAGGGTCAGAAGATCTCGCATGCTCGGTGGGGCTGCGTGCACTGGGATGGAACCCTCTTCATTATCAGGAGAGGACCACTCACTCATTTCTTTGTGACTCCTGGTGAGAACTGATTATGTGGCCCTAGATGTCACTGCCAGGGCCTTGAGAGGCAGGTGGATCCATTTGGGTGAGGCAGCTTGGCACCTCTGCGCTCAGAGTGGTTCACAGAGTTTTCCTCAAGCTCCTGGCTGGTTAAGAGCTGATGCGTCCTGCTCCTTGTGAAATGTGATTCCACGGAAGGCAACTCTGGGTTCATAGCTGGCAGGCAGTGTAGACATGGCCTCCCTAAGGCTGCAGGGCCAATCTGAAAATGCTCAGAGTGTCTGTAGTGTCTGTAGTACCTGCCGGGCTTCCGTTATCAGAGACTTCCTGGAAGTCTCTAAGCCCAAGGCATGCCCAGGCCACCAAGCAGGTGGCATTGGACAAACACGGCCTGGAAATCCTTGAGAGTGGGAAGTACCAGACAAGGGAAGAAACTCAGAGGACCAGGGCATCTGCCATTTGGTATGTTAAGGAGTAATGGGGGCTGCATCAGCTCAGCCCTGGGTTTCTGTCTCTGTGATCCATCTAGGCCACACATTCTGATGTTCATAAATCAACTGGACCACTGTGGAAAGCTGGGGTCGGGGACAGAGAGGCTCCTAGCGTATACTGTGATTTAAAGTATGAGTTGGGAGGGAAAGTACAAGGCCTAGAATTCCCATCCCCCAGGAGATCTTTTTCCAGGAGCCCAGGGGTTGCCAGCAACTCTGGACAGAAGTCAAGAGCTGCTGTGTTTTCCGCCAAAGGTGGAAGTGTATCAGCGGCCTGCATAGCCAGCGGGTGTGGCTGAGACCACTATGACATGCTTAATACCAGCCTGTCTGCTGCCAGAATACCTTCCTCCCCTCTGGTTCTACAAGGAGCAAACAGCTGCTCTGGCCCCCTGGCCACTGGGAATGAGTTCTTCACCGCTGAGGAGGCTCTGAGGAGGCTCTGAGGAGGGACAGCAGGGCAACTGCAGAAGGTTGCGCAGGTGGTGCTCGGAGCGAGCCACAATTGCGGCTAAAGCGAGTCTTAGGGCACAGCTCGATCTCCCTAGGGAAGCCCTGCTTCTGAATTTGCCCATAGGTGTCCTCTGGAAAGGCTTGACCTGGGGGCGCGGTGGTGATCTTTTTAGGGGTGGTGGCTCATCGGCAGATCCTTCTGTTTGGCTCCATCTCTTGCCAGGGGGCGGGGGGTGGTGGTCATGAGGTGGCTTTTCCTTCCGTTTGTGGAGATTTGAGGTCAGGACTGGGCTCTCACCTCACAGGCCTTCTCTGTGATCCAGACAAGTCACGGGCTCCTCTGGGCCTCTCTTTCAACACGGTTGAAACGCTGTCTGCCTTCCTGGTTATCCTCTGGGTCCTATGATACCATCACCATGGTCACATGGGGGCTTTGTGACTTTTGAACTCACTATTCAAGAATGGAGATGCTCACATTGTCAGATAAGGGAAACTGAGGCTCAGAAGGCATTAGTGATTCATGACTAGGGGCTCTAAGATGAAGCAATAGAGGGGTCGGCTCTGGACTTGAAGGCTGAGTTTCTGAGCCTTGCTTTGCTTCTTGATAGGCAAGGGGCTCCCCATCTTAATAGGCTCGAATTCAGACAAAGCTCAGGGCCATACAGGGCTTGGGCGTTCGTTGCCATAACGACAGCCAGTGCCTTGCCCCTCCCACCTGAGCTTGGCTATCACACCTCAGCTTATTTCAGCCCTGAGCATTGGAAGACAAAGTGACCAGGCAGTGCGAAGCCCTGGTGGAGATTCCTGGGCAAACGATAGAATTTCCACCCCGTGGGTGGATGCCTTGCGTGACCAGGCCTTTGCAGAATGGGCTTCACTTAAAGGCCTTTCACTGAAGCCCAGGGAGGGCTGGGGGTGGGGAGGGGATGGGGAAGGGGGCATAAGGGAGGGGCTGACAGCTCACATCATAAAGCTCTCACCTTGGAAGTGTGGAGACCTGAGTTCAATCCCGAGAACATGTGAGAAAATGTCGTGTGCACCTGTGATCCCTCACCGTGGGAGGCAGAGCCAGGGAACTCACTGGCCAACCATGCCAGCCTAATTCAGGCCTCTGAGACAATCTGTCTCGAGGAGGTGGATGGCCTTCCTGAAGGTGTCCTCTAGCCTCCAGATAAGCAGACACACACTATACAAGAACACACACACACCCACCCACCCCCACACACACACCATTGAATCCTAGTTAGGAACAGAGTCAGTCTGACTCCATCTCCTGGGGTAAATGCCATGTGCTCAGCTCTGCCGTCTACTTGACCTCTTGTACACATCTTAAAAGAACTCAAGCCTGTCCTGCCCTCCCCCATTCCCTTCTAAAAAACTTAAGTCCACCGTCTTATAGGGAAGCCTTTGTGTGTGGTCTGTGCATGAAAATCCAGAACTGTAATGACTGAATGCACAGAATGCAGCTCACATACAGGATGGCAGAGACAAGGGGAGGTTGGAGCCTCAGAACTGGCGCTCACCCCAGGGCCTTTGCACATACGTTTCCCTCTGTGTGAACCACTGTCCCCTGAGCAGTCTGCAAGGCTGGCTCCCTCAATTTACCTATGTGGTTCACATCACCTCCTCCAAGGCCCTCCCCACCACCACCTTCAGGTCCTAGCTAAGTGGGAAAATGAAAGATGCCCACACCCTACTGTCTTCTCTGCCCCTTTCCTTGACAACCTTTACCACCAGCCGGCAATCTGTCACATATTAAGCGATGAATCTGTCGGTATGCCATCTACATCGCCCACACCCCTGCCAGGGAGGTCAGCTCCAGGAGGGCAGGGTTCTCTGTCCCTACCTCTGTGTCTTCTGCCAGCACAGGGCCTGACATGTAGTAGACACTCAGCAAATCCAAGTTGCATAAGAGAACAAAGGAATGCTGGTCACCAGCCAAGTTCTCGCCGTGCGCTTCTTACAAATCCTCCCGTGACCCTGGTGCGGAGCTCCCGTGGTCCTCTCTGCCCGCCCCATGCTGATCAGATCCAAGGGGCCCCGGTTGTGTGAGCGACGGCGGGGCGGATGACTGTCGGAGGATGCTTCCCGGGCTGAGGCCAAAGTCTTGCTTGCAGGGACCTCTTGCCTTGTTTACCATGGTGTTTGGGTGACAGGGACAGACATGCTTTTACCTAGGGTCAGGCTGGCAAGCCAGAAGGCATCTGTCCCATGGGTTCTGGCCTGGATGGAGTAGGCGCAGGGAGAAAGGCAGGACACTGCTGGCTGAGCTGGACGAGGCGGGCAGGTGGGCCTCCCTCTACTCTAGCCTAAGCTTCCGGGAGCCCTGACCCCAGAGGGCAGGAACAGGCAGAAGCCGCCCTGGCTGAGCACCTACTCTGAGTCTGGCTGAGAGCCTACTATGTGCTTGGCACATTATATTCAATGGCACCGGTCCTATGACATCAGGCATGGCAGCCTCCAGGGCCCAAGGCAGAAGAGCAACTTGGACATTAGCAGAGGTCTCAAGTCACTTCCCGGCCCTGCCCTGCCCTGTCACCTGCCTGCCATTGGATCAGTTGGTGAGTTCCTAGCCACAGGGTGACTGTCGTGGAGGGTTTAAACATAGGTCCTGGTTTCAGCGTGTGTATGCCTCTTAAAACCCCTGCCCACATCTGGACTGGGGCGTATTTAAGCAGAGAACAGCAGCTTCTGCTTCTTTAGTGGGGAGACTGAGGTCAGGAGACAGAGGGAAGCCATCCTGGTCTCCCCACAGGGGACCCCAGAACATCCGAGGAGTCCTCCAGGCTAGGTGGCCAGCCGCTCATCCCTTACGGTCACCCCTAGCTCGGGGCCTCAGCCGTAGTCCTCTGAGGCCTGGCCAGCTTTCCACTTCTACCAGGTGTGTAAACAGGCCCGTACCGTTCCCGGTGGCTCGGCGGGGAGCTAGATCGAGTGTCCTGACCCAGCCCCACAGGACGGTGCCCTCTACACTGATGAGCTGAGGCGTCTGATACCCCCAGACCCTGAAGACACAGTCCTCATACCGGTGCCCAGATGCTACCTCCCGCGCAGGCGCACCAGGGTCTCGAGACACACGTGGCAACTCTGCCTCTTGGCAAACTGTTTTCCTCCTCGGCCTCGACTTCCTCCCCAGCAGAGTGGCTCGGTGAAACCCATTTGCCAGGGAAACAAAAATGCCTGCTGTTCCATAGGTGCCTGGTAAAGGCTGGCTACGGCCACCTGAAGTGAGGGTCCAGTGTCTGTGTCGTCTGTGTCTCAGAAACCCGGGCCAGGAGTGGCAGCAGCCTAAAAGAGACACTGGGGAAGGACCCTCCGGGCTCGGGCTTACCCTGCAGGTAATGCAAGCACCCAGGAGGCAGCAGGGAGAGACCTCTTCCCATTCCCCAGAAGTCCGTTAAGAACCATGGCTCATAGCAGCAGGGGTGGCACAGGTCTTAAATCCCAGCACTCAGGGCTGAGCAGGAGGCAGAAGCTAGTTTGAGGCCAGCCTGGTCTACAGAGTGAGTTCCAGGATAGCCAGGCAGAAACCTTGTCTTGAAAAACAAAAACAAAACAAAACAACACAACAAATAAAAAGAATCACAGCTCAAGATCCACAAGCCAGCTCAGGGATGTTTGGGGCAGCTCCAGTGTGTGTGTGTGTGTGTGTGTGTGTGTGTGTGTGTGTGTGTGTAGCAACCAAAGCATAGAAAGGACCAGGCATTCCACTGAGCTTTCCTAGATCGTTTGTGGCAAATTAAAACTACTTTGAGGCGGGCATGGTGGCACAAACCTGTAGTCCCAGCACTTGGGAGGCAAAGGCAGGCAGATTTCTGAGTTCGAGGCCAGCCTGGTCTACAGAGTGAGTTCCAGGATAGCCAGGGCTACACGGAGAAACTCTGTCTCAAAAAAAAAAAAAAAAAAAAAAAAAAAAAAAACAAAACCAAAACAAACAAACTACTTTGAGGTAGCCCCTCACTCCAGCACAATGGCTGTCATCAGGAGATCTGACAACCTGGGGACTGGAGAAATGCCTCAGTGGTTAAGAGCGCCCACTACAATTGCAGAAATAAGTATTAAAAAATATTAAAGAAATCTGACAAAAGTGTTGGAGAGGATGTGGAGAGAAAGGAACATTTATTTCCTGCTGGTGGGTGTAGAATTCACAGGACCATCATGGAAGCACGTTTGGAGCTTCCTCAAAGACATTTTAAATAGAACTAACATGAGACAGCTATTCTGCTCCTGGGATATACCCAGAAAACCCCAGGTCCTGCCATTTGCATTTGTCTGATGGCTAAGGATATAGAACACTTTTAAAATTAGGGATCGGCTAGTCATGATTCTGGTTTTTTTTTCTTTCTTTTCTTTCTTTTTTAAAACCCTGTCTATTCAATTACTTTGCCCATTTGCTGATGGGCAATTCTGTTTCCTGAATATTTAATTTCTGCTATTCTTTGCTAAATTCTGATATCAGCCTGTCTGAAGCAAAGCTGGTAAAGTTTGTCTCCCATTCTGAGAGGCTCCCTGTGCTGACTGCTATTTCCTTCTCTGAATTCTGACTTTTATTTCCTCAGAGTCCCAGCTGTGGTACTTAGGGCTGGCTCTCAGGCTGCAGGTTTTCTGGTCAGACAGTTCTTGCTGACCCCGGTGCCTTAAGGAGTTAGTCTCTCGGGCTAGTGTCTAGAAGTTTCAGCATCCGGATCTTAAAATCAAGGTCTTTAATCCATCTCAGATTGATTTTGAGGCAAGGTGAAAGATATGAATCTAATTTCCGTCTTCCACAGGTGGATACTACTCACCCCTGGTTGAGCAGGCTATCCTTTCTCCAATGTATGGTTTTGCCTCCTTTGTCAAAAACCAGGCGTCTGTAGCTTTGTGGGCTGATTTCCGGGTTCCAATTCGGTTGGGGTTCCCTGTCTGTTCCCATGCAACACCGGGCTGTCTTTATCATCATAGCACAGCCTGAGACCAGGTGTGGTGGTCCTTCCTGCTGTGTCTACCCCTAGGTCTGCTTTGGCTGTTTGTGGTTCCATATGAATTTTGGGGTTTGTGTGTGTGTTTTTTCTAGATCGGTGAGATGTGGCGTCAGAATTTTGATAGGTATTGCGATCTACATGTAAGCTTTAGCACTATAGCCATTTCCACAATATAAATCCTGCCAATCCAGGCGCGTGGGTGGTCTCCTCCCCCTTCAGCATCCTCTGTGATTCCTTTCTATGTGACTTGACATTTTCATTGTGAAGGTCTTTCTCATCTTCGGTTAAGTGTATTCACAAGTTTGGTGGGGGGTCTATTTTGAATGGGATATTTTGCCAGTTTCTTCCTCCATGTTGTAAATATTTGAACTCAGTCAGGGGTTTCTACCCCACCTTTGATCATTCAGTTCCCAGGTAAAAGACACAAAACTTTTGTATTTCTACTAAGCCTTAAAAGCACACGAGCTGGGCAGGTAGCTACCCTCTAAGCTACTAGAACCGACTTCCCCGAGTCATAACTTGCCGTATTCCATCTGGGCTTCTCTTAGCTCTAATGGGCCAGCCGTCGTGGCCATGTTTTCATGATTCATCTACACCATGGCATCTTCTCTCGCCACCTTCCCTCCCCTCTCTTGTGCTCTCCTGTCCCCGCCCCCAAGCTCGAGAACCTCTCTCTCTTCTGCCCAGATGCAGGCTGTAGGCAGCTTTATCTACCAATTGGAGATGACTTAGCATCACTTGGCACACAAGAGGATCCCCTCATCCCCAAGGCAACCAGGGCCAGTATTTAGCACTACTCTACCTAGCAACAGTCCAAGAAGATACAAGAGCTTTAAGTTAAGGAGTAAGGCTTGCACGGAAAAGGCTGGTAAGTGTGAGAATTCACTCACAGGCTGTACCTTCCGGTACAGAATTCAGCATTACAATACCCAGCAACAGACCAAACCCCAACATAAATAGGGAGGTCCTTTTCGAATGGGACATTTTTCTATTTTGAACGGGATATTTTTCTACTTTGAATGGAATATCTTTCCTACTTTCTTCCTTGGAGAGTACAGGAGAGAATAAGATCCTGGAATGTGGTCCAGCCTTGGCTACATGCGACACAGGGAACATTTCTCCCTCAGCCTTCCCAATAGCTGTCCCTTGTCACCTCAGTGACACACGACTGCTCCAAGGGCACCTCTGGCAGCTGTGGGTCCATGGGTTCCTCTATGAAAGCTCCCGGCCACAGCCGTGGTTTACGGCAGCTCAGTATGAATGAGGAGCTGGGGTCCCTCTCTTCCTGGAGAGATGTGGGTGGGAAGGACAGGATTACTGTCTTTTGAGGACATGTCACATGCCAGACCCCAAGCTACTCTTTAGTTACGCACTGGCTCCCTCACTCGTCACGGCAACTCTGTTCAGAAATGGGTAAACTGAGGCACCAGGCAAGTTCAGCACCTCCTCTGTGCACAGGTATGGTTATCATAAGATAAAGCCATGGCGGAAGCAGGATGGTTTGCACCCATGGGCTTCAGACCTCCGAGGTGGGTCCGGGTGCCCTATGTGCCGTGCTGGGTAAAGCCCTTTGCAGTCAGTGCCTTTGACTCCTCACACTGGAAGGTTCTGGCAGAGGAAATGAAAGGACGACCCTCAGCAGAAGGGGTCCTACATGCCCTTCTACTTCTTCCCTGGGTGGCTCAGCTTGGAGGGTCAGCCTAGCCGAATACGGGTTCCCTCTTGCTAAAGGGGAGACGGAGGCAGGAAGGGCTCTGTCAGAAGCACACTCAACATTCATGGTTGGGAAGTCTACCTGGGCCATCCTGTTATACAGCGCATGGTGGGTCTCTTCCCAGGCCTTACCCCTCCATGGTTCAGGCCCAGAAGTCACCAACAGAGTGGGTAGTGGCTCAGGGGCCTACTATCGTCTCTCTTGAATACCCTGCTCAGTGCATGAGAGGTTTTCCTGGCTGCTTCTGGTTCCATACAGGGGAAGAAGGAGTTAAAGGGGGCAGAGAAAGTTCCCATCCCTCTGCCCTAGCCCCAGCTCCCCAGAACCAACAACTAAAGGCTTTCAGTTGTGTGTGTGTGTGTGTGTGTGTGTGTGTGTGTGTGTGAGAGAGAGAGAGAGAGAGAGAGAGAGAGAGAGAGAGAGAGAGAGAGAGAACGCAGGCACAGCTGGTGGAAGGTGGAACAGCCTCTCCTTTGTTGTTTCCTCCACTTCAAGGGAGACGCCATCTAAGCTCCCAGGAACCCAGAAGGCAGAGGGCTTGAACCTGGAGATGACCAGGGCGAGGAGAGCCAGGATGGCCCCACTCCCCAGCCCTTACCTTCCCATGACCCTCTGGGGCCAGGTGGCGCCCAAGGCTTACTGCTCCCACTGTGGCCCAACTTTGCTAAGGACAAAACCAGACTTCTAGGGAGACCAAAGAACTATCGTGTTCAGCAGGGATGCTCCCCCAGGGCTCCAGGCAGGCACTAGGGCCATCCTGCCCTCATCAGATGACGTGACCAACTGAGGTACAGAGACATTCCTCATTACACAGCTGGCTTAAAACACGGCACTCAAAAGCCAACTCCCAAGCCTAAGCTCCCTTCCCCACCTCTGGTGTCAGTGCTGATCTCCATAATACCTTGTTTCTGGAGAACCCCAGAGACTTCCAGAGTCCTAGCTTGGCATGCAACTGGCCAATTATTCCCCTGGGCAGCCTTCTTCAGTGTCCTTGCCCTGTCCAGCACAAATCCCCCTTTCACTGCATCTCCCAGTGGAAACACCTATTTAGAGCTGGATTGAAACCGCACCTCCAGGTAATGGTTAAGCAACACTGCTCTGAGCCTCAATCTACTCATCACCACAATGGGCCCATCTTTCCAGGACTCACACAGTGTAAATAAGGACAGACTCCAGAGACCCCTGGCAGTAGCTGAATCAAGCTCATCTACTTGACTGAGCTGCCATGGCTGAGACAATCACCCTGAATGTGCTTCTGGCCTAGCCCTCTCTGCCTCAGTCTCCCCATTAGCATGAGGGAACCTGTAAACAGCTCTGCTGACCCTCCAAGCTGAGCTACTCAGAGAAGAAGGGGAAGGGCACGTAGAACATATTTTGCTGAGTGTCTTGTGCTATGGACTGGGCAGGGGCCTGCCTCCCGTGAGCTGGTGCATCCGGTAGAATCACTTCCGGTCCTGTAGAATCACTTCCGGTCCTGTAGAATCACTTCCGGGGTAGATATGGACTCCAGCAGCAGGTGGCACGGTGGTTCGTGGCAATCGTGTTCTTTTACTTCCTGGCTGTTGGAACTTAGGAAAGTGCCTAAGTTTCCCTATGCTGCAGTTTCCACCTATGTAAAATGAAAAGACTGCTGGGAAGGAGCTCGCAGGGATGAGGGGAAGCTTGGTTTGTGTCTAGGAAACTGAAAGAGCAATGCCCATTGAGGTGCTCGGGCAGCCCTCTGCAGTTCTGAGGACTAGTCTGGATATTTGTGACCCACTGACCCTGTGCCTGGCGGCCTGGAGGAGCTTTAATGAGCCTGGGACTCATCCTCCCTGCACCCTCCGGCCTTTCCTCTTCACTAAGGCCCGAGGTTCTTGGAGTCCCCCTCTCTTCCCCTCTAAGCTGGAATAAGGCTCGTCTGCCCTAGTTGGGTGGCTGGAAGGTCAAAGAAGTGCTGAGGAAAACCTCAGTGGCCACCCAGTCGTCCTTGTTATCTTTAGCTCAAAGCTCAGAGCCCTAGGAGAGGCTATAATTAGTAGAGGCTGTCTGAGATAGGGTCCCATGTAGCCCAGGCTAGTCTTGAACTCCCTATGTAGCCGAGGATGAGTTCGATCATCTAGCCTTTCTGTCTCCGACTCCCTGGGACCCCAGTTACAGAATGGGACAGTCTAAGTGGGATTTGAACCTCATGTGACCAATACCTTTAGACTGGGAAGGTCTCCTGACAGGATCAGGCTGCCAAATGTGGATGCATCTCCTGGTCCCGTGTTTAGAGTTGATGTAATTGTGGGACAGTTGGGGAGACAAAGGCACAAGCGGAGAAGGAGCTGCCCAAGGTCACATAGTGAGTCAGCTTCTTTCCCCAGAGGGCCTCTGCAGTCTGCTCTAGAGTTGGGTCAGGCTGCTGGGGGCTCCTGATCTGAGGCCATTCCTGAGCGGAGTCTGCCTGTCCGCTGGCTTGTGAATGATTAGTGAGGCCTGGGCAGCCAGAGTGTGTGAGGTGCCCCGGGAATACTTTTAATGAATGGCTCTAGAAGCTTGAACTTGTCAGGACATCTGCTAATGAGTCCAGGGGTCAGCCTTGTGCGGGCTGGGGGCAGGGGCAGCATTCCCTAAAGCCGCTCTGCCGACCCCGCCCCCAGCTCCCCTGTTGAGATCCCAGCAGGCCTAGCTGCTTGCTGGTACTCTTGACAGCAGCACGCAGACATGGGGAGGCTCAGAAGGGACAAATGCTTGCCCCAAAGCTCTTGAAGTCTGGAAGCTGTGGCACAGAGCCTGGGAGTCTGCACTTAGGACTGGGTGAATCCTCCGGGCCTTGTTTCTGGGCCTCCGAGGCCTTCCCAGGCCCCTGACTTAAAAGTGGAAGCCTCTGCGGGCTTTTTGTGTTTCTATTGTGCTCCTGTTTATGTTCCTAGGCCAGGACCTGTCCCCAGGCCAGTGGTCTGTGCTCTAAACTCCCTTCCCCTCAGCACCTGTGTCTGAGTGGTAGCTATAATCATGTAGCCGAAGCTGGCCTCAAACTTGGGATCCTCCTGCTTCAGCCCCAGAGCGTTAGGACTATAGATGTGAGCCACCAGGTCAGGGAAAATCTCATGCAAAAGCTAAGAAATGTGTACCAAGTGCCAGGGCCATTCTGTAGGGAGTGGCGCCACATCTGTAATGTACAAATGTCACCGACTCTGTGCCATGATGGGCACCAGGTAGACCCACAACAGCAGTGCAAGGAGGTTGAAATTCTTTAAAAGAGAGTTAAATATTAGAGGCAAGATTTGAACCTAGGAACCGTGGCACTGGACATCACCCTGTGAGCTACAGTTCCTGTCTCACTCTCTGTCTCAGTTCCGTGTTTACTGCTGTCTCCATGGTCCTGCTCTTGCTTTGGGGGGACTGCCTGTCTACCAGGCAGACTGGAAGTGGTAGTAGAATGCCCCTGTTCCTACCCTATCTGCTCGCCAGCAGGCTCAGGGAGGGAGGTGGTTTGGCCAAGGTTCCATACCACAGTCAGAGTGCCTAAACAGGACGCTTCAACCCCTGCTTGGCTCCTTCCCTGCTGAGCCCCACATTTAGGCCTTGCCGTAGCTGTGCACCCCAAGAGGCTCAAAGAGGCAGGTGCTGCTGAGGGCAGCTGGTCCCCAAGGGTAGCCTGGCTCTCTGCCACCATCCGGGTCACTGCCCACCCACACCCTGACAAAGGACCCTGCTGGGGCCTGGGGTGGGGGAATCTGGCGAGGGGAAAGGAGATCGTAGTGGGGGGTTCAGTATCCTGTGATCTCCTGTCCTTGTCCATTTCCCTCTCTTTCCTTCATGGGCAGAGGGGCCAACCTGCAGCAAGGGGGAAAAGTCACCTGGGGCTGCCTGGAAATCATTTCCCAGCTCAAAAATTAACCTTCTGACACGGCATTTTCTCCCCCTCCCCCGGCTTGCTTCCTCTGAAGACTTTAATCTCTGTGACGAGGTTCGGCCTAAGCTCAGAAGCGGGCATTCTTTGGTGAAGGGATTACAATGCTTCCTGTGAGAAGGCCAGGTCCTATCAGTATGCCAGGGTAGCCCTGGCATGACTTTGGCTGAATCAAGGATGACGACCAATTGCCAACCCTTGTTCCTAATCAGTCTAGGATAAGAGTGAGCCCAGGATACCCTACAGAGCAGATTGAAGGGGCTGCCAGGCAGGGGAGGGCGCAAAGTTTGTGTTAAGTACACAGTGGTGCATGCCTGGAATCCCTCATGAAGTAGAAGTATGGGGATTATGGAATCCAAGTCCAATCATGGCTACATAGTAAGTTTGGGGCCAGCCTGGGCTACACAGGGCTCTTGGCTCAAAAAGCCAACTAATCCACCAGGTAAACACCAGAGCAAAGGTCTCTCCCAGGCTTAGGGCAGGATGTGAGCGGAGGCTCTGACTGAGAAGGGCAGCTCTGACAGACCTGCTCCGCGCTGCCTGAGCCACACCTTAGCTCCTTGTAGCTCACTCTAAGGGCCCCTCCCCCTCTAGGGAGTTTACCTTCACCGTGTGTTGTGAGCTGTTGTCGGGATTCTTTCTGCCTATGCATCTTCTCATCAGCTGGAGTTGATGGCTAGTTTGCTGTCCATACTCTGTCCTCCCTCCAACTCTGAGGCCCACACAGGCAGGGCGTTTGTCTGGCTCTGTTTGCCTCCATGCTCAGGTGTCAGGTATGGTATCAGTAGATACCAGCTACAGGCAGGGCACAGCCCTGTGACTGAGTGGGGGGGGGGCAGCAAGAGAAGAGCCACCATCCTGCAGGGATCAGACTTGCTTTTCTGGTTGTGGTTATGGGTGAAGACAGAACATTCGTCATAGGGGGGATGCCCCATGGGGGGGGGGTGTAGCTTAGAGCCAAGACTCCAGTGTCCCGAGAACCACAGGAAGGAGAATAAAGGGGAGCTCAGGCCCTAGGGACAGAAAGCACTGCTCTCAACTCTGTACTGTGCAGTGAGGATCTGAGCCACCCTGTGCCCAAGTGCTCCTGAATGCCCAAGAGATGCTTCAAAGCACTTTTCTGTGGAATTTCACAGTATTAAAAGATTTGCTCAACAAAAGGAATCTGTGGGTCAGAAAACCCGCCTCTGTGTGATTTTATTTGTCTGCTTTTTGAGACAAGGTCTCACTGTTTTAACTCAGGCTGGCCCTCTGTCCTCTCACTTTGGCCATCCTGAGTTCTGGGGTGACAGGCACGTATCATCATGTCCAGTCTGCAATATTTTTTTTTTTAAAAAAAATTGATGAAGTCACAGATGCCTCTGAGAGGGGACCCACACTCCCCACTCTGAAGGTAATGTCACTAGAGGGATGGGTCTGAAAGAATTCCAGGACCGTGTGCTAAAATGGTCTGCTGTCCTAAAATCCCCAACTTACAGATGCCAAAGCTGAGGCCGGGAGAGGCTGGGAAGCTTTCAGGACCATGGAGAGAGCACACGACGCCCTCTGTGGTTCTGTGTTCTGGCCAATCCTGAAATAGCTGGCCCAGACAGGGAATCCACAGGGGTCGCAACCCCACTCTATCTCACTGCAATTCCACTTCTGCCTCCGGGTCCCTTGGTTCATGGGCTCAGGTCAGCCACGTGACCACGCCACCATCTGTGGCAGCAGCTGGGGCACGGTCCCTTTGGATTTGCTCGGAGGTCCTAGAGAAAGCTTCCTTTCTGGGTCACTTAACTCCTCTGCCTTCCTGCTTTGGTTCTGCCCAGAGGCTCTGCCTCCTGGGTTTGCTGAAGGACCACCGGACGACTTGGGAAGAAAAAAAAAAGAGAGTAGAAATGAAAAACAAAATACCACTGATGGCGGAGGACCCTGAGAATGAGGCCTGAGAAGATGGCAGTCTGAGAGGGGAGGCGACAAGGACGTCCCAGGCAGGGCCAGGAAGAAATTGATACAGATGGGACCCAGGAAGCAGTTGGAGTGGGAAGTGGTCATTGGCATAGGAAGAAAAAAGAAGTCTCTGCCGCGTGCCATCCAAACACCAGAGCCCCACGTCATAAGCTTAGTTAAAGAAGTAAAATTTAGAATTCTAGATTCTGCACAGCACTAGCCACGTTTCAAGTGCTCCCTGCTCACGAGGGGAAGGACTCCGTTGCTATGGAAAGTTACTGTGGGTGGAATTGCTTTCCAGAGTCGAGGTCTGAGGCAGGGTGCGATGGAATTCACCAGAACACTCTGAGTCTCTTTGTTCCTCTGAAAACTGGGAATCATGATTCTTAGATGTTTGCCTTCCATAGGAGCCCTCGGGGTTAAAAGCCTGAGAATGCACGCTGAAATGTGTCACTGATGGAGAATTCTTAGGGATGAACTCACAGAAAAACCTTCCTTATGCATGCTCTGTTCTTCTAAGTCTCCACAGCTAACATGGTCATGTGTGTGTGTGTGCATGGGCACTTGCGCATATGTGTGTATGTGTCTGTGTACATATGTGTGTGCATATGTGTATGCATGTAGATACAGGATGTAAGAACTTGTTAGTGGGGGTGTATTCATGTGAATCTATTTGAGATGATTTCTAACTACATAGTCCAGACTGCACTTGAACTCACAGTGATCCTCCTGCCTCTGCCTCTCAGGTGCTGGGATTACAGGTGTGTACCGTTCATCATGTCCAACTCTCCTTTTGTTGATTGTTCCTATCTTTGGTCTGTTTTCAATACCCCCCTCGTGTCCTCTCTCTAGAAGGCTTCCTGTGACCACCTACTGCCTGAGCCCCAGAGTCCACCATCCTTGGCTGAGTGTCTATTTTTAGACCCATTTGTTAATTTATGTTTTTATCATTTTATTTCTTATTTTTGAGACTAGGTCTCACCACATTGGCCTGGAGTTTGCAGCATAGTCTAGACTGACCTAATGCTAATCCTCCTGCCTCAGCTTGCCTGGGGTTCTGGGTATGTGACACCAGGTCAGGGGCTTCTGTTTCTCATGTGGAGATGGTCGCGGGGAGGCTGTCATCTCTGCTTTAACCTTTCACGGAGGAGTGTTTGCTCTGCGGCTCCCACTCTGTAGCACACTTCTTCCTGGGTTATTATTCTCTTCCCCATTCCGTTCTCTCTCTCTTCTCCTGGCAGCATCGCGTAGGTCACCTGGCTGCTCACCATATCCTTAGGGCCGTTCTTTTAGAATCAAGTCTTGGAGGAACATGTGGGGACAGTACCCTTGAGCCCTTCTGGAACCCAGTGTGAAGAATGGCACATGCTTGGACTAGATTTGGCCTTTTATGTCTCTCTTGGTCAGAGTGCATACCAGGCTGGGCGTGGCAACATACGCCTGTCATCTCAGTATTCTCAGGTGACTTGAGACGCTGAGTCAGGGTCAGCCTGGGATACACAGTGATTTTAAGCTGTGTCTTTTATTAAAATTAGTGACCACCAGAACACTGAGCCCTCAGTCCCAGTGCTGATCATGACCATCACTGCCCTGCACCCGTCACAGGCAACCTGTTTCCTGTCAAGGGTCCTGGGGCCTCTACAGTCAGCTAACCTGGACTCTGGACTGTCACGTAGCTCAGGATACTCCCTCCCCCAGGTGCAAAAACAGTAAAGATGGTGTCGCTTCCCAGAAACCAATGGACTGGGCTGCTCTGAGGATGCATCTATGAGCACAAGGATCCTTCTAATGCTAAGCCCTCATCCCACTGCTGTGGCCTCGTCTTCATCCCTGGGGGTGAACTTTACTCTTTCATCGTCAAAGGTGGCATCTTGTTCTGCTCTGTCCCTTTTTGTGGCTGGTCTCCAATTGCCCTAGCAAAGGTGACCGCGGTAGAAAAGACTTTATCTTGTTAACTCGTAGCCATGTGCCTCCCACTTACCCATCCTGCTTCCAATAGTGTTCAAGAGCTCTGCTCTGAATCATTTCTCTCCCCAAGACTCAGCTTGGTTGGGAGGAGATAACAGTGGCCCTGATCAGCTCCCCAGAAAATCTGAATCCATTGTACATAGGACGCTCAACTAGGGATGCGAAGATATTTGGGGTCACCAGCAGTGTTCCAGATGCTAACCAGAAAAGAAATGAAACCTGTTTCTGACCCGTGTTTGCTGCCCAAAGCCTGCTGTCTTCCCAGCTTCCTGTCAGGGTCAAAGCTCCAGGAAGGAGATTTGTACAGATGGAGTCTTTAGGGGAAAAGATGGAAATCAAGACTCCTGGGAAGACTCAGCAGCAGCCCAGGAGTTGCGACAGGCCTTGGCTTGCTGGGCATGACTGAAGTTGATGGCTTTCTGCAGTCCTCTCTGAAGAGAGTCGGGAGGGAATAGCAGCCCCATAGAAGTTGTTGGGGGACATAAATTGAACCTATGTGCGTGAGAGGCTTGGGACTTAGGGAATATTCTGGAAATGGCATTACTACTGCCATGACACATCTACCTGGTGACTTGAGTCAGGATACAGAAGGAAACAGGACCCTGGCTCTCAGGTGATATTCTCAGGTAATTTCATGTACCCTGTCTAGCAAATACTCTGTTCTACTTTCTTTTCTTTTTTTCTCTTTCTTTTTCTTGTGTTTGTTTTTTGGGACAGGGTTTCTCTGTACAGCCCTGACTGTCCTGGAACTCACTCTGTAGACCAGGCTGGCCTCGAACTCAGAAATCCGCCTGCCTCTGCTGGGATTAAAGGCGTGGCCACCACTGCCCGGCGATTTACATTTTCAAGGCATTTATTTTCTTAGGTTGCCAGCATGAGGTGGCTCAGTTTCCCTGTGTCACCCCTTTGGCACTCTAGTCCCTGTGAGGCTGCCTCTAGGTTTTTGTCTGATGAGTTTCAGCTTGGGTGTTACCAGCCAGGAAACCACGTTGTTGCCTGAGTTTTAGGCTGGGTTTTTATATGTGTGCATCGCCCCCAAACACACCAACTTCTGATTAGTCAGAGAGTCTGATATGCAAGATTTCTCTATGGCCCCACAAGTCTCCCCGGGATCTGAGTGTCCCATGAGAAATGGCATGTCCGAAGGCTACAGAACAGCAGAGGAGGGCCTGGCCTTCAGACTCTGTGGAAGGGTGCGTTTTCTGAAGTGGAGCAGGGAGCTCCTTCTGAATGGTCATCCAGCTTTCCCTGTTTGGCTTGTAGCTAATTATTCCTCTGGGATCTCAAACAGGACCTAGGGACACACCTAGCACCGAGTACACTGATCTGTCCTGCGGCTGGGAGTTTACAGCTGTGACTGCAGCCACCTGCCCTACTGCAGCTTGGGGAGATCTTTACTTTCCAATCTCTGTATCCTGAAGCTCCAGCCTAAAGTCTAGCCAAGAGTGCCCACCCCCACCTTCTACCCACTCACTCATCTAACTGTTCATCTGTCTCTTACGTACCCACTCATCCTCTCATCTGTACACCCACCGATTCCTCCATCTATCTACTCATCCATCTATCAACAATTCTATTCACCCATCCATTCATCCATCCATCAATACATTTATTCATCTGTTTATCCATCCATCCATCCATCCATCCATCCAGTCATCCGTCCATCTGTCCATCCACCAACTCATCCATCCATCTGTCCATTCATCTACTCATACATCCATCAATATATTTATTCATCCATCCAACAATATATTTATTCATCCATCCATCCATCATCTATCCATCTATCTACTCATTCATTGATCAATACATTCATCCATCCATCCATCCACCCAGTCATCCATCCATCTACCCACTCATCCAATCATCTGTTCATTCATCCATCCACTTATTCATCCATCTCTACATACATACATGCATGCATACATACACCCCATTCATCTGTCAGTCACTCATTCACATGTTTATTTACCCATTCTCCACTGTAGACATAAGCACTAAGTATGTTGAAGACTGCATTAGGTTCTGGAACACGGAAGAGAATGAGACACAGCAAACTGGGACCCTCCTTTCATGGAATTTTGGCCCTACCTTGGGAGACAAAATAAGGAATTCCTGTTGAATGCTGGAATCCTCTCAGAGTACATGCAGTCGGGCTGATTTTCTAGCCGTTTCCATGGAGTACCAGCCAGGCACATTTAGGGAGTACTATGGATGACTGCATCTTGGAAAACTACATTAAACAAATGGGGATATGATTCTGTAGCCTGCCAGCATCCAATACATTTATCACAGAGCTTTAGTAGATGCTAAGGAGAACAGTTGTCTGAAGCTTCCCTGGCCTCGGAACCCTCCTTGGGGATATCTTACATGACCTTAGATGACTTGCCTGGGCATCTGATAGAAATTACATGAAACCTGACCAGCCCCGATAAATCTCTCTTCACGGTGGTTCTGTCTGTGCAGAACACACAGCATACTTTCTGAGTGCGGTGTGGCATCTCCTGCCATCCTGAAGCCCATTAACGTGTCTATTCAAGTACCGTGCCCAGGAGGTAGATAGCCCAGCTGGGGAACTGCTTGCCTTGCAAACATGAGGACCTGAGTTAAATCTTCAGAACACACTCAGAAAACTGTCATGGAGGCTTCTGCTCATAATCCAAGCACCGGAGAAGCAAGAGAGGAGGGCCCCAGAGCACACTAGCCTCTCAATTCAGCCCATCAGTGAGCTCCAGCTGATGAGAGACCTGGCTCAAAGAAGGCAGACAACATTCCTTCCTTCCTTCCTTCCTTCCTTCCTTCCTTCCTTCCTTCCTTCCTTCCTTCCTTCCTTCTTTCCTTCCTTCCTTCCTTTCAAGATTTATTTATTATCGTATGTAAGTACACTGTAGCTGTCTTCAGACACACCAGAAGAGGGCGTCAGATATCATTATGGATGGTTGGTTGTGAGGCACCATGTGGTTGCTGGGATTTGAACTCAGGACCTTGGGAAGAGCAGTCAGTGCTCTTAACCACTGAGCCATCTCACCAGCCCCAGCAGACCATATTTCTAAGGATGATTCCTGATGTTGGCCTCTACACACCAACACACACACACACACACACACACACACACATTTTAAAAAGAATTATATATTTCTTACCAGAAATGGTGACTGGGACCTGTAACCCTAGATACTTGGGAGACTGAGAGAGAAGAATTAGAAGTTCAAGGCCAGCCTAGGCTATGACATATGCCCAAGGCCAGCACGGGCAGCTAGTGAGAGTCTGTCTTAAAATCTACAGAGTCAAATTATAGCTAGAGACAGCTCAGAGTTAGAGGATGATCCAGCATGGGCAAAGCCCATGGTTCTATCCCTGGTACTTCACAAAACCAAAAAAACCAGACCACAGCAGAGCAACCAATGTTCCCATCTGCCTGTCTCAGAACGCAGCAGATGGCTGCTGGGTAGATAACCCTTGTTAGCTGGATTTGCCTTAGACAGGCTCCGGGTCCACCTGGAGAGCACGACTTCTTTTTGAGTCACACACAAAAGAAGCTCCCATCGCAGGCAGAAGGCACTCTTTCTTCCTTTTCTTCCTTCTCTCTTTCTTTCTCTTTTCCTTCCTTCCTTCCTTCCTTCCTTCCTTCCTTCCTTCCTTCCTTCCTTCCTTCCTTCCTTCCTTTCTTTCTTTCTTTCTTTCTTTCTTTCTTTCTTTCTTTCTTTCTTTCTTTCTTTCTTTCTTCTTTCTTTCCTGTAACCGGACTATGTAACATTCAAGGGCAACCTTTATAGATGGCATTTTTCCTAACGTCACATCCATAACACCACCTTCAGGTTTCCCACAGGGGTCATGCCTCAGGTGCCCATGGAGGAACCTTCTAAGTCCTCTTGGTATCCTTTTGCCTTACTCCCCTCTGCCTTTCCAGAACTTTCTAGAATTCTCTAGAAGTAAACTGTTAACATTCTCATCCTTGGGGTTTCCCACAGAGATAATGGTGTGAGGGGAAAATGGTTTCATATATCTCCAACGTCTGTGGTCAGAAAGAAAGCTTCTCACAGAAAGCTTCCTCATTTTATAGCTGAGCAAGATGATGCCATCCACTGCTTCCCTGAGTGGGAGCCTTGGTGCCCCTCCCCCCATCGCCTCTGGCCTGATGCACACGCCACTGACCTGGTATCCATCCCCTGCTCCACACACAGGAAGGTCGTTGCCTGTATGTCATCCTGCTCATGGCAGTGTACTGGTGCACGGAGGCCCTGCCCCTGTCAGTGACGGCTCTTCTGCCCATCATCCTCTTCCCCTTCATGGGAATTCTACCCTCCAGCAAGGTCTGCCCCCAGTACTTCCTCGACACCAACTTCCTCTTCCTCAGCGGCCTGATCATGGCCAGCGCCATCGAGGAATGGAACTTGCACCGAAGAATCGCCCTCAAGGTCCTCATGCTAGTTGGGGTCCAGCCCGCAAGGTAAGAGCAGGCCACAGGGAAACCTGGGGTGGGTGGACGGCAAAGCTCTTCCTAGTTTCTCGACAACTTGATGCATTTCTTAAATATGCAGTGTAAAGCTGATTTGGTGACAGCAGTCTTCAGTATGCTTCAAAGAACTCCAAAGCTAGACATGGTGATGCATGCCTTTAATCCCAACACTCAAAAGGCAGAAGAGGGCAGGTCGCTATGAGTTCGAGGCCAGCCTGGTCTACATAGTGAGTTCCAGGACAGCCAGAGCTACGTAGTGAGAGCCTGCCTCAAAAAAGCAATAATATAAAATAAGAGTCACTGGAGACAGAGTTGGATGCTGGCCCCTCAGCCTTGTGCACAGGGATTTTAGAGTAGTGTCACCAGGCTTCTTGGGATGAGGTCAGTCTCCTCTGCTCCAGAAAGTGGCAGCACCCACCTCTGCCAGCTCTGTCGCCAGGTCTCATGAAGTCCTTGTGGATTAACCAGGCAAGTCCAAGGGATCCCATGGGCTCAAGTGATAAAACTGGCTGCTCGCTACCGTTCTTGGTGGTTGCCAGACTGAAGGGCAGGAGTGTGCTGTCCTAATATTTAACCTCAATCGGGGCCTTCTACCCCACCTTTGATCATTCAGTTCATGGATAAAAGACACACAACTTTTATTATTAATAAGCCTTAATCAGCACTACAGTTGGCCAGAGACCTACCCTCTAAGCTATTAAAATCTATTTCCCCAATTAATAACCCTGAATTAGAACTTGCCATATTCCATCTGGGTCGCTCCTAACTCCAACTGGCCAGCCCTCATGGCCGTATTCTCCTGACTCACCTAACCCATGGGGGTCTTCCTCCTTCCTATCCTGTGGTTCTCCTCCAAAGCTGAGCCTGGGAGCACCAAGCCCCGCCTTTCTCAATTCTGCCCAGCTACAGGCTGTAGGCATCTTTATTCACCAATCAGGGATGACTGGGGGTGGGGGGGGGGCAAGATCACATAGCATCACTTGGTCAACTGCAGATTCTCTCGTCCTTAGAAGTAACCTTACTGCCAATATTTAGCAATACACTATCTAGCAAAAGACCAAACCTCAACAGGAGTGGCTTGGGGGAATCAGGGACTCAGTCTCCGAGACCCACATGGTGGTAGGAGAGAACCAGCTTTGAAAGTTGTCCTTCCTCTGACCACCAACATATGCCATGCTATTTGTGTACACACACACACACACACACACAAACACATTTTTTGTGCACACCCTGGGTAGATATATAGATAGATACATACATAGATAGAAAGATAGATAGATAGATAGATAGATAGATAGATAGAGAGGTAGACAGATACATAGATACATAGGTACATAGATAGATACATAGATAGATAGACAGACAGACATAAAGACAGACAGTGTAATGAGAAAGTGCTCATGACAAGGTGTTTCAGTAACACTGTCCCCGGCCACTGTTCATGCTGTTGAACCACCCATCCCCCATCCCCCATTCCCATTAGAAGACCTGTAGGATAGTCTCAGACAAAAGCTTGTTTAATGCCAAGTGTACTTGGACTCCCCCCCCCCAGTATAAAGTCCCAGGGGAAAAGGAGGGGGACTTCCTGAAGGGGGGAGTCTCTGGGCTCAGCTGGGCAGAATGGACAGAAAGGCCAAGAAATAAACACCCTGAAGACGCAGCACAGGAGCCAGGAAGAAACAGGTTTAAGAGGAGACAGAAATGGATGAAGACTCCAGAAGCCATTGTAGTCATCGGGAACCTGACAGGAGCTGGGGTCCTTGGCTTAATCTAGAGTGAAGCCTCCGTTTACCTCCTACCTAATACAGTGCGGTTATACACTCTCCGTGTGGAAAAGCCCATGACACTAAGAGCGTGCTGGTGTGGGTGGGCCAGACAGAGGCTGGAACAGGAGCATTCAGGTGGGCCTTGGGCTGGCAAGAAGCTCAGGTCAGTGGGCAGTAGGAACCAGCAGGCCTGGGAGCAGAAGAGGGAGGGGCAAGGTGGCAGATTCTAGTGCCCTGGAAAGGACACCATTAAGGATCTGGGGGCAAGGCAGGGAAAGGTTAGGCTTGGTCTGATGTCAACAGTCAAGTTCTTTAAGCACAATATGCCAAGTCGTTCTTGGACCTAAAACAAGCCCTGGGGCAGGCAGGGTGTTTCCGTGGGCAAAGGCACTTGCTGGCCGGCTCGGTGACCTGACTTAGATCCCTACAACTCACACAGAGGTGAAAGGAGAGACCCGATGGAGCCCTGGGACACACACACTCCAAATCAAACAAGATATGCCTAGACAGGCAGTTGCTTCTGTGTTTGCTACATAGTTCCAAGCCAGTCAGAGCTACGTGGAGAAATCCTGGCTCGGAGTAGGGGTTGGTACGAGGGGCGCTATCAACATAAGAAGAGATCCCATCACAGATTACACTGATCTGAGGGCTCTGACCTCTCTACCCCGACACTGGGATCTTCTGTGAACTCCAGTTTCCCTCCTGTAAAACCAACACTTAGGCTCTCCAGGGACTAGACCATAGTCCCCTGTGGACCCCGAGTTCTAGATCCAGCCCTAACTCCTTCTGTCTCCCAGGCTCATCCTGGGGATGATGGTGACCACGTCATTCCTGTCTATGTGGCTGAGCAACACGGCCTCCACCGCCATGATGCTACCCATCGCCAGCGCCATCCTCAAGAGCCTCTTTGGCCAGCGTGAAGCTCGGAAGGACCTTCCCCAGGAAGGCGCTGAGAGTACAGGTAAGGCTGGACGGGTGCCAGGGCCCACACCACTGCTGGGGGGGATGGGCATTGGAGGCCCACAGGCCCCCGGGAAAGGCCAGGGGCACATACATGTGCTGGGCACACACTGTGGGCTGAGTTTTAACAATGACAGTTAATTAGAATTGGAAACACCAAACCATGCATCCCTGGACATTTTAACCTCAGCATCATTGTATACTAAGCAACCGGTTAAGCACCCTTCCTGTACATTTAAAAGCAGGGGCTGGACTTATCAGATGAGCAAGTGTCGGTGCAGGTAGGAACAGAAACTGGGCAAATTCTCTGCTGGAGAGAGCCTAGCCCAAGATAGCTCTCCTTAAGGGTGTTCTGCAAGAACTTAATCAAGTTACAGGAAATGTTTGCAGTTTCTTTCCCAGATGCAAATCCTCAAAGAACTCTCCAGCTGACTGGCATGGAGAGCCTGTGGTGCTGTTACTACAGTATTCTCCACTATGGGAGGAGGGATGCTTTCACATACACAGATATGATTACACACATATATGCATGCACACACATGTATGCGTGCACACATGCATCCCTGCATACACGCATGCACATTGCATGTACATGCACATAAGCATACATATACATGCCTGCACATGCATGTTCATATCCACATCTGCACAGCATGTACACTGCATACAAATGGAAACATGTACACCTGCACACATATGTATACTACATACACACGGGATACCTGCACACACAGGTACACATGCACACGCATGTATATCTGCACACGCATGCACATTGCATACATATTCACACCTCTACACATATGTGTACTGCATATACATGTACATATCATACACATGCACACATGCATAGCCATGTACACGTGCACATACATACATGCATGTATACTGCATACACACATGTACATTGCATACACATGCTACAATATATACACAAGCACACATCTATGCATGTGCATGTACCCATGCATATATGCACACACATGTATACTACACACACATGGACACACATGCATACCTGCACATACATGTATACTATATACACATGGACACTACACATATACACATGTCTGCACAAATCACACATTGATCCGTACACCATCTACAGACTGCCCATGCCCAGTACCATGGACTCAATATGCATGGTACTGAAAGCTAAAAGAGGTTCAGGAGCGCTTCACAGTTGGGTTTGGAAAGACAGAGTGAAACATTTAGAATGTTACCCTTGTGAAAGAGCAGAGAGGTATTGTCACAGGACACAGTCTTCCAGGTAATAGAGGACGTTTGCCAGGTGGTTGGGCTGGCAGTTGGTCCCTGTAAATAACCAGACAGTAAACATTTTAGACTTTGTGGGCCACTCTGTCGCAACCTCCCAACTCTGCCTTTGAAGAAGGCGGCAGGGTGCCGGTGGCTGGCTACATGCCAAGAAAAGGTCCGCGTGGGAGCCAGAGTTAAGATTTCCGATAACTGTGTCATCCCCAGTGTTTTTCTTCTGTGGGTCTCATGTATTTCTGTGTTCACGGTACATGTTTTCATATATCTGGGGAGGTCCACATGCAGTGTATCTTTTGCAGCACAGGCTCTCTCTATGATCCTGGAACTCACTGACCCAGCCAGCTAGCGAGCCCAGCCAGGATCCTGCTGTCTTCTCCTCCCGGCTATGGGATCACAGATATATACACCACCTGGCTTTTCAAAAATGATTTATTGATTTTTATTTTACATGCCTTGGCATTCTGCCTGCGTGTGTGTCAGATCCCATGGAACTGGAGTTACAGACAGTTGAGAGCTGCCATGTGGGTGCTGGGAATTGAACCCAGGTCCTCTGGAAGAGCAGCCAGTGCTCCTAACCACTGAGCCATCCCTCCAGATCCTGCATTTGGCTTGTATTGGGAACTTGGAATGAAACTGAGATTCCCATGCTTGTATAACAAGCCCTTGCTGATTGAACCTCTTCCCAAGCTCTGGATAGTTTGAACTGTTTAAAAATTCTAAGAGCTGTTCTTAGTTGGCAGGTCAGCTCAGACAAGGTGGGCCAGATTCAGGCTACAGACAGGGCTGCTGAGCCCTCCCACATTGTGAGGCTCTGAGAGGATGGCCTCATGGTCACCCTGGGGTGGCATCAGACATTTGACATCTCCCTCATTCATTTCAACCTCAGGAATCTATTATCTTCTGTTTTGCCTGATGTGTCTTCAGAAGAACCAAGCTCATGAGTACTTACTGTGTTCAAGGAACCTTCTGAGGGTCTGTGTCAGAGTGAGACAGGATCCCATCGACATCATTCGGATAAATAGAAATTGAGGAAGAAATAAGGAGAGGATGGAGAAGTCCCCAGAGGTTACCATGGCAACATAACCTGTGTCACTATGTGTTTGAGTCAGCCCGACTGACTGGGGCTGTATTCCTCCCATTCCGTTCTGCCTCCCGCAAGGTGGCCACATAAATGTTGGATTGTCCAGTCTGTTATAACAAAAACAAAACCTCTGAGACCTTTAAAGGAGAGGGGACTTGCCTGAGGTCATAGATAGTGACAGTTATAAAAGGAAACCTACAGACATTTTTCCTACTCAGCAGGCTGTGGGGAGGTCGAGACCCTGGAACCCAGGCCAGACATCTGTCTTCAGGCTGCAGGATCAGAGACCTGGAGGTTAATGATCAGCCTCAGAGGCTCAGGAAACTGTTAACTTCAGAGCAAAGAGAGGGGCCCTTTCCACTCAGTTACTGTGTGCTAGACAGGAGGTGGGACGTGTGGGGTTAGGCTGGTGAGCTCCGATTTGAACAAGGAGTTTGTCAGAGTTTGTCAGAGTTCATAAGGGTCACCAATGGCCAGGTCAGCAACCATGCTGATACAAACTTCCCTTTCCCAAAGACCCTGAATGTCAACTTGGCCCAATTTCTCATTAGCCTGTTTGATGTTTACGGTCCTCATTCCATAGATGGGAAGATAGAGGCTCACAAAGGCAAAATGTTTTGCCCAAAGGAATGTGGTTGTCAAGAAGAGGCAGAGCTCTGAGCACACGAGTAGATGGGAGCACTGGACAAGACCTAAGAGGTCCTCCACCTCTCGGGGAGTTCCTGACACCTCTCCCTCCAATGTTGCCACTGTTGTCTGAACGGTTCTATGGCGTTTTGTCCTTACTGACGAGGGAGCACTGTTCTAACCCAGGCTTCAGCCGAGGAGAGTCTCTCAAGGCTGTGCTCCCTGGAATCCCTCAACCGGTTGGGGGTTTGCCTAGCTTTGAGCCTACACTCTGTCTTTCCTCTGCCTGGGAGAAATATGGCTGGAGTCAGAGCGGCCATTCAGGTTGAGGTAACTGGCTCTCTCCTTCACTCTTGGCTTGCCAGTTGCCTCCTGAGAGTCTCTAATCTTGAAAGTCAGGACTTTGTTGCACATGGCCCGTGACATGCGTGAAACGGGAGTCTGCGACAGAAGAAGGGATGTGTGCGGCAGTTAGGATGGCTCATGCCTGTAATCCCAACATTAAAAGGCCGAGAAAGGAAAAGGTCCCGTGCAAAGGCAGCCAGGGCTACATGACAAGATCCTGCCTCAAAAGCAACAAAAACAAAAAACAAAACACCACCAGGCTTGGGAGATGGTGCAGTTGGGATTCACAGCAGCGCCCTGGCGAAAAGTTAGGCAAGAGGCAGATGCCCGTGCTTCCCGTTACAGGGGAGGTGGAGACCGCAAGATCCCTGGAGCTCCGCGGGCAGGGGAGCAGGAGCTTCCGCTTCAGGGAGAGACTGTCTCAGAAACCTAAGATGGAGCGTGATATAGACACCCAAAGTCAGTTCTTCCAGTCTCTCTAAACCTGGTCACATATAGAAACATGCATGCACACACACACAACTTTAAGACATCAGCAACAAAAGCATGTTGTATAAGTTAGCAGGGTAGGCAGCAAGACCCTCTCTGCCTTTCTTCATGTTCCCTTCCCATCCTGGAAGAGGGGTCATGGGGTCATCTGCCTGCTGTCTGTCATCTGTCTCTAGCTCAAGAAGGATTGGGTCACTTTTATTCATCATATGAATGACATTTGCTGGTGATGTCTTACAGCACTGCTCAGCACATAGTAGGTGCTCAATAAATGCACATAGAAAATGAGTAAGCAAATGAACAGAGCAGTTAGCATCTCTGTTAACACTCTGTTTCCCTCTCCATCCAATGGAGAGAACAATACTTAATTCCAGGCTATGGGACGTGCTGAATGAATTGTGTTCACTAAACTGCCTATTGTAGAGGTGTCTGGCCCTCCATGGGGTACTCTCTGCCTGACTAACAGGCTAACTCTTTCCTGAGGCAAATCCAAAAGGCTGGACAGAGAAGTTGGATTATTCATTAGTTCTATGTCAGACCTTCTAGGTGTTGGGTAAGCCCTGGTGAGAGTTATGATGGGGGTTGGCAGCTCTGGGTAAATCGTCAGTCCTGGTTACTGTATAGGCCTGGCTGGACCACTAACCCACTGGGTTTCCTTATCCCCAGCCTTGACCTGCCTCTCCAGGCCTCATTCTCTAGAGGCAGAGGATGGCTGACTCTGTGGCTGCTGGGGCTGTGTGGTGGCCTGCGCGCAGATTCCAGCTCTCCCACGCAGTGTACACCCAAGGCTTGCTGTCCTCGAAGCCCTTACATAAGCACCACGCTCTGGGCTGACGTGTGGCTCCAGCCAAGGCACCCTAGAGACTTTGCCCCACAGACCTGTTTCCATTCTGTCTCTAAAGCCACTTGGGTCACAGGGATGCTGTGGGACAGGCAGGGTAAATTGGGAGCAAAAAACCTTGGTTTTCCTGTTTTCCAGATTCACCCCCATTATCATCATCACCAAAGCTAGTGCCCGATAGAGAACATTTTGACACCAATATGAACCCCTACCCTTATCCACAGGTGCACACACTGGGCCTCTTATGCTTGGAACCACACACAGTCTCATATGGGGTTCCCCAACTCTGGCGTAGGCCGTGAGCAGCCTGGCTCCACATGAGACCTACATTCCCACCACCAGGGCCAGAAGACACTGCAAGCCCGTCTCCCTTCTGTAACTTCAGATCTGTTGCTCTTGACCCAAACTACACAAAAGAATCTCCTTCCAGGCTTGTCAAAACTACTGAGGCCCCGCCCACTGCAGAGCCCACTACAAACCCTCTGGGTAGGATTCATACCCAAGGAGTCCCTGAGGCTGGGGAGTTCTGCTCCTGGTACTGGTAAGCTCTGCCAATGTCAGATGCTGCCCCAGTACCTGGGGGCCCAGTGGAAAAGATACAGGACAAACTTGAGATGGTGAGGGCTAAGGGTCACTGGGTCAGAGGTCATCCTCTGGGGAGTGACTCCTTCCACCTCCACCCTCATCTGTGTGTTATTAACAGCCTTTTTGTTCCTGCCTCAGTGCCCTGGGCTCTGGCCTCGTGCACTGCATGTGGACATGTGTCCCATTGCCCTAGCCGTGAGCTGTTCAGCAGTCTAGGAGAAGTGGACCCAGCCTTTCACGTGAGACCCCTGCTGTGCTCAACAGGGAAGAGGCACCCCAGGGCACAGCAGAAGTGACGCTGTCAGACACCATGAAGTCTTGTTCTCCTTTGGTGCCAACAAGACAACAGCAGCCTGGAGGAAGGAAGGGCTCTGCAAGCTAGTGGTAGTGTGCGGGGTTGTGTAGGGGTGTGGGTGGGTGTGTAGGGGGATGGAGACTGAGAGAGGCCAAGACAAGAGTCCAGACCCTTCTTCCCAGTGCACAGGAATGACAGTGTGATCTGATGTCCAGAAGGAAACTCAATGGAAAAAATAACAAACCCAAATGGTGATCAGTTGTGCATGTTCAGGATGTGTCTGTGTCCGTGGGTAGGGGGAGGACACAGCGGGGGTGGGGGGTAGAGAGGAGAGGACCTCCAGCCCCACTGGCTTCCCTTGACACACAGCATTTTCCTTCTCAGGACCTCCCACACATCACTCCGAGGTAACAACGTTTCCTCTCATCCAGGTTCCCGTCAGCCAAGCTCTTCAGGATGATCTCTCTTCTTTCCCTGTGCCGCGTGTCCTGTGCCGCCCACTCACATGACATACTGTGCTTGTTCATCTTGTGCTGAGTGGTAGGACCTGTGATGGGCCTCCTGTCTTATCAGTGATTTTGGGGGTACACAAGAGACACAAAGATGGGCCTGGAGAGATGGCTCAGTGGTTAAGAGTACCAACTGCTCTTCTGGAGGTCCTGAGATCAAATCCCAGTAACACATTGTGGCTCACAACCATCTGTAAGAAGATCTGATGCCCTCTTCTGGAGTGTCTGAAGATAGCTAGAGTGTACTTACATATAATAAATAAATCTTGAGAGAGAGGGAGGAAGAGAGAGAGAGAGAGAGAGAGAGAGAGAGAGAGAGAGAGAGAGAGAGAGAGAGAGAGAGAGAGAGAGGGAATTTTGTGCTTGGCACATTTTGTAAAATTTGCATGCTTGAGTTCCAGTCCTTCACTCTCAGTAGTGGTGAGGTCTTGATGTGAACACCACTTGGTCAACCTCAGGGTCTCTCTGATCACCGGTGTGAACCAGCCACCATCCCCTTACTTAATGTGGACAGCCAGCTCCTGAAGTCCATACAAGTAGAGAATAACTCCACAGGGCATTTCTGTCACCTCCGGCTTTCCGTACCCTTTAACCCATCCTGACTCACCACTGTCCCAGCATGCCCTGCTTCCTCAGCTCTTCCAACTCCTACTACAGGGCCTTTGCACCTGTCACTCTATTTCCTGGGGCCTTTTCCTGTGGAGCTTTGTAGGCCCGGCCACTGTTGAACTGCAGGCTCAGTGGAATGCCATCAGCTCTAATGACATGACATCAACGGTACTTGACTGTCACTTTCTCTTTCCTTGCCTGGCTATATTTCCTCTATAACATTCATCGCCATGACAACCTGAAATTCTCATTATTATATTCTTGTCTGTCTCCTATTTTAGAATATAGTCACCACTGGAGCAGAGGCTTGTTTCATGTTCTGCACTGGGTCAGGGACTGTGTTTTCTTTGAACAGATAATGAATGAATGAATGAATGAATGAATGAATACCATCACTCACATTGCTCATGTTTCCCAGGTAGCTTTTAGCAATGGCCCCTCAGGCCAGCCTTGGTTTGTGTTAGGGGTTGTCAGTCAGCCTAGTGGCAGCACCCCTAAACATCTATGGTGGGGTGAAGTGTGGAATGCACTTTACCTTTGCCTTTACCTTACCTCCCCCTCCCATGCCCATCTATTGCTTTTTCTATTCCCTTCCTCCTTCCCCTCCTCTCCATCCCTTTGCTGTGTCTTGACCTGCCTCATTTTTTTTCTTCAGTGAACAGCATCTTGGCAGTGCGATCTCGTTCCCGACTGGCTGCACAAGGGTTGGGAACTTCCCATTAGCCCCCTTTGCCTTCAACATTGCGCCTGCTTTTCTCTCCCAGCTGCTGTGCAGGGAAATGGACTTCGAACAGTGCCCACGGAGATGCAGCTTCTCGCCAGTTCAGAAGGGTAAGCTCTGGTCTCATTCCCAGGGAATCCCGAGCTAGATTCAAGGGGGGAATTGACAAGGACTGGGTGCAGCACCAACCCCCCACCCAGCCCCAAGTTCTCTCCAGATGATGTGGAGTCCAGCTGTTTGGCCTGTGGCTCAGCTGAGGCCCCTAAAAAAAAGCAGCCAGTAGCCAGGTGTAGATAGATATACACACCTGTAATCACAGCCATTTGGAGACTAAGGAAGGATGAAGAGTTGGAGCTTAGCCTGGGATACATAGCAAGATACTATCTCAAAACTTTTAATTATATCAAACTAAATGTCATCCTTGGGCCTGGGGAGGTAGCTGTCAGTGAAGGGCTTGGCTTAGAAACACAAAGATGAATTTGATCCCAGAAACCAAAAATAAAGAGAGGGGGTGGGTGGAGGAAGGGAGAGAAGGAAGGAAGGAAGGAAGGAAGGAAAGAAGGAAGGAAGGAAGGAAGGAAGGAAGGAAGGAAGGAAGGAAGGAAGGAAGGAAGGAAGGAAAATTGCCAAGTATCATGGCCACAGGGAGATTCCTGGTACTCACTGGCAAACTAACCTTCTTGGTGAGTGAGTTCAGGTCAATGAGAGATGCCACTCACACGCTGTGGACACCACCTGAGGATGCCTCTCAGGGTTGAGTTCTGATCTCCACAGGCACACATGCACATGCAGGCAAACATGTGTATCAAGGCAAAACCATGGATATATAAGCACACTGATGCTCTCCTGGGTCCCTCCTTCCAAGAGGCAAGCAACAAGACCCCCAGTCTGGGAAGACCCTCAGGCATTAGCCTCCTGCTACTCCATAGCTGCCTCCCTCTTTCATGTGTGTGTGTGCGTGTGTGTGTGCGTGTGTGTGTGCGCGCGCGTGCGCGTGTGCGTGTGTGTGTGTGTGTGTGTGTGTGTGTGTGTGTGTGTGTGCGCGCGTGCATTTACAACCACAGCACATGTGTGGAGGTCAGAAGACAACTTTCAGTAATCAGGTCTTTCCTTCTACCATGTGAGGCAGAGGGATCAAACTCAGGTTATCTTGCAATCAATCAATTTTAGTTTTGAAAATGAGCTTCCAAATATGTTTTAGAAAGTGCCTGGTTATCTAGGGCAGTAGCTTCACTTTCATTTTCTTGTGAGAGACCAACGCAGGGCTTCCTGAGTGTTAGACAAGCCGTTGACTCACATGCCGGGCTTGCAATTTGTTTTGTGCATTCTAAGGCTGTGAGTTCAAATCCCCAGAATCCAAGTAAAGAAAAGACAACGGAGTTTTGTTATGTGGACCAATGCCTGAGGTAAACTAGTGAGCCAGTCCAGCAGAATCGTGGCCTCTGATTTTGCGAGAGGCAGTTCTCACTATGTATTCCAAGCTGACCTCAAACTCAGGATCCTCCAGCCTCAACCTCCAGAGCACCATGCCATCTCTGATTTCCTCACAATCTCTCAATGATGCTTTGCTTCATTCTTTGTCAAAATGTACAAGGAAAATAATATAAAACAAAATTCAAAGAAGAAATAAAAGCAGGGGAACATGATGGTTTCATTCCTGGGCGAGGAAGTGATGCAAGATTGTGTATACCATCGGCGGCTGGAGGACTGGCACATCCCTGAAGACAGTGTTACAGGAATACTTTACAACAAAGTCCAGGCAATGATATCAGCTGTCTCTCATGAGACTGCTGATGCACACACTTAACAGATACCTCTCAAGTCGCCCATTCATTTTCATTTTACTTTTTAAAAGTACATTCTTACATTTTTAACTTTGCCTGAGTCCGTGTGCATGCGTGTATGAGTGTGCATGCCATGCACACGTGTGGAAGTCAGAGAGCAGCCTGCAGGAGTCAGTTCTCTCCTGCCATCATGTTAGGTCCTGTTAGGTCAGGATGCCTGAGGAGGCATCTCACCAGCCCCAAAATGACACATTTTAACAGCTACGTAGCCGTCCCATCCAGAAAAAGATTCTACATGTAGCTGATTTCCCTTGGGTGGACAGTTTTGTTGTTTTTGAGTGAAATGATATTTAATGCCTTGGTGCACCCTGCTACCCTCTGAGCTGCTTATCTCAATGGTTTCTTGAGGTAAATTATTTGAATAGAGTGTCTGAGCTGAAGGTTTCCAGGGCCCATGGCAGTTTTGACTCTAGAAAGAATCCTGAAGCCACGAGCATAGCCTCGGGCAGCCGGCTCCTCCTGGGGCCAGCTCCTCCTGGAGCCGGAGGCTCTGACCACTGCTCTGAATTGCCTCTCTCTGGGTCCTTTCCCACAGAGGCCACCCTGAGGATGCAGAGGCCCCGCTGGAGCTGCCTGATGACTCCAAGGAGGAGGAACACCGCAGAAACATCTGGAAGGGTTTCCTCATTTCCATCCCCTACTCGGCCAGCATCGGGGGCACTGCCACCCTCACGGGCACAGCCCCCAACCTCATCCTGCTCGGCCAGCTCAAGAGGTGAGGGTGGGGCTGGGGAGAGGGGCTCAGTGGGTAAAGAGCTTGCTGCGTAAATATGAGGACCTGAGTTTGGATCCCCAGCCCCCACCTAAAAAGTGCGACATGGTGACACACGTCTGTGACCTCCGCTCTGGGGCGGAGAGACGGATGGACCCCCCCAGGGACTCACTGGCCAGTGGGGTTGAGTCAATAATGAGTTCTGGGTTCACTGAGAGACCCTGCCTCAAAAAGGACAGTGGAGAGTGACTGAGGAGGACACTCAGCATTGACACTGGACCTGCACATGCATGATGCACACAATAAGCACACATGAGCTCACACACACACACACACACACACACATGTGCACATGCATACATGCACACGTACACATGCACACACATGCACATACACATGCACACACATAGACACACACACACACACACACACACACACACGCATGCACACAGAGTTAAACACAATATCCCCTGTTGGCCAGGGATCCATCCTGGCCAGGGATCCTCCTCTTCCTCTTCTTACTTATTTCCTAGCCAAGGATGGTGAAAAAGTGACTCTCTTGGCCTAGCTCTGAAGACACAGAAACAAATCATCAACTCTCCATCTTTGGAGAACCAGCATTCTGGGGGAAAGACAGGCGATGAGCAAGGAACAAATGGAGGCCAGATGGTGTGGCAAGTCTTCCCTCCTAACCAGGAGTTAGAGACCCACAGGTTCAAGGACATCCTCACAGAGAGTTTGAGGCCAGCCTGGGCTACTTGAGATCCTGTCTCAAAACACAAAACAAACAAAAGCAAACGAATGTCTGCTACACATGGGGCAGAAAGAAAACAAAACAGATCAGGGGATGTGGGTAGGGGGACAAGACCAGGACCCTGTGGGGGTATGTCAGTAGGGGACACCTGTTGCTGAGCTGACATGTGAGCTCTAGAATGGGGTCGATGAGCTCAGAAGCTGAAGGAGCACTTCGGAAGGAGCAGAGGCCCTGAGGTGTGACTGCCCTTGGGGGAGCAGAAAGACCAGGGAGAGCGGGTGGGGGTACCCCTGTAGTCTGAGGCAGGTAGCTCACAAGTTAGACACTAGCAATCATCTCAAAAACAAACAAGCAAACAATTTTTAGAAAGACTAGGGGGCTAGTGGGTTCCAAGCATGGCATGTGAATTCCAACAAGTAAGAGAGTGAGACCCCAAGAGATCAGGGCATTGGGATGGAAAACTCGGATCCTAGCTGGAGGCGTTGGTTCAAGGCAAGAATGAGCCCGGAGGAGGCTCTCTTCCTCTGAGCAGGCTCCCTTGGGGAAGCTCTTCTGCCAGCAGGGAGGGTCTCTAGACACTGACTGATGGCTTCCGGTCCCCAGGCCTAGAGCAGGAGAGAAGGGCTCCAGTGGTTGCATCGCCCGATAGCCAGGTTCTGGTGTGTAAATCTTATTTCAGGAGTCTCTCTGACTTTCAGATCCCAGGATTCCAAGCAACTGGGTCCCTGGAGTTTCTCTGTTGCCTCTCCCTACTGTCTATTTGTATGATTTGCACAAACGCAAGTGTGAACATTTGGCAAACAGCACTAAAAAGGATCTGGTAACTCAGCGTGGCTACTGAGGCTGCCCACCAGCTACAGCCTGTGTTCAACCAAAGCCCGGATCTGTGAGGCAGGCGGCGGTGGTGGTGGTGGCAGAGGGGGCTGGGGAGCCATTGGTCATTTCTCAAGCGCAGTCGTGACACTGAAGAGGATAGGCATCACAGGCAGGGTAAAATGCCCTCTGCCCAAGCATGAGGACCAGAGTGAGATCCTCAGCTCCCGGGTAAAAATTCAGATGTGGTGATGCACATCTGTCACCTGGCGCCAGGAGACAGAGACAGGGGGATCCCCAGGCTCACTGAGCCCCCACAGGAAGCTGGGCGACTGGAATGGCTATGGTGAACTGCTCTTTACACAGTCACCTTGTACTGGCATTTCTGGTAACAAAATGAATCATGCACATGATAAATTCTTAGAAAATATAGAAAAATTTTAAAAATTAAACACTTTGAGTCTCACTGACAGTAGGCTTCCTTCTAGTCGTTTCTATGTATGTATGTGCATATGTATATATATATGTATGTATGTATATATATGTATGTGTGTGCATGTATATATGTGTGTAAGTGTGTATATGTATATATGTGTGTAAGTGTGTATATGTATATATGTGTGTGTGTATTTTTCTATTTAATACTATTTTTGCTATACTGTTTGTACATGTTTATAGCCTGATTTTATAATTAAAATGTTACAGAATATATACATTTCTAAAGCCTCTAAATGATCCTATCTTGGGCATTATATTTGATCGATTGTGGCATCTTGATTATTTCCTTTTAGTATTATTTTGATATTAGGAAATTATGCAACTTGCTCTGTATCTGCTAATGCATTAATATATCCTTCACTATTTTGCTCCTCTTGTGTGTTTACAACGCATACACTTTTATTGTAGGAAATCAGATATTAGGATCTCAATCTGGTTATTGATATTTCTACTAGTTTGCCAGACATGGCTACTCCTGTTTTGTTTTGTCTTGTTTATTTGTTTGTTTGTTTGTTTACAACTGGCTACTGGTAGTCCTGTATCCATATTTTTTATCTGCATCATTTTATAACATTTTTTCTTTACAATCTAATAACACATTTTTCCTTTTGTTTTATTTTGATTTTGGCTGTTCTTTCTTTCTTTTCTTTTTTTTCTTTTTCTTTATTTTATGTGAGTACACTGTCATTATCTTCAGACACACACCAGAAGAGGGCATCAGATCTCATTACAGATGGTTGTGAGCTACCACATTGTTGTTGGGAATTGAACTCAGGGCCTCTGGAAGAGCGGTCAGTGCTCTTAACCACTGAGTCATCTCTCTAGCCCCTGGCGCTCTCTCTCTCTCTCTCTCTCTCTCTCTCTCTCTCTCTCTCACACACACACACACACACACACACATTTCTGTTTATGATAGTACTCTGGCTGGCCTGGAATTCGCTGTATAGGCTAGACTGGCCTTGAACTCACAGATCTCCACCTCCCTTGGCCTCCTGAGTGTTAGGATTAAAGATGTCCACCTCCAGGTCCCACCCAAGACGTGGGAAGAGTCACAAGAACCAGATGAAGGAGACGCCAGCTCTTAAACACAGCGTGATTCCAAGTGAGGCCTAGAGTCGGCCTGGCTCACGGTCTCACGAGCGGTGACCCCACATAATTCCAAGTGAAGCTCAGAGCTCGGCTGGCCATGCTGTCTCGTGAATGCCGACCAATGGCCCTTGAGTTTGCCACAGTACAACCCGCCCACATCGCTGTCTGGACTCTGGAGGGCGGGGCACAGAGCACCTGTGGTTCCATTGAGTCAGAACCCACTCCTCACAAGAAGGAAAGGGGAGGGGTCTTCCCTTTCTGTACTCCCCGGGCCCTTGAGTCTCTGCCCTGACCCCCGGAGGCCTCCTGCCTTGCCCCTGACGTCCTGTCTGATGGCTGCCCTCCCTCTCCTCTGTTCCCCAGTTTCTTCCCGCAGTGTGACGTGGTGAACTTTGGCTCCTGGTTCATCTTCGCCTTCCCTCTCATGCTGCTGTTCCTCCTGGTGGGCTGGCTCTGGATCTCCTTCCTCTACGGCGGAATGAGCTGGAGGTATGTGGAACCTTCTAGAGGGCTGGTGGGGAGCCCAGGCTTCCTTGCCAAGCCCCACCTGTTGCCCTTCGAACAAAGAAAAAGCAACTCTGGTTTTTAGGATAGTTTGGAACAGTGATGGGGTCGAACCAAGACATAATCACATGTCTTATTTACCCTTATGGCTTCTTTTTGCTTATGATGATGGCTCTGAGTGTGTGTGTGTGCGTGTGTGTGTTACTGTGCATTCTCATGTTTATATTTGCATAAGCATATATGTGCATAGATGCATGCATGCCTTCCTCCTGGCCCCTTTTGTGGATAATGGTATATGGCACCACAAGGGTCTGAAAATCCATGTCTTTAATGAAGGTGGTTTGTCTGTTTACAGGAAAAGACTGTGAACTGTGAGCCTGGTACTGTGCAGATACAGGGTAGAGTTAGGGGCTAGTTAAAGCAGGAGCTGAGCTGGGGGTGGCAGCCATGGCTCAGTTACTATCTGACCCAGTGCCCTCCCCTCATCCCCGGACCTTGACTAGATCCCTGGTGGAGTGGGACCACTGGGATGCACTTTGGAGCTGAGGTGTAAACACTTTGAGCAGAGAGAGGTGCCCGCTGGGTGCTTCTGGTCTCCAGGACCTTCCAAGCTCCTGATGGCAGAATCCCAGGCTGAGGGCCAGCTCAGCCAGGAAGGCACGGTCAGACATAGCCACATGGCCAGAAGCCCAGTCTCTCTCTGTGCAGTTCTGAACTCCGCCATCTCCTCAGGTTTCCCAGCTCTTACTTCTGTCCCTCGTAGACCTGTAGATAATGTCGCCTGCATCTGGGAGAGACACTCAGTGAGGGACACGGGCAAGATGCTGAGGAGGAGGCAGAGCCAGGATGCCTTCATCTCCGAGTTGTGTGACTAGGCCCTGGGGGCCTGAGGGAGGACGTGCATGTGAGGGAAGCATCGAGAGAGATTTCTGAGGGGCAACAGGGCATTTCTGCTCAGTCCCATGACTCTGTCTTGACTTAGCAGATGGCTTCTGAGCCTTGTGTGCCCGACTGCCATAGGTGCTGAGATCTGAACCCTTGGCAAGGCAGAGCTGACTGTGACTGTGCGGAGCTTGCACTCCGGGTCAAGGGGACTCAGCAAGCAAGAGAGCACAGTGCAGTTTCAAAACCAGCAAGGGCAGAGGGAGCGCCCACCCCGGAGCCTCCAGCTTAACCTGTGGGCCAGGAGCTCGATCCCAGGGAAGTGATGGTTGAACTGGGGCATGGATAAAGAGCAGCGTTAACTGAGGAAGGAGGAAAAGCGGCTGCACATGAAGAAGAGCATTGTGGGGGAAGAAGAGGAAGTGCAAAGGCCCTGGGGCAGGGGTAGCGAGGGGTGTTCTGAGGCTGATCAAAGGCTAAGCAGCCAGGCTTAGGAAACTAGAGAGTGGGATGTATAGGAGACAAATTATTTTGAGACAGATACTCACTATTCAGCCCTGGCTAGCCTGGAGCTTATCATGTAGACCAGGCTGGCCCACAACTTGGAGATCTGCTCGCATCTGTTTCCTGAGTACTAGAACTAAAGACAAGTCTCAGCACTCCCTGAATGGGTTGTGTTCCCATTTGAAAAGATAATAAATACATAAATACATACATACATACATACACATGGCCCAAAAATCAAAACCACACACAACTGTGTGCAGTGGTTTCTCTTCAGTCCATTTCCCAGGCGATTCTCAATTTGGACAAATTAGCCATGAATGGCCCCACCCTTTGTCAACTTGACACCCAAACACGTTGCCTTTAAGTCATGACTTTCTATGTTCATTCTCACGGGCTTCTGACCCATAGGAATATAGCTTAAAATGCATCCAGACAACTTTAAAGTCTCCCAGATTATCAGCAGTCCTAACAGTCTAAAGTCTTCACGGTGAGCTTACATATGTCCACATGTGACACTGCCTAGTTCAAAAAAAAAAGGTGGAAGTTAGGCAAAGAAAAGAATGAGCAAACCAAAGCCAAACTAAAGTCCGGCAGGCAAACCAAGTACCAGGTATGTAGTATCCCCTAATTCCACAACTGAAAACAAATTCCAGGCTGTCACTCTGGTCTCACTGACCTACGTACCCAGCACGGTGATCGAGCAGCCTTCTAGTCTCTGCCAGTCTGTCAGGCATGCTGCCCTTACAAGCAGGGACTGAATTCTCAGCTGTGATGGAGACTATTTCCATTTTGTTCCGCTCACTTTTTGATGCTTCATGTGTGTGTTTGGCTTGTGAAAGGATTTAAAGCCCGGGAACATGGCCAGTGACATTTCACACTTTTAAAAGGGCAACCCGAACCTAAGTTTTAGGGAGGAAAGACAGAGGCCAGGAAACCTCGCATCGAGCTGTCAGCATCTTCAGGACAGGCATGCTGTGGCTGGGTCGGGGCAGGGCACAGGGAAGACAGGTAAGAAGCCATTATCTTTGATCTTTAAGATGGCTCAGCAGGTAAAGGCAACTAACTATGCCTGACAATCTGAGTTCAATCACCCAGAACTCACAAGGTAGGAGACAATTGTCTTCTACAGTTTGTCCCCTGACCTCCAGGTATATACCAGGACACTTTCAGGCTCCTGTGTATAAATAAATTAATTAACAAAACATGGAGTTTTCATTTTAAAGCATAAATCAATACCACCACCACCACCACCACCCTGCCCTGCACCCACCCCTTCTAATCTCTGTATCTCCACCCCAGAGGCTGGAGGAAGAAGAAGAAATCGAAGATCCGAGCTGATGCGGAGGATCAGGCTAAAGCTGTGATTCAGGAGGAGTTCCAGAGCCTGGGGCCCATCAAGTACGAGGGACAAGGGACGCTGTGCAGGAGTGAGGGGGCCCTTGGGTTTCAGGGGAGTTGCCTGGAGGGTGGCTGAGTCCCAGTGTGCCTCGGGCCCAGCGACTGAGCACAGCAGTGAGAGGGTGAGAGACGAGACGCAGAAGGTGGCTCCTGCCTTGCCCTGGTGCTGGGGCTCAGGGCGGTCTGTGCTGGGCATCTTCCCTATGCACCTAAGATCCCTTCTCCTTCTAGTCCATGGGCTGCCTGACTGCCCAGCACTGTGGGCCTGGTTAATGCATGTCTCCCATGAAAGGAAATCAAGGCAGCTCAGCAAGCCCGAATTCGAGGATTGCTTTGGCCACTGCTCCCTGTGTGCCTTAAGACTCCACTCCCCTGTCTGTGGACTCGATGCGCTGCCAGCTGCTTCCTCCAGACCTGAGAGTCTGTCATCTCTATGTTCCCTCCTCTGTGTGTCATGTCTTTCCCTGTGTGTGTCCCTCTTGAGTATCTGTCACTTTCCATTTATGTTTGTCAGTCTGTATGATTCTCTCTCTCTCTCTCTCTCTCTCTCTCTCTCTCTCTCTCTCTCTCTCTCTCTCTCTCTCTCTCTCTCTCTCTCATTCTTTTTGAGACAGGATCTCTCTATTATGCAGCTCCCTGGCTGTCCTGAAACTCACCATGTAATTCAGGCTGGCCTCGAACTCACAGAGGCCCGCCTACCTCTGCCTCTGCTTCCTGAGGCTGGGATTAAAGATGTGCATCACCACACCTGGCCTGTCCCTTTCTCTTTGTTTTTCTGCCTTTCTCTTGCTCTGTCTGTCTGGTTTTTGTTGTTGTTGTTGTTGTTTGTTTGTTTTTCTGTAGGATCCTGAACAATTCCCTTAACAATGGTAGAACCCTTTGGGGACTCTGGGCAGATGTGAACCACTTTCACCCCAGGGCACGCTCTCTCTCTAGGTTACCTGAGAGTAATTAGCCCCTCAGCTTTCTCTGGAAGTGGGTCAGGACCACCCCTCGGGTGTCTATCTGAGCCCAAAGTCACCAGGTCTGCGCCTCTGCTCCACAGGTTTGCTGAGCAGGCCGTTTTCATCTTGTTCTGCACATTCGCCATCCTCCTCTTCTCCAGGGACCCGAAGTTTATCCCCGGCTGGGCCAGCCTCTTCGCCCCTGGGTGAGATCTGCAGACCCACAGGGCAGGCCTCCATGGGAGGACCCTGGGGTGGGCAGTGTGAGGCAGGACAGGTAGAGGTCCCTTCCAGAAGAGCTTAGGCGGCTGCTGACCCTCAGTTTCTCAGGCACTCAGACTAAACTTGGTCAGAACTCTAGTCCAGCCTTCATGAGCTAGGTGACCCAGTGTACCTGTGTTGCTTCAGTCAGTCACTGATGGAGAATGTGTCATATGCTAAGCACGAGACGGTTGCCATGGACACAGACAAGCAGAGGTACTAGACAATCAAGCCACTGCAGCTTGGACTGGGTGCACTGAAGAAGGGAATGAACCGTCCTATAAAACAATGGTCTGGGACACTGAGTAGTTCTAGAAAGAACTCAAGGCCAGGAATGAGGGTGGGGGAGGGGTCACATGTAAGGGGGTGGAACACACCACTAACTACTCCTTGAGGTTAACCCGGGGTTATCTCACTACTCACATGTTCCCGATGCCCTCACCAGGTTTGTCCCCCATGAAGGTGACAGAAAAGTGGCCCTAAGAACGGTGTGGGATTGGCCCAGCCCCCTCCATCTTCTTAGCAATTTCAAGCACTCAGTGTGAGCTACAAGAGTTAGCAATGGGCTCTGGGCTTCCCTGAGCTCAGAGCTGGGAAAATCAGGGTTTGAGCCCACGCCCTCCACAGACCATGGTCTGGTCTTAAGCAAGTCATGTCTGCTTTCTGAGTGCCCCTAAATACTACCCTGAAGGCCTCATGTCTACCAAGCTCCCAGAAAGACACAGTGTAAGTTCTTAAAATGTGGAAGCTGGCTTTGGAGGCGCTGTGAGGCTGGTGGGCCTGGGCTTGGCAGGTGTGGATGGCTGCCTCTCTGGGCGGTGGTGTGCCAGGAAGAACCTAAGCAGAAACCACACACACACACACACACACACACACACACACACACGGCTCTTCTGGGGTCCGAGTGGGGATGATCCCTATGTGTTCTCTGGACCCTAATATCCTTTGCCTTTCAAATCCCCCACTTAGGAGAGTCCATATTCTAGGTCTTTAGATCAGGAGAACAAACCTTTCTTTGGCAGCAGTAAAATTCCCTAGGGCATCCTGGGTAATGGCTTGGGCCTCCCTTGGTGGCCACATCTGACCTGGACACAAAGCAGAATGGTGGCCCCCAGCCCTCCATGTCCTCGCAGCAGACTTCTCCCAGTCCTCAGATCCGCTTTTACAAGTCTGCCAATCCATGGCCATCAGGACCCAGAGTCACATGCTTGTGGCCTTCTCCCCACAGGTTTGTTTCAGATGCTGTCACTGGTGTGGCCATTGTTACCATCCTGTTCTTCTTCCCTTCCCAAAAGCCCTCACTCAAGTGGTGGTTTGACTTCAAAGGTAGGATGCTCGCAGCTGGAGTCTGGGGCTTCATAAGGACTAGGGGACTTGGGACCAGGGGACTTGGGAACCAGGGTCAGTGTGTGGCTCTGTTTGAGGACTGGGGACTGCCCCAGGTGTCTTGCCCAGCTACAGTCCCTGGGCAAGATTCAGCAGCTGTGTGCCCTGCCCCCCAACTTATGAGCTAAGGATGTTTGTCACATTTTCAAATGATTGGGGAAAAGCCAAAAGGAAAATATTTCCCAATATATGACTGATGTGTGAACTTCAGCTTCCAGGGTATTTTAAAAACCCGGGTTTAGCATGCAGTAGAGAGGCACGTGCCTTTAAATGCCAGCCCTTGGCAGGCAGAGGCAGGTGGGTCTCTGTGAGTTCAAGGCCAGTCTAATCTACAGAGTGAGTTCCAGGAAAGCCAGGGCTACACAGAGGACCCCCCCCCAACCCCTAGTCTTAAAAAATAAAAGTTTTGCGTTCCTTGGTGGATCTTGGAAGCTGTGTGGTTTTCGTTCTGTGACTGTAAAGGCAATGGCCTCAATTTGATCTCTTGGCCCACAAAGCCAAAGTATTTACTTTTGGATATTTTATAGAAAACAGTTACACCTCAGATGCCTGAAGAGCCAGACAGACAAAGGAGCCAGGCCTAAGCTGAGTCAGCACTGGGGAGGAAGCCACCTAAAGACATCCTGGTTTTCTGAAAGTCACACAGTGTTCCACTAGTGTCTCCCTCCCTCAGGGTCTTCCTCCCCTCAGAGTCTCCTTCCCCTCAGGGTCTCCACTAAGGCCTGCAGGTTCTCTGGGCCTGTTCCTCACTTACACAGCCAGGATTCCTATGGACGACCTGCCTCTGGCATTGGTCATTTGATAGACATGGCTTGCAAATTCTACTGCGTCTACAGAGAGCACTTAGGTTCAGCTGTGTGGTAGCAGGAGTGTAGCTCACGCGACACATGGCTTCCTAGTCCAGTGCCCTGTCACATCTTTGAAACAAAGAACAGTTTCTATTCCATAAGGACTCAGCCGCAGAAGGTGAGTTCATTACTATTCTTGGGATTGGGATTAAATACCTGACCAGAAGCACACTGGATAAGGTTTGGTGGTTTTAATCATCTGGAGTCACTGGGCAAGATAGCTGCAATGAAAGACTATCTGGATGTGGTTGGCCTGTGGGTTTGTCTGTGGGGGATTGGATTGTCTTAATTGGATTGGTTTTGAATGACCCCGTTTAAAGGTGGACAGAACCATTGCTGGCTTCTGGTCCTGAACTGCTAAGGAGCTAAACAGTGAACTTGTGGTGCTAACCCTCTCTCCGCTCTTGCTCTGGGTGTGCCTGGGTACTTGAGTTCCCGCTGCCTCCTCTCCCCCACAATGGCGGACTGTGACCTGGCATCATGATCTGAGCCAACTCTTTTCCCCTCAGACACTTTCTGTAGGGTGCTTTAATCACAGCAACAGAATGACCGAACTAGATTGCTTTGTCCCGGTTGGAGGGGAAACAGTCCATCATGGCGGGGAAGGCGTGATGGCACCATCTGGAGGCTGCTGGTGACCCACATCAGCAGTTAGGAAGCTGTGAGAGATGAAGACGGAGCTCAACTCCCCTTCTCTTTTATATTTAATCTCAAACCCCGCCCCATAGGATGCTGCTGCCCCGCCCACATTCAGGGTGGACCTTCCCTCTTCAGTTAAACTTCTCTGGAAACACCCACCCTCTTAGACATGCCCAAAGGTGTGTTGCCATGGTGACAATAAGATTTAATCCTCCCAGAATAACCTTAATGGTCAGACCTCCATCCCTGGGTGTGTCGGGTCTGCTCACACTCACACCTGGAAATTCCAAAGGTGTTGTTCTCCTTCATTGCAGAAAACCAGAACTAGTTTTCATTAAAATTTTCTGATTTGTTTTTTCAAGAGAACCAAAGAATCTAGATTTCTACATGAAATCTCACCTACTTTTAGATATTGCCCAATAATTCGAATCGTGAAGCCAGCACATGGGGCCATAACAGCAGCATGAAGTCATTTAGTGTGACCAGTGAGGCCCAGGGAGCTACCATGTCCCCTCTGCAGAGTGAGCGCCATCAGGATGGAGGCTCTGGAATCAGCGTGGGCAGGGACAGGAACTCCATGCCTGCTAGGCCTTGGGCTACCAGTTGGCTTGCAGAGGAGTGACTGAGGCAACATTTTCATAGTTTCCCCTTGGAAAGGGGCCACTGGGTCCCTTGGCTGATGAGAAGAAGTCACCTGATAAAGATCGCAGACCTAGTTAAAAAGAGATAAGCTATAGAAAGCAGGCCATGCGTGCGCCCTGCTCATACTGACTGCCTTCCCTGCACGGGTCTGAGTGACACTCATGTATTCACTCATGTATCTCTCTTTAATCGGCAGTCTTAGACTAGGGACTTGGTTTCTGGGCACTGTGCTGTGGTTGAAAAGTGGATGATGGTGGTGATGCTGCTCATGCTGATGGTGGTGATGATGGTGATGGTGGTGATGGTGATGGCGGTGATGATGATAAGGTGATGATGGTGGTGATGGTGGTAATGGCGGTGATGGTGGTGATGGTGGTGATGATGATAATGGTGATGGTGGTGATGGTGGTGATGGCGGTGATGGTGGTGATGGCGGTGATGGTGGTGATGATGATAAGGTAATGGTGGTGGTGATGGTGGTGATGGCGGTGATGGTGGTGATGGCGGTGATGGCGGTGATGATGATAAGGTAATGGTGGTGATGATGGTGGTGATGGCGGTGATGATGGCCAGGATAACTCCTATTTCTTCCCTGCCCAACCAGCTCTTCCTCCAGATGTCTGCCTGGCTTACTCAGCTGCATCATTCAGAGCCCTTCCCAAATGCCACCTTCCCAGAGAAGCCCTCCCTGAACAATCCCCCTCTCTCTCTGTTTTATTACTTATTTGGTTGTTCCTTATAATACATGACACTTCCCAACACTGAGATGTACTTATTTATTACGTGTCTTCCCTGGGGATGCTTGCTCTCCAGGGCAAGAGTTGGTCTCCCCATACATGTTCTGTGTTCGTGACATCAAGAAGAGCATTGAACACCTGGGGGACGTGTGGGGTACCAGGCTCCGGGTGACTCCCTCACACTCCTGAGTCCTTCTCACAGAGGTCGAGTCACTGCCCTGAGGCACCCACTTATGGGGGGATGCCAACTTGGTGCCCCAAGTCTGGCTGCCACTTGCCTTTGTTTCCACACTGCAGTTTTCTCTAGGGCACAACTCTGACTTGCAGAGCCTCGCCCATCTCCCTCCGACCCCAGGACCAGCTGTTTGCTACCCACCTACCCCACTGCAGCCACTGCAGCCACTGCAGCCACTGCAGCCACTGCAGCCACTGCAGTGAGCACCACTTTCCAGGAAATGGCAGCCATGCCACAATGCACTGGGCTCAGAAACCCTGGTGTCTTTTTTTGTTGTTGTTGTTTCCTTCCTCTTTTTCCCTTTGTTCTCTGGTACGGGCATTCTAACCCATAGGCCAAGTCCACCACTTCTCCTAGGTCCACGGTCCCCACCGACCCTCGACTGGCAGCACCCAGGGCCCCTAGGCTGCAGTCTGGGACACAAAAAGCTGTACAGAGACCAGTTCTCTCCGTGGAGAATGGGTATTCAAAACCCAAGTGCCAAAACCATTTGTCCCGGGTCCACAGTCCCCACATTCAAACAGGGAGAAAAGCCTTTTATCTTGTAAATGAGAATAAATATAGCCCTTAGCCAGGAAGGCTGGTGAGACATTTTAACAGGGCTTGTGGAGAGTCTGGGGCCCAGAATATTGTTTGTTTGTTTGTTTTATTTATTTATTGAAAAGGGAAGTAAAGGGAAGTAAAAACACTTTTTGATAAAATTAATGATTTAAATGGAAAATATTTCAGATAAACATGTTAAAATTGACAATTTTCATGAAAATTTAAGAAGTAACGTGGTCAGAATATTCTTAACTATGGGAGCCTTGAAAATTATTTCCATTCTGACCAGAATGAGATGCTAGAGCGCTCCCTGAATCCCCAAAGCAGATGTCAGAAGTAGACATAGCTTCCTGAGGTCTTCAAAAGTCCCCACAAAGATGAGGTTCCGGGGCTGGCATCCCCCAGCCAAGCAGCCCTGAAGCCAAAGCCAACTGGGTCCCTTCCTCTACCCAGCTCCCAACTCGGAGACGGAGCCCCTGCTGAGCTGGAAGAAGGCCCAGGAGACTGTGCCGTGGAATATCATCCTTCTCCTGGGAGGTGGCTTCGCCATGGCCAAAGGCTGTGAGGTGAGGGCTGGGGTGACCTGGGGGCAGTGGACCAGATGAGGGAGGACTGTGGCCAGGGAGGAGCAGGGTGGGTATGGGGAGGAGGGAGAGGGCTGCTAGGCATGGGGAGAGTGGAGGCTCTGTCCAGGCAGGAGTGGTGGGGGAGGCAGGGGGAGGTGAAAGAGTAGCTGCTGTGGGCACTGGGGGACCCAGGCTTTGCCAGGGAGGAGGGGCCCCAGTGGCAAGGAAAAGATGGAGGCTGTGGGCATCAGAGGAATCGGGACTGTGGGAAGGAAGGGGAATCCTGCAGCCCAGGGGGCCTGGGTGCTGCAGGCCCAGGATCTGTGAAGATTGTGGACCCGGGAGAAATGGGGTTTGGGGCCTGCTGCTGAGTAGGCCTGGAGCTGTGGGCCTGGAAGCTATAGTTAGTCTCCTACTGCAGCTCCAGGGAGCAAGTGAGGAGGCAGCCAGGCCCTGGTCCCCAGGTTAGGACAGCCCTTAATTCCAGCCTGTGGGTCTACCTTCAGTGCCTGGCAGTGTAGAAAAGGCGACGAGGTTCTGAGGTCCCACGACGGACATGCACCAAGGCTAGCACTAGTCTTGGTGTGACCCAGAGCACATGAGTCACCCCACTTCTGAAATAGGATCTTAGGGGGACCTCCCATAAAGCTCTGAGGCAGCTGCTGCTGTTACCTCATTCAGTGCAAGAAAGCCAGGGCACAGAGAGGTGGAGCGAGCAGCCTAGGGTCACACAGCTATGGAGGTGGCAATTCAAATCCAGGCAGGCTGAGCCCAAAGTCTGTGGCCTTGACCCCAGTGACACAAATGTTAGCTATTGAGGGCCATTCTCAATGATTTCTGCTAAACCCAAATCTGTGAGGAGAAAGACCATTCCACAGCGGTCTGGTGGAAGCCAGCCCGGGACTGGCCAGCTGACGGTCTCAGCCCAGGTCAGGATTTCTGTGAGTGGCTCATCACTGGCTTTTTGGGGTCCCTTTTATGGGGAAAGGTGATCAGATATCATAGCGTAGGTGGTTGTGGGTATTGATCAAGATACCTTGAAAATGTGTTCTTCGTAAGGCAAAGGGTGACCATGGGTTCATGAGTTCAGCAAGGCAAAGGGCGGTCAGTCAGCTGGCAAGATCAAAACAGGTTAAAAACATGTTTTCCTGGACACATGGGGTTTAGGAAATAGAAACTCATTCTTATAAGGTCTGGAGATTTAACAACAATGTGTACCAATGTGGCTCCTTCACGACAGCGGGGCTTCCGTTCTGGTTCAGCAATCTCTGAGACTCTGAGCTCAGAGGCAGGCTGGGACCCGGGTAGGCACCGCCCAGGAAGTGAGGCTCCTGGGAGCAGTTTCAAGCCTGCCTGCTTGCAGCTTCACACTTGTTCTCCTGTGAGGTCAGGGTCAGTCAGCTCTGCAACTGAGGCATCATCTCATTTAATCCCGATGCCTGGCCCTAGGATGGAAGTAGTATTTCCATCCCCATTTTACAGATAGGAAAACTGAGGCAGTAGATGATTACATCTCCAGGAACTCTGGGTTGGAGTAATGATCCAAACCGAACTTGGTTCTGAGGTCTAGAAGCCTCACTGCACCCTCGACAGAGCTTGGATGCCAGGCTAAGGGGCTTCCAGGCCATGACTCCTTGTCTTCAGAACACCCCTGACTCACAGCGGCTGTCCTAGCCCCACCCAGCCCATCTCATTCTCTCCCTGTCTACTCCAGTCCATCCCATCCCACTCCAGTCCACTGAGGCAGGGTCTCATAGAGCCAAGTCTGGCATCAAACCTGCTACATAGCCGAGGATAGCCTTGAACTCCTGATCCTCCCGCCTCCAGGAAGTACTAGGGATGAAACCCAGGACATCATGCATCTGAAGTATGTCCTCAGCTGCTGTCCCCATTTTACAGACAGAAGGAAGCAATCGCTAACACCATTTGCTCAGTTAGGGGAGGGCGGCACCAAGCGATTCCAGGGTTAGCACTTGAGAATCAGACTCACCTCGTACTAAGGATGTCTCTGAAACAGGGAAGAGTAAAGTACCTTCTCACATGGTGTATCTGGGAGGGTTTCCTGGAGGAAGTAGCATGGTATACAGGTTTGGAGGGTCAGGCCTTGCAGTAGGCTGTCTCCATTAGAATCACAGATTTTCTTACATGTGGCCTTGGTCAAGTTACTAAATATTCTGGATCTTAATATCCCCATCTGTAAAATGGGAATGATGGGGCAGTCACCTGCTAGCATTTGTCACATTGACGTTATAAAGTGAGACAGTACTGAGGACACTGCCAATGTTGGCTATGTAGACTGGACATTAGAGAAAGGACCAGCGGAGGGGAATGGGGAGGCCCGGGCCTACACAATTTCAGTGGCTGAGGTGCATTTTGCTATGACGACTGGCACAGCCTGGGCCTGGGGCAGGAGCTGCTGGAGACCCTGTACCCTAGAGGATTCCCAAGCTGGGGGATTGGCAGAGAGGCACTGCCTCTGTGGCTGGGATGCAGGGCCGTAGTGCATTCTGGGAGACCAGTGCTGGGCGGTCTGCCAGGGTTTCCATTCAGTGAAGCCTTTGTCTGCCAGCTGCCCCTCACCCCAGCCTCTGTCCCTAGGCGGCATAATCTGGTCCAGGAGCCACCAGGAAGCTTTGACACCTCTTGGCTTCTGGACCCTGTCCAGGGCCTTCACCAGGCTGCCCAAGGAGCATGGCCTGGACCCGTAGCTTCCTCAGAGGCCATAGCAGTGCTTCCTCAGGCCACCTGCTGAGGGACACTCACTAAATACCACCCCCCATACATCAGCGCTGGGCCATACACTTGCGGCCCCTGCCTCCCTCCCTGCCAGTGCGCACAGCTCCCCTTCCCGTCTCCTGACAGCTCAATGGCGGCTAGCTCTTAGTCAGCCCCATCAGTCTCATTTCTGGATACATTTCTGTGACAGCAAGGAAGGGAGGCTGACAGGAGCACGGGGCCGCTGGTTACATTGTATCCCCAGTCAGAAAGCAGAGAGTGAAGGTATTCTGTTTGTTCTCTTTCTAAACCAGTCAGGAGCCCAGCCTGGGGGGGGGGGGGGGCGTCTTCTCAGTGAAATCTTTCTAGAAACATCCTCATGGACACACCCAGAAGAGTGTTTCCATGGTGATGTCAAGCCCAATGGAGTTGGCTATGAAGATTAGCGACTCCAGTGCTCAGAAGGTCTGTGTTGAGCCATGGACTAGTGTGAACATGCTAGCGCTCCCAGAGAAGTTTCTGGAAGAGAGTGGATTCCTGTCATTGCCACGAGCACGGAGGACCTCAAAGGTGCCATAGCTGCTGGCAGGTGGCGCTAGTGTCGCTCTCGCACTGCTACCTCATGTATGTAAATCACATCTTAGGTACAAATCCACCCGCCTCCAGGGGGTTATGTCAGAGGCGGTGAGTCCCAGAGGCGGACAGAGAAGTATGTTCCTGCTGTCAGTCAATTTCTGCTGGAAATCACAATCCGTTTTTCTGTGCAACCTGTTCATGGTGGTGTGAGCCTACCAAAAAAAACGGCAAAGATTCAGAGCGCAAGCTCAGGGCACTTCTGTTAGCTCTCTTCTAGTCAGGGTCATTGTTGCTGTGGTGAAACACCATGACCAAAGCGAGTGGCGAGGAAAGGGTTAATTTCAATGTATACTTCCAGGAAATAACCCATCACTCAAACAGTCAGGAACCCTGAAGCAGGAGCTGGTGCAGAGGCTGCGGGGTGGGGGTGGGGGGGGGTGGGGGGGGGGCCGGGGGGGTGGGGCCGGGGTGGGGGGGTGGGGAGGGAGGTGCTGCTTCCTGTCTTGCTCCCCATGGCTTGCTCAGCCTGCTTTCTTAGAGATCTCAGGACCACCTGCCCAGGGTGGACCCGCCCACAATGGGCTCCCCCAGCCGTCCGTCCCTCATTAAGAAAATGCCTTACAACTTGGAGGCATTTTCTCAGGCAAGGTTCTCCCATTCAGACAATGCTAGCTTGTGTCAAGTTGACATAAAACTAGCCAGCACAAGCTCCTCGTGCCTCAGTTTCTTTGGCCATAAAATAGGAATGATTGCACCACCGATTTCATGCATGGTCATCGAAATTAAATTAATATTAGCAAAGTACTCAAGGAAACGCCCAGCATGGAAGAAAACACTCTATTGCTCTTTAAATTGCTTAAAAAAATAATAAATCCTTTCCCGTACCATTTTTATAGACACCCATTAATCCTCAGAGTCACTTAAAGAAGTGTAGGAACAGAGATGTTAGGTCACTTATCTAAGGTCACAGAGCTCTTACGTGCTGTGATGGTTAAATGCTCTCTCTTACTCTTGCTCTCTGTCACACACACACACACACACACACACACACACACACACACACATACTCACCAGCCTTCTCTCTGCTCAAGCTTGCTTTGTTTCTTCTAAGAATCCATTTGCTGACTGAGTCGGCTGTGTTAGGAGGCCTTTAGAGAGATTTCCCAGGACCCCAGTGTTACATTCTTGGGGCCTTGATTAGGTTCATTTTCTCTGCCACTCAAAGAATTAAAAGGCAGGGAGGAAATTGAGCTGGACAAGTAGCAGAGGGGAAAATCTCAAACACAGCTGACTGCAGCAGAGTTAGTTGGGAGAAGAAGTTTGGAAATTTTTAGGGGTGAGGAACACTCATAGAGAGAGAGAGAGAGAGAGAGAGAGAGAGAGAGAGAGAGAGAGAGAGAGAGAGAGAGAGAGAGAGAGAGCAGTAGGGGCTTGGGAGGCTAAAAAATACAGCCTCTCAGTGAAGGGTAGGGCTTTAAGGGTCTTCAAGGTGCACCCCTCTCCCCATTCGGGGTTGGTCAATTTGGACAAAAACAGAGAGGCTAACAGGCCCACCACTTTGGGGTAACATGTCCTGGTCTGGCCTTGTACTTGTTGGCCTGGTCCATCAGCCACGAGGAGGGGATGGAGAACTACTGTCAAGAGGAAAAGCCACCAGAGCTTTGTTTGAAGTTGTGGGGCTTTTGTCTCAGGTCAGGAGGGTGAGGAAGAAATGGGAGGGAGGCCACCCTCATTATCTCTCCACGCATAGCCCCTCTTCCTGTCTGTCTGCCTGTCCATCTCCTAGTCCCTCAGAGACTTAGGATTTTGAGCACTGGACTTGAACTGTCCTTAAGAAAAATGGCCACACTATGCTCTCCATGGTGAAAACCACACTCTGCGGAGTTGAGAGCATGGAGAGAGGATCTGGCTGAAAAAAAGGGGAAGAGAGGCACCACCCTGATAGCTCAGTCTCCCCCCTCCCCCCATCCCCTTCTGCAAAGTGACCTTGGGTCTGCTGGTCACCTTTGGAGTCTCTAGCCAGTCTTTGGAGTCTGACAGCCACTGTGTCAATCAGCCCTGAGTCCCCCCCACACACACACACAGGCATCAGGTGACCTCGAATGACCTCTGGCCACTCATGGTGCCCAGACACTGTGCTAAGTGGTTTAGATCAGCTGCTTTTCTCCCTTATCACCTCTGGGGTACAGATAAGGAAACTGAGGCACAGGGAAGGTGGAGGGTTAAGTGGGAAGCACACTTAACCCAGCATAGCACAGTCCCTTAGCTCTCCCCGAGCTGCCTCTGGCTGCTGCCGATCTCTGGCTTCCCTGGGAATTCTGGGGGCTGTGTTTCTAAGGAAACCAAGCCCGAAGTTTCTTGGAGGGGAGGGGATTGAAAAGGGCTGGAGGAAATCCCTTCAGTGTCCCCAGCAGAACCTTAGGAAGCTGAGAAGAGGAAGATGCCTTCCATTTAGGAGCCCAAGTCAAGGCACTGGTTGGCAAGGGTCTTGTCACTCGGGGGCCCGGCCACAGGAAGCTCTTGACTGGACACTTGCTGGTCATTAACAGGCTCTCTCTCAGTGCACAGTGTGCCAGATCGTGGCTTGAGGGAACACCAGCTGCCCTGTGCTCCCTGTAGCAAGGAAGGGCTGGCCCAGCCTCTCAAGGAACTCAGCAGGGTGCAGAAAATGCCTTAACACTACAAGGATTTTCCTGGGGTGAGATGTGTCTAAATTGTCATTTGTTTTTGTTTTGATTTTGGTTCTTTGGTTTTAGTTTGTGGTCCATACATCTCTGGCTGGCTTAAAACGTGCTATGTAGCCAAGGCTGGCCTTAAACTCTTGATCAGCCTGTTTTCGACTTTCCAAACACTGGAATTAAAAGTGTGAGCAACCACAACCAGCTTCTTCTACTCTGGCCCTGGAAGTAACTTCTCAGGTAAATCAGAGAAGCGAAAGTGTTGTTCTATTTGGACAACTGCTGTACCCCAAATCTATCAAGAAATGGTCTAAAGACAGATATGGTGACCCAGGCATGCAATCCCAGCTACTCAGGAGAGTGAGGTAGGAATGTCAAAAGTTGAAGGCTAGCCTGGGCTACAGAGTGAGTTCAGGGCTAGCGTGGGCAACTTAGTCCCAGAGTCACAAGGAAAGTGTATCCTGCAGGTAGAGCTCAGTGGTAGAGCACTTGCCTTGCATGTGTAAAGTTCTGAGTTTAGTACCCAGCATTGCAAAGGTAAACAACTACGTTAATAAGAACCATAGCTTCAGAATGAGTAGTGAATGTTGCATACATCATGAGCAAGCAGGCGTCAAGCACCCCTCATACAAGATGATCTGATTCTCAGTGTTTGGGGCTCATCCGGCTCTGCCTTGGATTAGCCCCTAAACCTACAGCTCTGCTTCCTTTTTTTCAGGGAGAGCCCTAAGGTGGGATGGGAAGTCCCTGATGGCTACACAGTTATCTAGACCTGCTGGAGGGGTGGTCGGCTTCGAGGTCCTATGGAAGCTGGCCTGGCTTGATTGGTGTCAGTGGAAGATAGATCTGATGGTGGCTGTGTGTGTGTGTGTGTGTGTGTGTGTGTGTGTGTGTGTGTGTGTGTGTGATGGACTGCTAACCAAGGTAGTTCCTGGAGAGGTCAGGAGAGGGGGTACCCCAACAATTGTGTAGCCTTGGTCTTCTACAAGGGAGCCTCCCTGTCCTTCCATACTCTGGAAACCATGGTTCACTTTGGATATTGGTTTTCTTTTGCTTTGTGTTGCTTTGCTTTGCACTGCCTGCCTGCCTGCCTGACTGACTGACTGACTGACTGCTTTGGAACAGTATCAAGCTACCCTGGAAATCTCTATGTTGCCAAGGGACCTTCCTGCTTCCAGCTTCCATGCACTGACGTTATAGGTGTGAGCTGCCACACCCAGGTGGGCATTGCTCTTAATGGAAGGGTCAAGTGACAGACCAGCTCCTCCAGAGGAGGCAGAGCTAGTAAGGAACTTTCTAGACGTTCACATGGATTCAAGTGGGTCTCTCAGTCACTGCTATGGGACCTTGGGCAAGTCCCAAGAACTTTTCCTCTTCAGTAAAACAGGGACAGGAGGGTAGGGAGGAGTCAGCAGGTGCCAGCAGGTGCTCAGCCTTGACAATGGTGATTCATAGGACGGTGACTAACGATACCACGATGACATCAGCTTCTTGTGGCTACAATATTGGTTAATTATCATTGTGACAAAAATCTTTAGGGACACTCGTAAGTCTTTCATTAATAACATTGTGTCACATTTGATATATCAGATGTATATTGTCGCTGTTTTCTTATCTGTTGATGTGATAAAAAAAAAACAAAAAACAACAATCTGACAAAGCAGCCTAAGTGACAATGGGTTTATTTCTATTCACAGTTCCAGGCTAAAGTCCATCATAGTAGAGAAGCCAAGGCAGGGTCCTGGGGTGGGGGGGTGGGGTGTCACATTCTTCCCATAATCGAAAAGAAACAATGAATGAGTACATGCTCGCACTCAGCGTGGGCTCCTCACTCTTCTATAGTCCAGGACCCAAGCCCAGGGAATGGCTCTGCCCATAGTGGGCTGTGCCTTCCCACATCAATTGCCACAACTAAGACAATAAATACCTCACACACTGGCCCACAGGTCAGTCTGACCTAGACAGTCCCTAGCGAGGCTTTCTTCCCAGGTGGTTCTAAGATATGTCAAGTTGATCAGTTAAACTAGCCATGACATGTCTTATATTACAAATAGTATATGGAGTATAATATATTCTATACATATTAATGTATCATCATCATGTAGTAACAATACTTCATTTTTTATGGAAGATATAAGTGGTCACTGTCATTGGAGGAATAAGACTTAGCCATAAGAGCCTGTCTGGTTCGCTCTCCCACTCAAGATGGAACCTTGGGTGCTGGACCCAAATGGAAACAGAGACTCGGCATTCTAATCAAATAGATCATGAGGTCCCCTGGGCCTGTGGAGCGTGCCCTAGTGGCTGCCTGTGAAGTGTGGTACTGGGCAGACTGAAGCCAAATGTATGTTTGCCCACAGGAGTCGGGGCTGTCGGCGTGGATCGGTGGGCAGTTGCACCCCCTGGAGCATGTCCCCCCTCTGTTGGCAGCGATGCTCATCACTGTGGTCATTGCCTTCTTCACGGAGTTCGCCAGCAACACAGCCACCATCATCATCTTCCTGCCTGTGCTGGCGGAGCTGGTGAGGATCCCTGAGGCCCAATTCCCAACCCAGAGTCCCCTGCTGCGGAGCCTCCCTGGGGCCCCAGCTGCCCTGCTTGCTTCCAGAATGCACAGGAGAGTTTGAGCCACAGAGCCATTCACAGATGACAGGAGCTTCCTTCTTAAAGGAACACCTAAGAAGTGGGGTTGCTCCTTTGCGGGAGAATTAACCCATGAGGACATCCTGTGTTTCTTAGGAAGAGAACAAATTTGGGTTACATGGAAATTCTTGACTCACCAAACCAGCACAGGAGAATGTCCAGCCACAACTCTGCTGCCTGTTTTAGTCCAAAATTTTTCTGCAAGGACAGTTCCCCTGCACATTGTGGGGTGTCAGAGAACTCTCCATTTTCCACCCACTAGAGGGCAGCACCCTGTGACAGTGGCAATCCAAGATGTCACCAGACATTGCCAAGAGTCTCCTGGGAGGACAAGTCTCAACCCCTTGAGCCCCCCTGCTATAAAAGGCGCCGGCCAGTCTCAGATGGGCTGGGGTCGGGGGTGGGGGTGGGGGTGGAGGTGGAGGTGGGGGTGGGGTTGGTTCAGGGTGATTTCTGCAGAAGCCTCTTTGGCTGGCTAGGCAAGCAAGATCCAGCAAACCTTCCACCTGCAAGTTCCTACTCACCCCAACCATTCCCGGGGTACAGGAAGATGCAGGACAGCCCTGCGATCTATGATGGATGGAGAAGGAAAAAAATCCTGAGGAAACCAGGCAGGGAGAAAACAAAGCAAGGGAAAGTGAGTGGCGTGCATGGAGATGGAGCAGCTCAGGGCACACGCCGCCAGCGGATCAATTTCGTTCTAGGGCTTAAAAGGCAGCGCGATCTTGTGGCACATTCCTTTAATCCCAGTCCTTGGAGGCAGAAGCTAGCAGAAGTCTGTGAGTTCAAGGCCAGCCTGATCTACATATGGAGCATATCTAAGATAGCTAGGGCTACATAGAGAAACACTGCCTCAGGGACTGAAGAGATGGCTCAGCGATTAAGAGCACTGACTGCTCTTCCAGAGGTCTTGGATTCAATTCCCAGCACCCACATGGTGCTCACAACCATCTGTAATGGGATCTGATGCCCTCTTCTGGTGTGTTTGAAGACAGCTACAGTGTACTCATATACATAAAATAAATCTTTTAAAAAAGAGAGAAATGCTGCCTTAAAAAAAAAAAAGACAGGTGGGTAGGTGTTAGGAAACTAGAATTTTGTTTTATAGTTAAATAGATTGAAGAAAAGCAAGCCACAGGACACCCCTCATAGAATCCAAAGCTGATAAAAAGAAACAGTGTTGCCACCTTTGGAGGGGACTTGACTTTCTTGTTTCTATTTTTAATTGAGTTGACACTCTTGTCATCCACAGACTCACAGGTGTTCTTTTTCTCAACCCTGGAACAGATTCCAGTGTTAATGGACCGTGCTTAAGCACTGTCCTAAAGGTCCTACAGACATTTCCAGAAAGCCAAACGTGATTAGAGCGTTTGAGCCCTGCCCTGATGGACAGGCAGACATTTCTAGAAAGCCGTCACCAGCAGCTGGTCCTCACTCTGTGGGCACAGGCTGCCAATGTCAAGACAAGGCTCAGCCTGGAGTTCCTAGGTGGGAGACCATGAACACTGGAGACTGCTGGGTGCAAGCAGATCGCCCTCAGTTTGGGTCCCTGGAGTCCTCAAGCCTTTGCTGAGTGGGATTAGGTTAATCAGACCCTGTTCTGAAGTGTAGGGCATCTGGTAATTGGCAGAGATAGGGATGGTATGAAGGAGAGGAAGGAGCTCAGAGACCATGAACCTGTGACTGGCAGGTCCTAGAAAAGATACCAATAAAGGCCATTTAAATGTGGCTTCTCATCGAAATCAAAATATTTACAGACGGGGCTGGCAATAAAGCTTATCAAGAAAAGGGGTTGCAGAAATTCCCGCTAAGGGAGTTTCAAAGATGCAGTAGCGTCCAAAACCAAATCGCACTGAATTCTCCGCCCCAGGACAGTGCTTGCCAAGGGGACACTCACCTGCTCTCTCAGTTCCAGCCAGGCCCTGATTAAAGATGCCACGTGGCAGCTTCTAAGATGCCACAGATGAGGGCAGGGCCAGGCCTGGCTAGGTGAGCCTTGGTTCTTGGCCTATGGCCCTGGGCCAGCTTCAGCCTGGGCTCCTGGGAACATAAGAGAGATGCAGTGTCTTGGGTCTCAGTCAGACCTCAGGGTCAGCTACTCTAGAGGGGCTGGGACCTCGAGCTCACTCGTATGGGAAGGGGGCTTCTAAATACGTTTCTTTGCCTGTTCTCTGGTAAAGAGCACTATAGCCCTGTCATCACTGCCCTTAAATTCTTCCATTCCCCTAAAACTGCACATCATGTGTGTTGTGTGTCTGTCTACATGTCTGTCCCTGTCTGTCTTCTCATGTGCCCCTACGGTTCTGTCACTGTGACAATCTCTATATCGATGACTCTCTCTCTCCAACGGTCTCGATTTCTCCTCCCGCCCAGGCCATCCGACTGCACGTGCACCCCTTGTACCTGATGATCCCAGGCACTGTCGGCTGCTCCTACGCGTTCATGCTGCCCGTCTCTACGCCCCCCAACTCTATTGCCTTCTCCACTGGACACTTGCTGGTCAAAGACATGGTAAGTGCGGCCTGACAAGAGGAGGGGGGTGATGGCCAGATACAGCTGGCACTGGCGGTCTGGTCCATGCCCCCACATGAATCTCCCCTCTGGGAGTTGTCGCCACCCTCCTCCTCCTCCTCCTCCTCATCCTTCTCTCCTTTCTCTCCTCCCTCTCCTCTTCCCCTCCATCCTTCTCTCCCTTCTTCCCTCCCCGTCTTCCTCTATTTTCTTCTTCCTCTGTACCAATGGTTCTCAGTTTCCCCAATGCTTCAACCCTTTAATACACTTCCTCATGCTGTGGTGACCCCCCCCCCCAATTATAAGCTTTCTCTCATTGCTACTTTATCACTGTAATTTTGTTAATGGTTATGAATTGTAATGTGAAATATCTGTATTTTCTAGCTGCCTGAGGCAACTCCCATGAAAGGGTCATTCAGACCCCAAAGGGGTCACGGCCCACAGGTTGAGAACCACGGCTTCATGCTCCAGTTTCTTCTCTGCTTTTTCTTCTTCCTCTTCCTCTTTCTCCTCTTCCTCCTCCTCTTCTGACTCTTCCTTCTCTGCCTTCTTCTTTTTCTCTCTCTCCTGTTCCTCTTTCCATAGCCACTCCAACCCCAGGCATCCTCGGCTCACACAGCTGAGGACAGCCTACCGAAGCAAACGCAACACCACAATGGGATGAAGGGGGTCTTTATCCCGAGAGTGAGGAGGAGGAAGCAGGGGGCTCCCTCTTGGCCTCTTTCCTTAGTCGGGTCTGCCCAGTGTAATCTGTGGTTAGGCCACTGGGGGGAGGGCGGGGAACAGCCGTCTGCTTCCTGGGAGGGCAGGTACTTTCTGTGGCTCGAGTCAAACTGGAAGACTATTCCTCACGCATTAAAAATAGTGTGAATTTCAGAATTGCTAAGTGAAAAAAAATGATACAAGATTCTGGGGATTGAAATAGCAACGATAGAGTGGGCCAGACCGACCTCCACGAAAATGACTCACCAGCCTTGCAAGGAACCATGGCAGTGTGGGGGGCGAAGTGGGGTTGTCCAGGCAGAGAGCCCAACCCATGCACATGTCTGACATAGGGAAATGGCTTCCCTCCATATCACCAGGTACACAGAATCAGGGGCTGCTGGGGCTGGGTGGCTTCAGACAGGAACAGGGTTATTAGATGCAGAGTCTTGCCTTCAGAAAGCAGGCACAGAGCAATTGAGACGTCTCCTTTTTGTGACCCTGGCTGGCCTTGAACTTGCAGCTGTCAATAGTGAAAACAGCTGTCACCTAATAAGGAGAAGAGACGGTATATTCTGGAGATTCAGAACATGGCCCAGAAACACAGATTCCGTACATATAACAATAAATAAATATTTTTAAATTATTTATTATTATATATAAATACACTGTAGCTGTCTTCAGATACACCAGAAGAGGGCGTCAGAATTCATTACGGATGGTTGTAAGCCATCATGTGGTTGCTGGGATTTGAACTCAGGACCTTCGGAAGAGCAGTCAGTGCTCTTAACCGCTGAGTTAATCTCACCAGCCCATAATAAATAAATCTTTAAAAAAAAAATCAGCGATGATCCCAGCTCTTGGTAGGTGGAGGCAAGAAGATCAGGAATTCAAGGCCAGCCTCGGCTACATGGCCAGCCTTGGCTACATGGCCAGACTAGACTACAAGTCCCTGTCTCAAAAAGAAAAGACTTTCCTTAACTGGACCTCCAGTGTGTGTACTTGTGCCTGTGTACACATATGAACATGCATGTGTACCTGTGTCTACATGTGTGTGCTGAGTGTCAGGAGGGGCCGAATGATCAACTAAGACTATTGGACAAGGCTTGCCTTTCTCTGTCTTGAGGAAAAACAGATAACTTTGTTGAGGTGGCCTTGTGGGTAATTGGCATAACCCATGACCACCCTGTAGCTAGGTGCCTGACACTTAAAGACCCTTAGTGTGTGGGGGGGGGGGGTATCACCTGGCCTGGGGGCCAGCCGGGTCCTGGGAAGCATCTGTGGCCTGCACTTGTGGCTGGCTCTAGCACAGCCAGCTGTGCACAGCCAGCTGTGGGCTGAGCCAGCATCTCCCATCTGCTCTGCTGGCCTATCTTGCTCAGCTCCCTTGGTCTCCACTGCAGGTGCGGACGGGCCTCCTGATGAACCTGATGGGCGTCCTACTGCTCAGCCTGGCCATGAACACCTGGGCGCAGACCATCTTCCAGCTGGGCACCTTCCCAGACTGGGCCAACACCCACGCTGCTAACGTCACCGCACTGCCACCAGCCTCGACCAATAACACAGTTCAAACCCTCTGAGCCCTGCTGGGGACTTCTTTTTGGGGGGCTAGGCCTTCCCCAGAGGGCTGTTGCTGTCACTTGCTGCTAGGATCCTACAAGCAATTCTTTCCTGTAATCTTCTAGGAGGCAGCAAGCAAGGATGGCCTCTGGTGGTTCGCCGGGGCCACCGGGGCCACAGGCTCACTGTCCGCAGCACCTTCTCTTTCTGTCTCATGCATTGCAAAGCCAGCAATCTCCTGCACCTGCTGCCTGTGGCCTGTCTGTGGAACAGGCTTTTCTCACCAAGCTGGTCTGTGGCCAGGGGGCAGGAAAGTTCACCTCGGCCACGAGGAACAGAGCTGAAAAGGCGTTTGTTTTGCACACCCGGGAGTGGGGATGGGGGTGGGGACCGGTGGGGGAAGGTAGGGGGGTTCGATGCTCATGGCGGCCATTGGCTTTAGGTCTCTGGTGACATCACCACTCCAGAGACGGGAGGGGCTTCGTGACTGCCAAGCCCCAGGCCAGATGTTCCAGCTGTTCACAGTAGGTTGGATTCTGTCCTCTCTATTTAACCATCAACCTTGTAGGGTGATCCTGACAGCTAGAGGTTGGCTTCCATTGCCCAAGGCGGAGGGAAGACTCAGGTCTTCTCCGAGTCTCTCTGCTGCTTCCTCTGCCTTCCAAGCAGCACACCATGGGGGGTTGAGAAACCCCAGCTCACACATCTACCCAAGATGTTTGGAGTTCTCTTCTTTCCATCTGATTCTCTTAGGCCCTAGCTGTAGGTCAGCCCTGCTGGGCACTTGGGAGGGGCTCTGTGGCTGCAGAGCTGTTTTTACTCCCTGACAACTGGGTTGGTCCTCCCTACTCCCACCCCAGTTAATCAATAAGTCTTATTTGCAAAGGCCACGGTCTTCAGGGGTGAGAAAAATCTGAAGGTTGGTGGAGACCTCAGAGAAAACCAGGGCAAAGTGTCTTAGGACAGAAGAATGCTGTAACATTGTAACAGTGTGACAATGTAGCATTGTGCAGATGGAGACACCACCCCACACCACCCTCACCCCCACCCGGCAGGACAGCCTTCCAACAGAGGCTACATCAGGGAAGAAGACAGTTGGTGTCCTTATTCCCATTAAAAAGCCTCAGGCACTGTGAACAACACAGTGTGGGGACAGTGGGTGGCTCAGAACTCTGCTGACACCTGGGGGTGGAGCCATCACTTCCTCCAGCGGGTGGACATCCCAGGGATGGACACTTTCTGATAGGCACAAGTGAGTCAGAGTGTTTTCCCAGAGCTGGGGTGGAGGGGGCCCTGAGCTGGAGGTGACAAAGTTAAGACTGAATCCGCTTCAGCACCCTTGGGGCTGGATGACAGGATCCCTCAGGGGACAAGGACGGACATGCACAGAGAAGACCACGGCCTTGGGACCACAAGATTCATGATTTCTGATACCGCTGATCAAAAATGCGCTCAAATAAAGAATGCTGGTCGATACTGGATGTGACGACTCTCCGCCTTTCAGAATGAAACCCCAGATCCCTGGTCAGGACTTCTGTAAATCTGACCTCCAACTTCCCTTCCCGCACTGTGTCTCCCGTGCACACTTCCTGGCTCTCAGGATGCTGTGGTGTTTACACCCCTCCTTACCCTGTACAGTAGAAACAACACAAGCCATTCTCTGGCTCCCTGATATATCTCAGATGTCCGGACCAGGTTCCATCACATCGCCAGTGCTCAGTCAATACTTGACCCACGTACTGAATATGACCTCTGTTCTTTCTTCACGCCTCCCCTTGGTCTATTCAGCACTGCCTATGATGCACTGGTTCAAATGTAGCAGAGGGAACAGGCGTTGGGACATATGTACAATGACAGTCACCATTTAAATGGCCACATGACGAGTTGACTCAGGCTGTAGGCTTTGGGTGGGCTTCCCTGAGGAGGTGGCACTGGGTTGAGGTTGAACACAGTGGCTGGACAGTCATAGTTCTGTAGAAATGAGAACATGGTGGGGGGGGGGAGTCCAGAGGAGGACGGACAGAGTGGAACAATGGCACTGGGCTAGCAACAGGGTTTGAGTGGCCAGTTTCTGTCCCTTCTAGCTGCTGTCCTCACCTCTCCCAGGACTGTCACTGGTCCTTTTACTAATGGCCTGTCTATCCTCAGCAAAAGAGACCTGAGGCAAGAGGCACTGACAGAGGCACTCACCGTGGTGGTGTGAGAACCAGCGAGACTGAGTCACTGGGAACACACTAGGGCTGGGGCCTGCCAGGAGAGCCAAAGGTCAGAAAGGACAAACAAGCCAATCCCAGCCTTGTTTGTCCCCTGAAGATGCCCAGTAACCAACTGAAACTGTGGCCTTGGGAAAGGTTTGTTGGCTCACTCCGATGTATCTGGGCAGAGCTCTGTGGAGGCCCCAGCGTACCACCACCCCAGTGCTTCCAAGAACATGAGCAAAGGTCCTGTGGCATTGCTTGGGGTTGGCTAAACATGAAAGCAGGTTCACAGATCTTGGTTGGGCCTGGAATGTTCCCAGTGGTCACTGACTCTCTGGGATCCCTCTTCAGGTGACTTCTCAAGACCTAGCCTGGACCTCAGTAAGCCATTTGTGTTCAGAGCAGGTACTGAGATGGTCAGTTCTGGTTTATTTAATGTTTTTGGCCTGTGGTGAAACAGTGGAAGGTGAAATCTCAGGTGGTGTGGCTGTTGCATCTCACTGACAGGAAAATGGAAAGAAGGCGTGTTTGCAGGGGGTGGGGGCTCGCAGCTGTGGAGACTTGGTGAGTCCCACACCTGATGGGATGAGGAGTGGGGGACTGGCAAGCTGGGAGTGTAGAAATAAGGGCAGATGGGATGGGAAGACGCCTTCCGATTAGACCAGGCCCACCCTGTAGTCTGAGGCCCTTCTTTACTCCAAACCCATTGACCTAAATGTTAATCCCCCCCCAAAAAAAACACCAAAAACCAAAACAAACAAACAAAACAAAAAAACCCTCCCTCACAGAAACATCCAGAATAATGTTGACCCAGCACTGGTACCATAACTTGGCCAAGTTGACACATACAATCCCACATGTCCCACCAACAGAAACACAGAGCCTTCTGTGTGACCTTTCCAGGTCACTCCCAGGCATGGGATGGGGAAGGGGAGGGACATCTGGAAGGACCAGGCCCCACAGTCTGGTATGTGGCCCTCCTTGTCAGAGCTGCCCCACAGCCCCACCACAAAGAATTGCTCCTCCCTCCCTTAGCTTCCAGTTAGGCAACTGTCATGGAACTGCAATGTCGGGCATTCCACCTAGGAATCTGGGCTTCCATCTCTCTTGAGAAACAAAACGCCAAGCCGGGTGTGGTGGTGCACACCGGTCGTCCTATGACTTGGTACACTGAAGCAGGACAATCGGGGGTTACGCATGACAGGATAGCCTGGGCTACCGATAGAAACAAACAAAACAGCAGCGACGATTAGCAGCTGAGTAGCTCGTGTGGGAGTCAAACCACGAGCAGCCCCCTCACCACAGGCTCCACCTGCCCTCACTGCCCTATACCCACTCTCTGCTTTCTACTGAGCCACCTTCCTGGCCTGTGAAGGAATGTGGCCTCGAGGCCCCACAGCCTGAGCTGGAAGGTCTGTCTCCACTCCAGTGGTCACAAGGCTCTGGCTGCCCTGGGCAGCACTGCCCACAGCTCTTCCTCAAGCGGTGGAGGTGGTCACCATTTGCCCACCTAACATCTGGGCCGTGGCCTGAGCGACTCCCTTGGGGTACTTGCAGTGACACAAAGATCAATATAAATTATCCTGTTATGTTTTTTGTGTATTTCTTATGCGTTAAGCAGATTATATATGAGATATATTCAATGGGACAGATATTTTATTAAAATAGATTTCAGGGCAGGGCAGGCAAGATGGCCTACCCTGCAATTGGGTAAAGGTTCGTGCTGTTCAATCCCTAGAACCCAAATGGTAGAAAGATTGTCCTCTGACTTATACACACACACACATATACACACATGAGCACACACATACACACGCATGCATGCATGCATGCACACACACACATACACACATACATACATACAAATAAACATTAACAGAATGTTTTTCAGTTTTAATGTCATTGCTAAAAACTTCTATGGCTCCCACTAACAGTTCCCATTCTGTTTCTGCTAGGTTCTCAGGTAAGGTGTGGGTGTGTGTGTGTCTTGTGTGTGTGTGTCTGGGTGTGTGACCATATTCACGTGTTTATGATTGCACTAATCTGAGTGCCTGTAGAGACTGGTATAGTGCACCAAACCCTGAGATGCCCTTCATCCAGGCTAGCTGGCCAGCAAGCTCCAGGAATCTCCCGCCCCCGCCCCCACCCCCACCCCCACCCCACCCCTACCCCGTTTCCCCCTCCCCAGGGCTGGGACCATGAGTGCCCCCAGCACAGCTGGTTTTCCCCATGGATTCAGGGACTAGGGTTCAGGTTCTTCCACTTGCACAGAAAATGCTTTCCAGTGTGACACATCTCCTCAGCCTGCCTGTAAGGTTTTAGCCACCTCAGGGTTGTCAGCCAGGAGAACTGTAGCCACCTTCTCAGCCCTGTGCTAACGTGCACAGGGACACTAACACACCGCGGGACTGTGAGCCACACAGCCCTGGGAACAGCTAACCACTCCCTACTTCCTCTTTGTCTTGTGCCTCTGATTCCCTCACGGTTAAGTCCCCACCCCCAGCCCAGCTCCGGTGATATTCTGTGACTCAGAAGCCCCTCCACATGCCGTGGGCCGCGGCTGCCCACGAGTGCTAAGAGAAACCCAAAATATCTCCCGCCCTTCCCCTCACTGGCCCTGTGCTCCAGCTCTGTCAGCCTCCTGAGGCTACCCCACATCTGATTCCTAACCAACCAGTTCCAGAGCCGGGCAAAGGATGGGGTTGCAGTCCCAGGCTGGAGAGGGAGTGGGAATGGGGAGGGGCATAGGGAATGGTATGGAGACCATTTGGCCTGACTGAGCAGTCAGGCCTGAGCATCCTGGAGCCCACGCAGGCAAGGCTAGAACTCAGGCAGAAGGGTTTATGACATGAGCATTTATGTACCGCCTGCTGAATACCCTTGGAGTAGGTGCTCTGCTCTCTCATAGCAGAGGACACAGACTTCCAGAGAGGAACAGTGTCTTGCCCAGAGTCACACAGCACAGCAGAGGGGAAGTTCTCATTTGCATTTAGATCTGTTGCCTCAGGGCCAGGGGTGCTATGGAGGCCCTCCCATAGCTCCTTGCAGCCCGCTCACTCCCTCCTTCCCTCCTTTTCCCCTTCCTGCCATCCCTGTTCTCTGTTTCCTTCTTTCCTGGCTTTAAGACCTTGTTCATTTTCCCACCAAAGTGTGAGAGTCCCTCCCATTGGACTACCCGGCCGGCATGCTGGCAACTCCAGCAGAGCAGCCTTCTCCCAAGGGTGCCCGCAGGGCCCAAGAGCTGGCTGCTTCCTGGCTCTACAGTGTGCCAGGCTTTGCTTGGGGTGGGGGTGGGGAACTGTCACCCGTGAAGGTTCCTGGCTTGCGGGCGGGCCTTATAGCCCTCTGAGGGTCTGGTCGCAGGTGCCACAATCAATCGCATACTATGTGATGCCACTTCCCCTTGGCCCGGCAGGATATCCTTATAAGGAAGAATGGCTGGCCATTTGAATCTTGTCAGCTGTGTCCCTTCCTTAGCAGGGGAGCGGAGGAGCCCTCTTGGAGACAGTCCTGGGGTAGACAGTCGTGGGGACTGGCGCTGGGTTGAAGTCTCTGCATGCCAGATGGGAATGGGCTTCCAGAATGGCCTGGAATTACACCTTCAGGGCGATCACCACAGGGACGGGTGCAGTTACTGAGCGCCTGCTGTTTTCAGTGCAGTCTGCATTTATTATTCCCTTTCCATGGTGGTACATCACGGCTAGAGACGACGCAGTGTGGCCTTAGCAGAGCTCTCTGTAGGTCCCTGTGGTCTCCTGTGGGTTCTCATCCCCAGGATCCGGGATTAGGAGTAGGGACAGGGAAAGCAAAGTGGAGTTCTTAGTCTGGTGTTTCTGTGGGTGAGCTGTATGGTTTTTCTAAACCTCAGTTTCTTCCTCCGTAAAATGGGCTAGTTCTACTTTCCCACGCTCAGGGTCACGGGCACTGCTTGGAAAACCTGTCTCCCTCCTCCCACCCCGGGCTGCTCCTGACTGCCTTTCAGGAGAGGATGAGGCAGCTGGCCCGGCCCCCAGGAGGTGCCCCCGCCCCCGGCAAGGGCAGGATGAGGAGGCCAGAAGGGTTTGATTGCTGGGAAAGCAGAAGCGACCAGACTCCCGGTCCTCACACTTCCTCTGCACCTGCTGTGGCTGCCGCAGCAGCTGCCGGAACACCGCTCTCAAAACCCATGAGGAACATCAGGACAGCTTCGGAACACCTCATCGGCTTGGGCTACGTCTGGGGATTGGGGCATAAAGGCCACACGGAAGAAAAATCAGCAAGCCATTGAAACGGGTGCGAGATGAATGAATCCTCGCCTTTCTGGGACCTGCTTTTCTCCTGGTAGGGTGGAAATGATAGCCTTGTCTAGAAGGCTGTGCCGGAACTGAACGGGAGGCGTGTGAAGAGGGTGCTGTTCAGAGTGGGAGCACCCCCTGCCGCCGCTGACTGAGTGCCTGACATGGTGTCCAGGTCTTAAAAGCATTTACGCTACTTGCTATTGCCTCCGCAGTTTGCTGACCCGAAACTAATCAAACTGTGTGTAGATTAGTGTGTGATCCCATCCCTAAGTGTTCTCGGGGGCGCAGGAAAAGGGTGCAGGTGTTGGACTCATGAGTGTGCAGTAGCAACAAGCACCGGTAGGGGGCGCGCTCTGCCGCGCTGACCCGCGGGCCGTGGCTGTTGGGCTCCATCCAGGCGTCTGCAGCGAAGCCGGCAGTGATAAAATGCTCATGTTTCATATCTGAGCCCTGAAGCCAGCCATTTTGCAGTCTCCCCTCGGCTGTAACTGCTGTAACTAGTGTGAGCACCTAGGAAGCCAGTCTGTCCGCTTCCCTTCCTGCTGTGTCTCCAAGGCTGAGCTCACAGCAAGTGCTGAAAGTTTGAGGGCTGGACAGCTGCCTCGGAGGGTAAAATACCTTCTTACGAGGACCTGATTGGATCCCCAGAACTCACGTGAAGAAAGCAAGGCCTGTGACAGAACGCTGTTGCTCTCCATGCGTCGAAAGAGCTCCCTGGGGCTTCCTGGCCATCCGGTCTAGTTAAACCGGTGAGCACCAGGCCCGAGAGAGACCCTGTCTCAGAAACACGGCGGAGGGCCCACGTGATGGAAGGAGAGAAGCAGATCCTAGAGGTAGCTCATCCGGTGACTCTTGCCAGTTGTCCTCTGACTACTAACTCACACACACACGCACACGCACGCACACACACACACACACACACGCACACGTAAGCACGAACCCACAAAATGAAAATGTAATAAAAAAATTGAGGTGGAGAATGAAAGATGTTGACACGCAGACATAAATGTGTAATACACAACAAACAAACAAGCAAACGTTAGTTTGATGACTAATTTGAGGCTGGCTGAAGAGCAAAGGTCCCCAAGTAGCCAACTGAGCCATTTCCTTGCTTGTAAATGACAAAGGGGACACCGGGCTCTGTAAGGAAGAACATGAACGGGAGTAGCAGTAGTGTGGTACACAAACTGTTTGTGTGTGTGAGTGTGCATGTGTGTGTGCATGTGTATGTGCATGTGTGTGTATGTGTCTATGTATGGGCTGTGTGTATGTGTATGTGTGTATGTATATGTGTGTGCATGTGCATGTGTATGTATGGGTATGTGTGTGTGCATGTGTGTGTATGTGTGTGTGCATGTGTGTGTACATGTGTGTATGTATGTGTGAATGTGTACCTATGTATATGTATATTGTGTGTGTATGTATGTATGTGTGTGTGCGTGTTTGTGTGTGTGTGTGAATTGCGTCTCCTCACTCTCTTGCTGCAGTCTTTACTTCAGCCATGCTTCCTCTCCGTCCACAGCTCACCTGCTGCTCCCAGAGCCTGTAACCATGGCATCAGTCCAGATACCTCGCCCCACTTGTCCGAGGATCCCGCAGACATTGAGGGTGTTGACTGACAACCCTGTAAAGACTTCCTGGGGAAGGCTCTGATTGGTTCAGTTTGTGTTACGGGTTGGATGAAGGCCTCTGATTGGTCCATCTGGAAAGTGTGCGGGTTCCCGTGGCTATCAGGAGTCTAGTCTAGCCTGGCTGGTGGGACAGAGGGCAGCCACACCCTCCTGACGCAGGGCTCCCCTATTTCCTCGTATGCAGGTGGAAGCTCTGGCGCTTGGGGATCTGCAAGGCGGCTGTCCCCCTGCAGGCTGCCTGGAACGCCTTCTCCCAGCCTGTCCCGGCCGGCCGGAAGGAGCTGCTGACCCAGCTTCTCCTGTGTGTTTTCTTGGCCTGTCTTATCGCAGGCCTGGCTCATCACTGCCTGGGCTCTTTACAGCTTTATCCTCTGGGACCCCCTCCCGTGGCGACCGCTCTCTGTGGTCTCTTCGTCTTCCTGAGCCTGGGCCTGGTGCCCCCCATCCGCTGCCTGTTTGCACTCAGTGTGCCGACCCTGGGCTCCGAGCAGGGCCGCCGCTTGCTCCTGTCCTACAGTGCAGCCAACCTGGCTGTGGCTGTGGTGCCAAACGTCTTAGCCAATGTGCGAGCGGTTGGACGAGTCCTGAGCTGTGTCACTGAGGGCTCTCTGGAGAGTCTGCTGAATGCCACTGACCAGCTACACCAGGCAGCCAGGGAACTGGGCCCAGCCGGTCCGGCAGTCAGCCGGAGCCTGTCATTTGAGGCAGAGGGTAATGGCTCAGCCGTCCGTCTTCACATGCACACAGTCACTCAGAAGATCCTGCAAGACTTGTCTGGCCTGGAGTTCCTGGCCCGGGCAACACTGGGCACTCAGCGGGTGGTCACCGGCTTGTTCCTGCTGGGCCTCCTGGCCGAGTCGGCCTGGTACCTTCATCGCTACCTCACCGACCTGCGCTTCGACAATATCTATGCGACTCGGCAGCTGGTTCGGCAGCTGGCCCAGGCTGGTGCCACCCATCTGCTGGCTTCTCCGCCTCCGTGGCTGCTCCAAACAGCTCAGCCTCAGCTGTCACAAGAGGAGCTGTTGAGCTGTCTCCTAAGGCTGGGGCTACTGGCCCTGCTCCTGGTGGCCACAGCTGTGACAGTGGCCTCAGACTATGGGGCCTTCCTCTTAGCACAAGCATCTGTAGCCTGGGCTCAGAAGTTACCCACGGTCCCAGTCACACTCACAGTCAAATATGATGTAAGTGTACCCAGGGGACTAGTCTTGGAATAATCAAGTGGGAGGGGTCTGTCCTGTCCCGGGCTCCTGTTTGCATTTGCTCGCCTTGGAGTCATTATCCTTGGTATGCCTAGGAGTCTGACAGACAGAGGATGTGGAGACATGAGGTACAAGAAAGCAGAGTAGTGGACCACAGGAAGGGGCGGGGCTAGGTACAGCCCCGCCCCCTGCCCTGCCCCCCACACCCAGTGATTGCTTCTTCCTGCTGGGTCCCATCTCTTAGCTTTTTACCTCTGTCCAACAAAGCCTTTGTGTCATGGACCCATCTATAGATCATTGATTAGTACAGAGCCTCCGTGCCCTAATTCTCCCTGAAAACACCCTCACAGGCCCACCCTGAGGTGGACATTACTAATGTCCTGGGCATTTCTCAATCACATCAAGTTGGCGAGACCACCAATACCATAAGCACTGATTGGCACGGGGCTTTATTTATTTATTTATTTATTTTTGATCAGGGTTTCACTGTGTCATTCTGGGTGACCTGGAATTTGATAATAACCAAACAGGTTGCCCTCCAAAGCCACAGGGATCCACCTGCCTCTGCCTCCTGAATGCTGAGACTGAAGGCATGGACCACCACTCCTGGCACACCCCGTTAGTGAGTGGAAGCCAAAGCTTCCCGCCTGCTAGGCGCTCACTCTGCCCCCTGAGCCACTGAGACATCTCCAGCTTTAATTAGTTTTCTCTACAAATACTTTGCCCAGAGGTGATACGAGTGAGTAACAGAAGTAAGGTCCGTGTGGTGCAGCTTTGATGGTTACTGAGTCACAGTTGCCCTTCCCTCGACCCATTCTGTAGGTGACAGGGGTAGGGTATGGCCCGGTGGCTTCTGTGACTTAATCCTTTTCTCTGTTTTGAAGGCCTCATATAAGGTCCTGGACTTCATCCTGTTCGTCCTCAACCAGCCTCCGGTGGAGAGCGCGTTTGCCTCTGTGCAGCGCTCCTTCCGGTGGGAGCTGCGGTTCACGCCCCACGACTGCCAACTGCCTCAGGCTCAACCACCCCGCATCACCGCTGCTCTGGCTGCCGGCGCCCTGCAGCTGCTGGCGGGCGCCACCTTGGTGCTGCAGGCCTACGCCTGGCGCCTGCGGCATGCCATCGCCGCCTCCTTCTTCCCAGCCCAGGAGGCCAGGAGGCTTAGCCACTTGCAGGCTCGGCTTCAGAGGAGACACGACCAGAGTGACCACCTGAACAGACAGGCTGGCACTATGGGCATCCGGGGACCCAGGAAGCCTGGACAGGGGACAAGGGCTCTGGAGTCACAGGGACCTCAGGCACATGACTCCCTTTCGGCCACCGTATGACCTGGAGTAGGTCCTCGCACATCTCGGAGCTTAAGTTTCGGTATCGACATAATGATCATGCGTGGAGACAATGGTCTACTTTTCACGTGGGATGTGCGCAAAACCGCGGCAAGCGGAAGGCGTGGTTGCGGTAAAGAGGACCGGAAGTTAGGGATAACCAGACAGTTCAGGTTCTTCCCGCTAGATGGAGATAGCCCTGCTAACATCCTGTGGAGACCCTGCATGTGGATTCACCTCAGTACTCCTCCAACTTACAAGTCTTTGAGAATTTACGTTAATCTGAAAGTTTGATCTTATAAATGAGCATAGTTATTAAATAGACGAGTAGACGGCTTTGCTCTTCCCTCCCTGCTCCTTTGGGGTCCCTCCATCTAGACTTCTCACATAAAAGTACAGGATGCCCTGCCCGATTTTGCATTTCAGAGAAGGGACGCATTTGTTTAGGGATCCTTGGCTATGAACCCGGCCTCTGGTTAGCCGTGAGCGGCCTTGAGTTCCCTGTAGTAAAACTGTTGTTTTAAAAACACAAATCCCAGCTGTTCGGTTTTACCAAATGAGGATTCAGGAGCCAGCTGCTGTGGTGAAAGCTAGCTAGCTCAGAGAGGCAGAGAGAGCACCCAGCTGACTTTCTCCGTAACGGCCCATTAGGGAAAATCTTTCTCTGCACAGTCTTAACTGCCCTTCAACTAAAGACTTCTCTTCCCTCCCAGTCAGCTGGCTGCTCCCTGGGCCTCTTGACCTAGAGTTGACTTTATTCAGGTCTTGCATTAAAGGTGTGGGCCAGGGCTGAGCCACACCACAACTGCTTGTTTACAGTAAACAGAAAGCTCTAGAAGCAAAGGCTGAGCCACTGTTAGAAACAGATTTTGACTCTTCTCGATCTCCGGGTTCACAATGTGATCACTATCCTGCAACATAAAATAGTAACGACAATAATAAAACAACCAACTTCGAATTCTTGATTGACTTTTGGGATCTGCGCATCAGGCAACACCCCACTTGGTAAAACACAATCAAATGTTCTAAAGACTGAAGGGAGGAGTTGGCTCCGTGGAGAGGGAGGATTGAAGAGAGCAGAGCAGGAGGTGTAAGGAGCACTAGCCCCATCACCAGAATAACTATTGCAAAACACAAGGCTCACATTCATTTTCAGAACATCAGTACCACAAACGCACAGGTGGTGAACCACACCACTATGACTGTGGCTCTAATGGATTCTTTGGCATTTGTGATAGAGAATGCTCCCCCTCCCCACAGACTCATATATTTGAATACTTGGTTGGTAGAACTACTTGGGAAGGATTGGGGGTGTGGCCTCATTGGATGAGATGTGCTTCTGGGAGTGGCCTTGGAGGTATCAACATCTCACATCATTTCCAGTTAGCTTTCTGCCTCGTGGTTGTGTCTCGAGATGTGAACTCTCAGCTACTATTCCAGCACCATGCCTGCTTCCTGCCACCCTCTTCCCCATGATGGTCATGGACTCTGTCCTGGCTGATTTTGTGTCAACTTGACACAGGCTGGAGTTATCACAGAGAAAGGAGCTTCAGTTGGGGAAATGCCTCCATGAGATCCAGCTGTGGGGCATTTTCTCAATTAGTGATCAAGAGGGGAGGGCCCCTTGTGGGTGGTGCCATCCCTGAGCTGGTAGTACTGAGTTCTATAAGAGAGCAGACTGAGCAAGCCAGGGGAAGCAAGCCAGTAAGAAACATCCCTCCATGGCCTCTGCATCAGCTCCTGCTTCCTGACCTGTTTGAGTTCCAGTCCTGACTTCCTTTTGTGATAAACAGCAACGTGGAAGTGTAAGCTAAATAAACCCTTTCCTCTCCAACTTGCTTCTTGGTCATGATGTTTGTGCAGGAATAGAAACCCTGACTAAGATAGGCCCTAACCCTGGTCCAAAGGTAGTCTTCTAGTCTTCTTCTTCTTCTTCTTCTTCTTCTTCTTCTTCTTCTTCTTCTTCTTCTTCTTCTTCTTCTTCTTCTTCTTCTTCTTGCCTTGTCTGTGGTATTTTATCACAGCAATAAATGGTGTCATTTCTTTTCTTTCTTTTCTCTTTGCTTATTTTATCTTGTATTTGCTTTGAGACAGAGTCTCATGTAGCCCAGGCTACCCTCAAACTCACCATGCAGGCAAGGAAAACCTTGAATCTCTTGATTCTCCTGACTCTACCACTCGAATGCTAGAGTTACAGCTAGCTCAGAACACACAGCAGGGAAGCAGGAGGGCCACGCAGCGAGCTCCAAATGCACAGCAGCACAGGGGAAAGCTAACCTCAGTCAGGGAAGCCGGCACCGGAGGCTGTCCTCTGACTTCCACATGTATACCATGCTCTGCACATTCCCAGACACACACACAGGATCATGTGTCTGCACACACACATGCATACGAAACCTGTGCATACACAGGAGGAGAAAGAGAAGGAAGAGGGAAGGGTTTACATACTTTCTCCTACCAGGCATAGAATCAGATTATTATATTTAATGTAATTTCTCAGAATTAAATACATCAAATAGTATTGAAAACAAAAAGAGAATAATTCTAAACTCGACAAACAGACTATGGTTGCCAGGGCAACTGATCTGGGAACGAGGGCAACTGAGGCCATCTTTCACCTGGTCACTAATGCATCCTCAGTGGCCTAACCACAAGAACCCTCGAAGACCTCTCTTGTGACACCTTTACCTGAGGAGCTAGGATGTCAGCATCTGAATTGGGACAAACAGACCAGTCACCTCAGGGGCCTTGGAATCTAGACAGCTCTGTGGGAAGCAGGCGGCCACACTTTGAGGCAACCTGAGCTCTAGTCCCAACTCCCACATAGTGGAAAAAATGAACCAACTCCCCTGACATTGTTCTCTGGCCTCTACATGTTTACCATGGTATGTGCACACATACACACACACACACACACACACACACAGAGAGAGAGAGAGAGAGAGAGAGAGAGAGAATGCATTGAACTCCTAGACTCAAGCAGCTGTGGTTGCCTACACAAAAGATACCAGTCAGCATGCTTGTGTGACCTGGGGAGGGGCACATGAGGCCTCACCTCTAGCTGAGGAGCTATTGGCAATCAGTGGCTACTGGGGTGGGGGTGGTAATTTTTTTCAGGGGTGTGACTCCTGAGGGGTTGCCCATGCTCTAGCAGACGGCTCCACACCATGCCCTTAGTGGCACTGCCAACTGGATCCATACATACTTCGTATATATCCATGAAATCCTCAAAGAATAAGTCAAAATATTATAATACACAAGCAAATAAATAGAACAGGCCTCCTGAGTTTTGATCCAGTGAATAAGTAAGTGAGTATATAATGAGTGAACACTTGCCTTCATCCTAGTGCAGAGCCTCTCTCAGACAGCGAGCTCCCATCTTAGCAAGTCTGAAGCCTACACCAACTCACGGGGTTCTTTGTTTGCCAACAACAGAAAGTATGTCTGCATCAGTCAGGGTAAGCTGTGGGCGTCAGGAAGATCTAGAGTCGGCAGAGCCCTGGAGACCCCTATAGCTGGGATCACAGGCGGTCTTTACAACACCCATGCATGCCGTTCTACCCGGGGTTCAAGCTCAGATTGATAGCATGCTTGGTTTGGGTCATGTGCCTGCCTGCACCTTGGCTAGGGTAAAAAGGTAGCCCATCGTTCTGTGGATGGCCTTGACAGACTTACAGGTTGGCTAAAGCTCTGTCTGGTGGGTTTTTCTCATACAGTGGAAATCGGCGGGTCTTCCAGAGCAGTGCAGCGCACAGCTTGTGAGAGTCTACATGGCATTCTTGAGTAAAAGGTTGGTGTTGTCCCCCAGTGGAAAAGCGTTAGCAGAAAAAGGAGCCGGTTTCATGAGGCTGCGCAAAAGCAAGAATCCCTTCAAATTACTTGGCCCACATTAAGGGCATCTTAATCTGGATACATTATCTGAAGTATCAGAAACAGCTGGCACCTTCTTCAGCGCATTCTGTCAGCAGGCCTTCTTGACTCTGCAGCCTAGCTAAATTGATACATTGATGGGGAGCCTCTGAGGGAAGTTGGCTAGGGAGTCTTCTGCCATCTCGTGGTCACTGTAGGAAACTGCAGATCCCAGCGTCTGCCTGTCGCCTCCTGACTTTTCCTCTTCCTTTCCCAACATTCTTTTTTTTTTCTTTTCTTTTTTTTTTTCTTTTGGTTTTTGGTATTTTCTCAAGACAGGGTTTCTCTGTGTAGCCCTGGCTGTCCTGTAACTTCACTCTGTAGACCAGGCTGGCCTGGAACTCAGAAATCTGCCTGCCTCTGCCTCCCAGAGTGCTGGGATTACAGGCCTGCGCCACCACTGCCCGGCCTATCCCAACATTCTATTCGCCTCCTTTCCTTTTCTTTCTCTTCCTCTTTCTTCTCTTATTTCAGCAGTCTAAACTTTTACATTGTTATTCTTTTTTTCTTTCAGTTTTTTTTTATTTAATTGTTTTTTACTTTGTTATTCTTCCCATTGTGAGTGTATACAATGTATCCGTGTAGGTGACTGTGCAGAAGTTGGCCAGCAGGTCTGTGGCCGTTCTCTTCTTCCCTTGCAAGTCCTGAGAAAAGAATTCAGGACCTCGGGCTTGAGCCGCAAGTGCTTTTGCTTCCCGATCATCTTGCTGGCCCAAGCTTAAGGTTTTTTGAGAAACCTCCTGCTGGACTAAAAACTCACCAGGATCCATGCATGAATTGTCTGTCTCCTCTGTGGTAATTATTTGAGTCGTGGTCATATGAAGGCAATGTCAGGACCTTGATATCAACTCTTCAGTCTTCATTCAAAGAGAACGAATGTAGGGGGTCAGGAAACCCGTGGTCCTCTAAACAATCCCGACTTACGTCATCGGATGGCTGAAAGTGAAATATGACGAAGAAACAGGACAGAATGCGTCCCCACCCTCTGTCATGTCAGAAATAAAATGAACAGGGCGTTGGAAAGATAATTCTGGGATACGGGAATGGGGGACTAAAGAGAGGGGGAGAAGGGAGGAGACATGAGTGTGTTATGAAAAACACTCACGGATAAGGGGGATTTGAGTCGGCCGGGAAGTCTTTGAAGTGTGTGGTGTGTCCCAGAACCACCCCTGGGACCTGGAGGTGCAGCCATGGCGCCTGTCCATCGCTGAGATTATGAGATCAGTTCCCAGCTTGGGAGGCAGAGACAAGCACTCCTGAGTCCAAGGTGATGCCGGCTAAATAGAGAAAGCCTGCCTCAAAATCAAAATAAAGCATTTTGAAAATGTTGCTGATGTGTATCTCTGTACACAAGTTCAGTTGTTTAAGTGTCTGTTGAGCAGTTAGAGGGCACATGAACTCCAATTCACAATGTGTTCTAGAAACTCGGCAAGAGTGACAGCCAACTTTTCCAGATGAGGAACGTTTTTTCCAATCCTGTGACCAAGTTTGTTTGCCAAGAGTGTATGTGATTTTAAAGTATTGTTTGCTTCTTTTCTTTGATCCATAGTGTGATTGGCCATTACTTCAGATATATATCCACATACATTTATATGGTGTTTGAGTTAAGAGACAACATGACTAAGGTGACTCAAAGAAGGGCAAACATTTCATTGGGGCTGGCTCACAGTTTCAGAGGCTCAGTCCATTATCATCATGGCAGGAAGCATGGCGGCTTCCAGGCAGACACAGTGCTGGAGAAGGAGCTGAGAGTTCTACACCTTGATCCACAGGCAGCAGAGGGAGACTGAGTTACACTGAGTGTAACTTGAGCATGGGAGACCTCAAAGCCCTCCTCCACAGTGACACACTCCCTCCAACAAGGTCATACTCCTAACAGTGCCACTCCCGATGGGCCAAGCATCCAGACTTGAGTCTATGGAAGTCATCCCTATTCAAACCATCCCATATGGCTAATTTCTAATTCATTTCCAAATCTTCTATATTGATTTTCTTGTTCCTTACTTGACTTTAAAACAAACAAATAACATACTAATTTAAATTATTTTTAGAAGCACCATTAATAAATTGAGCCCATTTTTACATTTATTATATATAGAAACCAACTGAATTTCCTCCCCCCTCCCCCAATACATTTGCTTTTAAACTCCAGCTTTCCAGCTGGGCAGTGGTAGCACACGCCTGTAATCCCAGCACTCTGGGAGGCAGAGGCAGGTGGATTTCTGAGTTCGAGGCCAGCCTGGTCTACAGAGTGAGCTCCTGGACGGCCAGGGCTACACAGAGAAACCCTGTCTCAAAAAAAAAAAAAAATCCAACTTTCTCCAAAGTCATTTCATTTTCACTGAGAATGGCCGGGCACACAGGTGGAGCTTGCAGAAGTGAGTCCTTTCCCTCTATGGATCTGCGTGGATTCCTGGGACTCGGGTCAGGCCTTCTGGGTTGTTGGCAATGCCTTTATCCACTGAAACATCGTGCAGATTCACCATGTGTTTATTGCTCTATAACAAACCACCCCCAAAACGCGGTGGCTTAATCTGATGCAATTGCTCATCTCGTTTATACTGCATGAGCACTGATAGGGACTTTGTGGTTCTGTTTCACGGGAATCTGTATGCAGCTGAGGCTACTCAAGAACTTAACTGCATGCAGTGTTCAGGAGGGCTCTCCTTGAGGCTGAAGTCTGGACAAAGATCCCGGAAGGTGAGACATGGCTGGGTTTCTGGGACAGATTTGGCTGTTTCTCCATATTGCCTCTCTGCTTCTTTTGATTTCCACTTGATCTCTGGTAACTAGTTAACTAAGTCTCTGGTAACTAGTTAACTAAAGTCACACACAAGCTCTAGGAACACTGCAAACAAACCTGACTGCCAGGATATCAGGGTTTTTTTTTTTTTTTTGAAACCTGCAGTGTCCCTTCTCATGACCCCTTTATCTAAAACAACAACACAGCCACGTTTGATGTGGAAGACAATATACAAGCCTTGAATCCCTGGAAGTCTGGCTCACCGAAAACCATCTCTCAGCCTCTGCATCCCAAGGTTCCTTTTGGTATTTAAAGATAACAGATAACTGTGTCAGAAACTGCCTGGCTTTTCAGTGAATAAAACATTACATAGCTTTTATATATATATATGTGTGTGTGTGTGTGTGTGTATACATATGTATATATATATATCATACATGTGTATATATATGTATATGTATTCAATTTGTCCTCGTGGATGAAGAGCTAGTTTCTATATTACTTGCACTAAAGATAATTGGTTATGTTAAAATCTATTGTTAAGGGACTGGAGAGATGGCTCCGTGATTTAGAGCACTGACTGCTCTTCCAGAGGAACAGAGTTCAATTCCCAGCACCTACTTGATACAGTCATCTGGCCTCCTCAGACATGAGGCACCAGGCACAGCATGCAAGTGGTGGACAGACATACAGACAGGCAATATAATCAATACATATAAATAAAATAAAATTTGAAAATAACATACTGTTAAAATATTTTGTCATTACTTGTGATTTCTCCTTCTGTAAAATTGGCAGGAGAGTATGCACCTGTCAGTAAACTCAGACAGCTGAGAATAAATAGGATGGCTATTATTTTATTTTAAGATATTTAGAAGTTGTCTGATTCGTCTTTGTTAGGGGTTTCTTCTGTAATTTTGGAAAGGTCGTCATTACTTTTTCTATTCTGAGAGAACTATTTGGTTATTATTGCTTTCTTAATACACCGTTGGAATTTCTTTCCAGAGCTCTAACATTCTATTTCTCACACTTCTTTTTGTATTCATGGTTACTGTGATTAAAACTCTAGCACCTCTGAGGGTATGGACTGGGCGGGGACCGCAATTCCTTGTGGGAAATGTAGTCTTGGAAAGACCACAGCACCCTTTGGAGAACCGTGGGAATGGCCACTCCGAGGCTCTGCGCATGCGCCGTCTCCTAGCTCCTAGGGATGCGTTTCCGTTTCGCGGGGCATTTCCAGGCGAGGCTCGAGGGGCCTCTGTGCGCCACGGTTGCCTGGGGCCTTCTGGGAGCTACAAAAGAAGCGAAGTTTTCCCCGAGCCGGAGGAATACCGGGTGACGACTCCCGGGCAGGATCAGAAAGACCAGCGCCTTCCTGGGGCCCGCGGAGGCTCGCGCGTGTCCAGGGGTCGGGCGAGGCTACCGGGGGTCCCGGGGCTGCAGGCCTCCGGGCGGGAAGCCTGGGAAGGAGAGAGGTGTGTGCGTGCAAATATCGGATCCCAGCAGTCCCGCGGATGCTCTTGGCTGGGTAAAGCTTCGGGCTGCTTAAGGGTTGAGCTGCGATTGAGGGAATGAGCGGGTTCAGATTGGGGAGGATGGCGTTTCATTGGCGGCTCTTTCGTTTGGGAGGGAAGGGATGCCAGCCATGGCTGAGAAAACGGTCTCTGCATCACTTCGAACAAATGCGTCGTTCCTTAGAGTCTCCATTCTGTTTCGCCAGAGTTGCACAAACCATGTTCATCACCATCCTGGGGTGTATTGGTTTCCTTTATATAGAAGAATGAACCAAATGTATCTACAGAAAAGGTTTTTGGGGGTGGTTTTTTTTTTTTGAGATATTTGAACTTTTTCACAAGTGAGGAAGGCAGCTATTTTGACCATTTAGGTAGTTTGCTAGTGACAGAACCAAGAATTGAATTCTGGGGTGTTGATTCGAAGGCCCGGGCTTTGTCCTCTGCTACACTGAAGCAGAGGCCTCCCTCTCATGAAACTGCAGTTAAGGTTGGGGGAGGGGAGCAGAGTGATAAGCATCTTAAAACTCTCACTCCATCTGTGTGGGTTTTCTGATTTCATCTGCTGAATGCATTAGTAGGAAAATAGTTAATTGACACACAAAAAATAGATGACAGATAGATAGATAGATAGATAGATAGATAGAGAGATAGAATCTTAGAGTTGTTGGCCTGCTGTCTCAGGCTTTATATATACTAAAGCTTATTGATATGATCTAATATGACCTCCAAAGTGTTGTTTGCTTTTTAAGGAGGCGTAAGTAAGACAGTAATTCAGTTCACACCTTTGTTTCCATTCACACAGTAAGAAAAGCTTTGTTTGGTCCATTCAGAACTGCCCGTGGGCCTTCCTTCAGCAGTGTTTTCTGTATGACACAGGTTGAAGGGTCCTTTCCTTCCAGGGCGTGTCTGTGAGTTGCTGTCAGAGCTGCTACCCAGTCTGCTGATCACAAATTTTTTTCCCACCCAGCCCTTTGATCACCATTTCTGGACTTTCTTGAGAACGCCTGAAAATGGACAGTACCCAGGTAAGTCACTGAGGGATTCGCTGCCCACCTTTGGCAGTGGATGTTCATAGATTGGCAGTGTATACATCCAGATGAAATAGTAGAATATGTAAAAAGTCAGCCTCAGGGAAAGTAAGGGAAACAGATCAATACCAGAAAAGTTAACCTCAATAAATAGAAGGTATTGCCAGATGTGGTGACACACGCCTTTAATCCCAGCACTTGGAACATCTCTGAGTTAGAAGCCAGCCTAGTCTGCATAGAAAGTTCCAGGGCAGCCAGGGCTACACAGAGAACCCTGTGTTGAAAAAAAAGATAAACAAATGAATGAATAAGTCCGCAGAGAGTATACATCCTGCAGGCTTATTCAGGTTGTATGGCAAAGACCCACATAGTAAGAGGTAGGCTGTTACCATGGTTTTTAAATCGTTTATTTATAAACATGTTCTTAGAGAATCTGTGAGCAGATGATGCAAAATCACCTTTACCAACAACAGCTGTGGATTCCCTGTGACTTACAGCTTGGCAGGGCCTCGTAGTTACAGATGTCTAATCTATTTTCAGAGGTGTAGACAGCCCTCCGATCACTCTCTATAGTGTAACGAAAAAACCTGCAATCAGTGGGCTGCACATGCCTCAAATGGTCCCTGTTGCTATTTCTTTTTATCTTTAGTGCCTTTTCTGGAAAGTGTGTGTGTGTGTGTGTGTGTGTGTGTGTGTGTGTGTGTGTGTGTGTATGTGTGTGTGACTGTAAAGTGGAGACAGGCTCACGCTGATAATTCTCCTTCAGCCTTCTGAGTGTTTCAGCTCTACTTTTAAAACAGGCATTCCAGGGCACAATCGGATTTTCGATCCTATGGTACAACTATTTCGCTTGTTTCTCTAATGTCAACTCACTCCACATCTACTACCCATGTTGTGTCCAAAATCAGTGACCATTCACCTATTTTCAAACTTAGTATTTCTACTCCATGCTTCACAAAACTCCTTGTTGCCCTTACAGTGTGACCGTCTCTCCCCAGACGGTAGCTCTGACCGTGTTCATACCTCTCTCTCTAACTCGCGAATCACTTCCCCTCTTACACCCACTGCTACCCGCCTCTGCCTCCAACATTACATGCTTACTCCATTCTCTCTGCTTCCCTCTGTGTCATCTAGAGTTTTAACTCGAACCCTCTGACCCCCCCCCCCTCCGAAATCTTCCTGGTCTGTAAGAATCTCAGGGTGTGATTCTTGCAGTACTTCTCTGCAAGGGCTCTGCAAAAGGCACTTGGAGTCCTCCAGTGCAGAACAGAAATAACGTCCCCACCTCTGTCTGTTTGGATTGTTCCCTGCCGATGTTGCTACACCTTCCCCAAGCTGGAAAGACCATGAAGCCCAAAGCCAGGTGTGATGACTGAGGCCTACAGCTCCAAGACTCAGGAAGCTAATGCAGGAGAGTTGCCATGAGTTGAGGCCAACCTGGGCTACAGTGTGAAACTGTCTCCTAAAGGAGGAGGGGGAGAAAAAGAAAATGTGGTGTGTGTCCAGTCCTCCTGTTCCTTGTTTCCAGTCACAGGCAGTTGTCAAGCCTTGTGAAGATCTCATGGGAATCAGTTTGTACATCCCTTCTAGGCCTAGTTCCCGTCTTTGGAATTGTCATAGATTTCCCCATGGTCTATCCACATCTTTCTTAAGTGTGTTGTTCACACTTGCTTGTCTTGCTAGCAATACCCATCTGTAATGTCTCGGTGCCGCACTGCCCGAGCAGATCCACGCTAGCACAGGATAAAAGTCCAGCATCCTTGGTTTGACGTACAAGGCTGGTTACTTCCTGACCTTTCCTGCTTTTCTTTCATTCCTGCCCCTCCAGAGCGTTCAATTAACAGCTACGTGTCAATCACTGTGCTGTGTACCCAACACTGCACCGGATGCTGCACCTGTAGCTTGGCAAAAGCCAGCGCCTCTGCCCTTGTGGGGCTCAGAGTGGCTTTCCTGGGGCTGACACCCAGTCAAGGCTCAGATCGTTAGAAACAGATTTGCCATCATGTGACCAGGACATTAGAAAGTTACACAAGATTGGGGGCACGTCTTTTCCGTAAGGCCGTCCCATTCGCTGTAGGACATCTGCCATCCCTGGCCTGATGTCCCTCCGCCAGGAGTCATCTCACTGAGCTGCACCAGCCAGACATGCGTGCCCGGCTGTGCGCTGTGCCTCAGGAAGCAGGCGTCAGCTGTGTTGAGCCCGCTGCAGAAGCGTGGTGTTGCGCTTCTGCTTCCTGACCACGCCCCTAAGTTTGCTTTGATCCTGTTCCCTGTTGTTGAAATACTTTCTAATTCTTCATGCTCTTTGAGACCGCAGCCAGGAGTTGCTGTGTTGTAGAACCCATTCCTGTCCCTTCTCTTTATCCCCAAGGCAGGGTGTTTGTGGAACCATGCAGCTGCCTCTGTTTCTGCACGTTTACCTGTGGGGCTCCCCACACGTTTGCGTGAGGCCATCGGCCTTCCTCCCCATGCCCTCTCTGCTCCCCAACCCCTACAGTGAGGCTCTTCGTCTTCCTTTTTGGTTTTCTTTGTTGACTGAAGTTGACTGAATCACTGGAGTATGTTTTTTTTTCCATTTGTTTGTCATGAGCACTGTTCAGTGTCTTCCAAAGGGAGTATGCTCTCCCTTCTGCTGTGGGCTGTGTGCTGTCAGGGCAGCTGACGCTGTCCTGTGTGCAGAGGGCTCAAGTCAGCGCTCCCCATCCATCACTCGCTGCCCCTTTCTCTCTAACGTTCCTTGCCGTCATTCTTTCTAGTTGTCCAGAGCTCTTGTACCCAGCATCCTGCCTGGGTTATAATCACAAAGTATAAAGTGCTGTTTATTTATTACCAGGAAGCTTGTTCTGAAGGGAGTGATTTGTAGAGAACATTTAGCATGGATAGTGAATGGCTTCCAGGCGACAGTAGGCGACCCTGAAGGCCTCTGTGTAGACATGAGGCAAGAGGAGGGAGACAGGCTCAGGGACTGACGAGAGCTTTGTGTGAGGAAGAGCGATAGCTTTGTGTGGGGAAGAGCCTGTGGCCCAGCACACAGGGAGCTCATGGGCGTCTGCAGAGCTGGGCGACACACCCTTAACTATGACTGTTTTCGGAAGTGAATTCAGACAAATGTAAGAACAGAAGTCATAGGCTGTTCTTGTACACACTTGCGTCCCTTGGATGTGCTGGATGCAATGATCAGATCTTGGGAAAGACGTCAGTCCAGTTCTGTTAGTGTACAGACCGCAGTGCTGTGCCAAACTGTCTTCAGCCCAGGGGTCCAGTGTTTCAGTTGGTTGTCACGTGGCCTCATGCAGTCCCGGGATAGCCTCTGTCTCTCACCACCCTCTAGAGCGCACTCCTCACCTGTAATGCCTCTGCCTTGTGACCTCCACTCTGCCGGCTCACTTACCTAGCCAGGCGTGGGGACATGCATCTGATTTGTGGTTCAGGCGTGAGTCAGGCCTGTGCACAGACACAGGTGTGGGGAAACACTCTGCCCTCAGCACATTTGCCCTTTCTCCTCGCTGTTCCTCCCTCCTTCTGTCCTCCTCCCAGAGGTGACAAGATCATTCATTCATTCCTGGTGGGCCCTTCCTGTGTAGGTTTTACACAGATATTGCTACCTGTGTGTTTTCCTCTGTCTCCTTTCTTACATAATGGTACACTGTAGATCTCGCCTTCCCCTCACAATGCAGCCTAGAACTCATTACACACTGGTCTAGAGACTTCTGTGTTTTGCCTTCAGACACTATTCCCATGACAAGTCTCCCGCTTGAGCTCCAAAACCAAGCCTCGCCTGCCAGGGCAGGTGCCTTTGTCCATCTTCTGCACAGATGCTTCGAGCACAGTGTTGCAGGTGGATGCCTTCGCTTCCTCTGCTGATGAGTGTGTGGGACGCTTCTTTGTCTTCCTAACATGTGCATACAATGTTGATGTACTCCAGCTCTGGTCACACTCGACGACAGTCTGTTCCTCCAGGATGACGACAGGGTGTCTCCAGCCCAGCGGTGGCCAGTCCCTCAGGGTCCTCACAGAGTGTTAACTCTTCTGCCACTGAAGCTCCCTGGAGAAAGGCATCCTGATGTTCTTCCCTCTGGATTGGACCTTTTAGCTGTTTCCCATGTTTTCAAGTAGGGAGCAGCAAGCTTTCTCTGGGAGATCGTATGGTAGCTGTTGTCGGTCTTGTTTGGACACGAGATCTCTGTCAGCTCTAAATGCAGCAGTTTGCTGAATGGAAAAGGTCCTGGGCCAAGTGTGGACCCTACTCCTGCCAGATCGAGCCGCTGGGGCTGGATTGGGCCTAGAGGCAGTGGCTTGCCACCCCACACACACGAGTGTCACCTCCAGAATGTACATTGTCCTGCTGCTCTAGGGGTCACTGTGGACAGTGAGGAACGCGGCAGCAGCCCAGGTTACAGCCATGTTCCTATCTTGGCAGGAAGCAGGAGCAAACAACGAAGTGTTGCCGGCATTAACACAGTGCTCAACCTAGAGTTACATCATAGTTTCCAAGTAAACACATAGCGGGGTGGGGGCGGGGAGGCGGGGTGTGTGTGTGTGTGTGTGTGTGTGTGTGTGTGTTTCCTAAGTGTATTTCTCAGTGAACATGCTGTGGTAAAATGTACCTTATATGAGGACTAAAATCATCACCTCACAGAAGTCTCATGACACGAAACAGGACCATTTGTGGTGGCCCTTTGTCTCGCATGTATGTTCTGCCTGAGGTGCAGTCCTGCATGTGTCACCTGTCACCTGGGTGCCCCTGGAGAGCAGGAGCCTTAGCACACGAGTCAGTAACCCCGGGCCCAGGACACGGCCTGCACATTTAGACAAGCCGTTCACTCATAGTGAGCAGTTTATTCTCTCTTCCCCTGAAGCCTCTCTCTAGCCAAACACTGGCCCTGCGGGGCTCACCTCATGTTTCCTGTTCTCCCTCATCTGCTGCCCAGTTCTAGTGTCTCAGATGAAACTTGCTCTTTCAGAGATCAATCTCCTTCAAGGACTTGACCGTGGACTTCACCCGTGAGGAATGGCAATGTCTGGGCCCCGCGCAGCGCCTCCTGTACAGGGATGTGATGCTGGAGAACTACAGGAACCTCATGGCAGTGGGTGAGTGCAGCCCCACCCAGCACCCAGGGCAGCCTCATCATGGGGGTGGGTGCAGCCCCCACCCAGCAGCCAGGGCAGCCTCATCATGGGGGTGGGTGCAGCCCCCACCCAGCACCCAGGGCAGTCTCATCATGGGGGTGGGTGCAGCCCCCACAGCACCCAGGGCAGCCTCATCATGGGGGTGGGTGCAGCCCCCACCCAGCACCCAGGGCAGCCTCATCATGGGGGTGGGTGCAGCCCCCACAGCACCCAGGGCAGCCTCATCATGGGGGTGGGTGCAGTCCCCACCCAGCAGCCAGGGCAGCCTTTCTTCTGTGTCAGAGAATACAAAGGTGGATAGAAGTGAATTCTCTCACCTTGAGTAATGGGAGAAAGATGAAGACCCTTTGCATACACATGCGTGCGTGAGTGTGTGCGTGTGTGAGTGCGTGCGTGCATGAGTGCGTGCGTGCGTGCGTGCGTGCATGCACACTGCTCTTCACCAACTTGCACCGGCCCCGCTGAGCTATCAGAGGGCATCTCCATTGTTCAGTTTCCCCGTCCTTTCGTCCTTGACGTCCACAAAGCTTGGCTCAAGTTCCATCCTGTTTCTTATTTGCAGGGTTTCGTGTTAGTAAACCAGAGGTGATCTTAAAACTGGAGCAAGGAAAAGATCCCTGGGTGGTGAAAGACTCGTCAGGACAGAAGCACGCAGGTGAGTGATGGATGAGGAAACCAGCTCTCATAGATACTAAACTGTTCTCCTCAAATGATCTGTTCACCTAACTGAGCATATAAAAACATTTGGCTTTAAGCTCTCACAGAACCTAAGTGCCGTCCGTCACTGCGCACTGGTTCCTCCATCCTTCCGCACGCGCCCACCAGGTGCCTTCCTTACTGCCACAAGTCCGTGCCCCTCGCTGCCCACAAGAGCTTTCCACTCCGTTACATTTGCATAAATGCCAGCATTCTTGTCACAGAAAAGATGTCCAGTTGTCCCCTCCCTCCTGACCCTTCTGAGCACTGGCTTCCGGAAGCCTGCTTCACGTTCCCACCGCCTTGCTGGATTCCGCTTTGTTCACGCCAGGTCCTTCTCTTGTCAACCATGAGAGCTGTTGGGGACTGTCCCTGTCTCCATCGGGATCCAAGGCTCCTGCGTTCTTTGCCACTTTCTCCTGTCTCCACCCTGGCTTAGCCAGCTGGTGTAGATGTTTGTCCCCCGAGCCCTCCTCTCTCTCTTCCTCTGTGGTTTTGTTTCCATAAAGCAGGAGACATTTACACTTCATCTCTTTAACACCGGAAAGCCAGCTGAAGCCTTGGCCTCCCACAAGGCCTTTTCACTGATCGTCAGAGGTTCACTGAACTCAGATATTAATGTCACTTCTGTTCCTTCCTTCCAGAAGACGATGGTCCCTTAGAGAAGGACAAGAAGACACAAGACAAACATCTGAAGCAGTTTTCAGTTGTCCATAACAAAACGATGCCAGAGAAAGCCAGTCTGTGTGAGAAGACGGCCGTTCTCAACACGGAGAGTGTTTCCTCGGGGAAAACGCTCCATAAATACGACCCGGGTGGGAACAGCTTAAAGAAGAATCCAGAAGAGACCGTCGCCATGCCAAGCCCAGCTGGTAGGAAGGCGGCTGCCGAGCAGGAGGGGCGCGGGGAGCCGGCGCTGCACACGAAGGCCGACAGAAGCCACTCTGCGGCAAAGTGGGACAAGGGGAGCGACGACATTGTTCGGGACGTCAAGAGTCAAGCGGAGGCTGTGGCTCAGCCACACGGCACGCAGGCTGTCAGTCAGCCCTCTGACCGTGAGGAAGGTGAGCAAGGCGAGCAGGAGGCCGCCGCCGCCAGCGCTGCAGGGCCCGAGGAGCAGCCCGATCGCAAGCGCAACGAGTGTGCCGAGTGTCGGAAAACCTTCTCCAAGAGGTCCACGCTGATCGTGCACCTGAGGATCCACACGGGCGAGCGGCCCTACGCCTGTAACTACTGCAGGAAGACCTTCCGCATCAAGGCGAGCCTCACGCGGCACCAGCGCATTCACACCGGGGAGAGGCCTTACAAGTGCAAGGAGTGCGGCAAAGCCTTCATCGACAAGTCGGCCCTCATCGTGCACCAGCGGATCCACGGCGGGGAGAAGTGCTTCGAGTGCAACGAGTGCGGGAAGACCTTCTTCCGGAAGTCGGCCCTGGCCGAGCACTTCCGGTCGCACACCGGGGAGAAGCCTTACAAATGCAAGGAGTGTGGGAACGCCTTCGGCAAAAAGTCCTACCTCATCGTGCACCAAAGAACTCACCGCGGGGAGAAGCCCAACGAGTGTAAGGAGTGTGGGAAGACCTTCTTCTGTCTGTCCGCCCTCACAGCGCACCAGAGGATCCACACGGGGGAGAAGCCCTACGAGTGTAAGGAGTGTGACAAGACCTTCTTCTGTCAGTCGGCGCTCAACGTGCACCTGAGGAGCCACACCGGCGAGAAACCCTACAAGTGCCGCCTGTGCGGGAAGTACCTGTGCACCAAGTCGGCCCTGGTGGCGCATCAGGTGATCCACAGAGGCAAGAAGACCTTCCAGTGCAGCGAGTGCGGGAAGCTCTTCTACCTGAAGTCGACGCTCACGATCCACCAGCGAACCCACACCGGAGAGAAGCACGCCGTGCTCAGTAAGTGGAGCCGCCCGTCCGCCCCGTCCACCGCGAAGGCCACCTGCGGCGAGCAGAAGCGAGCGGACGCCAAGGAGAGCCTGCACGAGTGTCACGATCACAAGCGGACGGCCCACAAGAGCTCACGGCGCGTCGCACACAAGAGAACCATCTGGGAGAGGCCTTACGAGTGTGAGGAGTGTGGGCGCACCTACTGCCGGAAGTCGGCCCTCAGGCACCACCAGAAGACACACACGGGAGAGCGGCCCTACGAGTGTCAAGAGTGCGGCAAGACCTTCTGTCAGAAGGTCTCCTTCACCGAGCACCAGCGGACTCACACCGGGGAGAAGCCACACAAATGCAAAGACTGTGGCAAGTCCTTCCGCCACAAGTCAGCCTTCACGGTGCACAAGAGAATCCACACGGGAGAGAAGCCGTATGCCTGCAACGAGTGTGGGAAAAGCTACCGCCGGCTCTGGACTCTGACGGAACATCAGAAAATACACACAGGGGAGAAACCCTATGAATGTAGCTTGTGTACGAAATCGTTTCGTCACAAATCAAACTTCCTTTTACATCAGAAGACTCACAAGAAGTGAATTCCAGTAAAGGCAACAGATGGTTTACGTAATGCCCAAATCCTGAATTACACACTGCAGTGTAAGACCTGCTCAGCACAGGGAGCTATTGGAAACTTTGCTGCCAAAGTCAGCCCTGTCTCATCTCCAGAGACCTCACACGGGTGACACACAGAGTTTGTCTTATGGGCCTCAGACTTTGAGTGTTAACTATGAAGACAATTGGCATTTCAGACATTACACCAGGTGTGCCTGCCTCCCTTTCAAATCCCAGGACAAACCCTAATCCCTCCCTGATTGCCCTCCACACTTAATTTGCATAGCGTATGTTGCCGGATGTGCAGAACCAGTGCTGATTCCAGATCATTACCAGTTGTCCCTGTGGTAACTGAGTAGCGTCTGCTGATGTGTTTACAGTGTTAACAGCTCAGACTACACAGCCTGTTTGGCCCCTGTCCCTGCTGTCTAGTGACAGGCCCTAAGCCCCTTATCTGCAAAGGTGAGTCGGACGATGCACCACTCACGTGCCTACCTGTGGTGACTCCCACGCACCCGTGAGCGTTGGCCAAAGCCGAGGCATTGGAGTTTTCTAATGAGAGGCACGAGCTCGCTTCTAAGTGCCTCCTTGAACTTCCATGTAAGCCAAGAAAACGTCGACTGCAGTTACCACAGCAAAACCAAAAATGAATAAGGCAGATTTGAAGAGTGAAGAGGGTTTGGGGAGTGTTTTGAGTCAAAACAGTGTCTGTGTTGTTTGTATTTTAAATACCTCTGTTCTGTTAGTGGTTTGATTATGTCAGTGTTTTCAAAAATATCTTGATTTTTTTAATTTTTAATGAACATGTCCATAGGGGTATGATTTAGAATTTACCTGTCCGCTTCTGAGAAAACATCACCATGGTGCCAAATAGAATCACATAGTGTAGATGTGTGCACTTAGCCAGAACACCTGCCATTCGTGGTGGGTTAATGTCAAGTCCTGGTAGCCAGCCACACGTGGAATCTGCCACAAACCCAGCCCTGCTCTCCCTGTGCTGTGCTTTTCCTAGGACAATGAAGTGAGTTTATTTCATTGACAAAACAAAGAAGGGCCATTAGATATCTTATCTGGCCTTGCCTGGATTAAGATGGCAATCAGCCCTGGGCGTGGCCAGAGTAGATTGTATGGTCCAGCCTGGTCTTGAAAATGAGTCTCACTCTGACCTGTCTGCTGCCTCCACCTGTGATGTTGGGGGCTTCTGGGTGGGAAAAGCTGCCCCTTGTTTGAGACCCATCAGAAATCCCAGTATGAACGGGATACCTGTTTATTCAGTTTGTATCTTACATCCTTTAGTAAGGTAAATACATATTTGTGAAGTCACATATATCTGATATATACTAATATATACTGAAACAGGAAGATATGTATATATCAATAGTAATCTTTTCCTGAAAATCTTAATAATTACTTAAAAGATTTGGTTGCTGTTGCAAATACAACTTTATCATCTGTTTTTAAAATTGATAGAGGCCTGACAAGAAGTAGCAAGCAAAGGAACTTGCCGCAAGCTCGACGGCCTGAGTTCGATCCTTAGGCCCCACATAATGGGATAGAACTGATTTTCTTACAGGTTACCCTGACTTCCACAAATGTGATATGGCATGTACACACACAACAAATACACACACACACACACACACACACACACACAAATAAATAGGTAAATAAATAAGATTTAAAGTGTTTTTAAAACTCAGTGATAGGATTCTTGGGCGCTTTTACCGCATGTGTCAAAATGCATTCCTTATACTTACTTTTCTTTGCTTGGTTTTATAAGACTCATGGCTCTTGTAAAGGGCTCTGGTGAGCATCTGGTGGAGGAAATTCCACTCTTTGAAGAGCTGTACCCTAGCTGTCTAATTGTGCCTTCTGCCTGCTGCTGGTTATGCAACAAATCACAATCTTGTGACTACTGAGTCGTCCCCTTTATGGATTTAACCTGGTGTATAGAAGGGAGTGTTGTATGCTGGGGGATGGGAATATAAGTCCATAAAGGGAAGGTCAGTGAGCCGCAAACACAGAAGTCACAAGACACGCCAGAGTGATACTTGAAGGTCTAGTGAGAGGACCCCGCTGGTAACGGTGCCTGTTCTGCAAGCCGGCAATCCGGGACATGTGTAAAAATGGACAGAGAGGTCCCGCTCCGCAAAGTTGTCCTCAGACCGTACGTGGACTGTCGCCCCGTGCACGCATACAATAGCAGTGCAGTTCTTAAAGTTGTTTTAAAAAAAAATAACTTGAAAACATAAAAAATCTAAAGCAATTAAATGGAAGAAAATCCTTAAAAGCAGCTGAAGGGAACGGCGACATGTAGGGTCTGGGAACTAACTACAGCTGCTGCAGGAAACCATCACACTGATCAGAAGAGTGGGTCTCATCTCACCGGACTCGAGACAGCCAGTCAGGCCCCATGCTGCGGGCCGCTCCCTGCTCACCGCTGGAGACTGGCTGGGCTTGCTTCTCCTGTGTGATCTTCCTGCAACTTGACTTAAGGCTTTGCATCTGTCCTCACCGCGCATGTCCGTCCTCACCGCGCATATTTGTCGTCACTGTGGATATCCATCTATGTTTACCTTTTATCAGGACATGTCTGACCAAGGTCCCACCTTATTCAAGCATGACCTCATATTGACTGACATCTGTAAGAGCCTTACTTCATAAGGTCACATTGAAAGTATTAGAGGCTTGGGGGGACATTATTGGTACCCTAAAACTTACCCCATGTTTACCAGATTAAAATAACAGTAGATATCTGTTGTGTGAGACTCTTACTGGGGAGAAGCAACACAGCCTAGGAAGGAAAACTAGGCCAGACTGAAGTAATGATTGCACCGAAGTCCAGCTCAGTAAACCAGTGAGGTTACTGGGATTGCGAACGGGTATGGGCGTGGGCTTGCTTACAGGATCAGCGATGACCCAGAAGCAGCTATATTGTCAAAATCCCCCTCCAGCACGGTGGTAAGCGCTGCAGCCGGACGTCCCTGTACAGCCTACAGCCGGCTCCGTATCTGCATCTGCAGCCTGGCTGGCCAGTCTCCTCACCAGCGAGTCTTACTGCATCTATAAAGAATCTCAGCGGCTGCCGGACGATGTGGGGTAACATCACCTGCCCCCAAGCCCTGACATCCCGGGACCCACATGGCACATGGCCCTGCAAGCTGTCCTCTTGTCCCACGCACTCTGGCACATGCGTCCTTACTGGCCAGCCTCTCCTCTTCCCCAAATACACAAGGAAATGTAATTTTTATTTTGCTTTTGAGACATGGCTCTGTATATCCCTGGCTGTCCTGGAACTCACTCTGTAGACCAGGCTGGCCTCAAACTCACAGGAGATCTGCCTCCCAAGTTCTGGGATTGAGGTGTGTGCTGCCCCTTACTATCCAGCATAAATGTAATATTTTTGTACTGAGGTTTTTTTTAAATTTATTTTTATGGGCATTGGTGTTCTGCCTGCGTGTCTGTAAGAGGGCGGCATATCCTCTGGAACTGGAACACTTGTGAGCTGCCATGTGGTTGCTGGGAATTGAACTCTGGTCCTTTGAAAGACCAGTGCTAAGTCATCTCTACACATCACCCTAAATGAAGGTTTCTGTAAAGATTGTGGTGACTGCATGTTCATGTGCCAACAGGAAACCCTTGAGGAAGGCCATGTGTCTTAGTCTGCTTTCTGCTGCTGTGATAAAAACATGATCAAAAGCAGCTTGGGGAGGAAATGACTCACTTCCTCTTGTGGCTTATAGTCTGTCTGTACCTGTGGTAAATCAGGGCGGGAGCCTGGAGGCAGGAGCTGGAGCAGGCCGTGGAGGAGCACTGCTTTCTGGCTTGGTCAGCCTGCTTCTTTGATACCGCCCAGGACCACCGGCAGGGGGATGACTCCACTCCTAGTGGGCTGGGCTCCTCCACACAGTCATCGAGAAAATTTGTTGTAACTCAGAAAACCCTCCAGGGTCTCAGCTCAGGCGTGCAATCCCACAGACCACAGCTTGACAAAAGATCGCTACAAAAGCATGAGGTTTATTGATTGATTGATCCACGAGTGTGGGGTTGTGCCTGTCAAGGGAGGCAGCAACAACAACCCCAAACAAAGAAAGCACAAAGAAAGTGTTTTTTATACTTGACAGAGAGCAGTCTCCAACAACAGGGCTGGTTGGGGACTGTGATTGGTGGAATACAAGACAAAGGATCTCTTCAGGCATAGGTTAATTCGCTCAAGGGGCCGTTCTTGGCCAAGTCAGTCAACTTCCCTCTACTCCCTCTGCACCTGGCCTTGGAAAGTCCTTGAGAGAGCCAAGCTGATAAGTTCCTTAGAGGGGGAAGAACTAGGTGGTCTAGGAGATTAGGCGGACATATTTCCTTCTCAGAACTTATCAAGAGGAGGGGTAGGGGGATCTTTTTCAAGAGCAGCCATGTTTGTTACGGCTAGTCTCAAGTAGGCCTGGTCACTCCGACCACCAAGCCTCGTGTCCATATTCCCAAAACCTTGCTTCACAGCTATCTATGAAGCTTGTTTTGTTTCCTTCAAATTCTCTACAGGTCAATCTGATAGAGACTTCTTCCCAATGCAGGATTCCCCCTCCCAGATAACAAGGATGGAAGGAAGTTCTGTTTGGGGTAGTGAGTTGGGCTAGAGTCTGGTGCACAGGGGAGCCCTTTAATGATAGATTCGGTGTTGCCCACTGATTCATCCGCAGGGTGGAGCTTGTGGGCTGCGTTGTAATTGCTCCTATTCTGCCCGTGAGGCATCGTTCTCCTAGAGCAGGAGGTGAGTTTTTAGAAATTATCCATTGACAGATCTGACAGCTTTCAGTTCTGCCCTGTTGTTTGTGTGTATAAATCCAGCCATCTTTCATGGCCCCCTACTAAGGGGAGTCTTTAGATATTTAGGAAAGTCTCTATTTCCTCAGCTAATGTCGTCTTTATGTGATGCCTTAGAGTGCCCTGTTGTTTGCAGGAGTGCACGGACACTGGCCACTGACTGCGCACAGTCAGCCCATATTGAAATCACTTCGCGCTCTCATCTTCCTGCCTCACCGGGAAGCCAGCTTAGCTGACATTCTCTAGACTAACATGGGCACAGCGCCCCTAACCAACTGTTTGCCCACAGTATATGTCTGTGGACTGTGAGAAGTCAGTGGGACCACTTTGGAAAGGCTTGGCTTTCCCCTATACAGCAGGTCCAGTGTGACGTGTTCAAAAGCTGCATCTGATGCCCATGTACCCTCCAGAACACCACACACACAGGGACTATTGTCTATAAGGCTCTCTGGCCACCAGATATCGGGTTGAATGTCCCAGTCAACAATGCTCTGCTGGAGTCTGAGCTCTCTCAGGTCCTGTGTCATTCCAGATTCAGTCAACAGCAGAGCTACAACTGGTTGCATGCTTCCATTGCTGACCCTAACTCCAAAGGCACAGCTGCCTCTCTTCCTCTTCCTCTTCCCAGCAGCTGCTGTGACTTATGGCTTGCCTGCCACGTGTATGTGTATGTGTATGTGTGTGTGTATGTGTATGTGTACACAGAGGTGTGACCATAGGCAACTGTGGGGAAGGTATGATATGACTGAGCCCGTGTCTCATGCCTCAGCGTGACATCTACGGGCTGAGCAGTCAGGAAAAGAATGTGAGCTTCAAATGACAAAGTCAGGCACATGATGTGAGTGTTCCGTGGAAGTGACACCATCTGTGGTGTCACACTCTAAGACACTGAACAGCTTGACCCAAGTTAGAGTGAAGACGGGAAGGCCAGGAGGTAGCATTGCCCTGAGTCCCCCACGAAGTTCCCCTCAGTGCTGTTCCAGCAGCACTTTCTTCAGCCCAGAATGTTCCAGAGAGAGGGCTGAGGACTGAGTACCATTGCTGGTTTCCTGAGACCGCTTGTCCTCAGAGACCATTCTTCCAGAAGCCCAGAGAGTGTCTCCTGCTGCACACCTAAGCTATGCATCACAAGCTACAAACTAGTACAGAATGCTATAGCAGACAGAGACACCGTGCTGGGTACTGTATGCAGTTGTAATGATTGTATGTATTTTTACAGAAAAGGCACAGTAGAGGTGCTGTCCAACTTAGTTATTTCTCCTTGCTGTAAGAAAGTATCCTTTAAAAGTAACTTAAGGCAGAAAAGGTTTGGCTTACAGTTCCAGAGGGGCATAGTCCTCCATGGCAGAGAGCCAAGGTTTGGTGTCAGAAGATGTACTATAAAACTGCAAGGCCCGCCCACAGTAACCCACTTCCTCCAGTAAGGCTTCTATAACCTGTCCAAACAGCACCTCCAGGTGGAGACCAAGTGTTCAGACACATTAGCCTATGGGGGACGTTTTATACTCAAGCCACAATCTGAGGGCATAGGAGTTTTCCCCGCTCCATCACACAATCTATGGGCCCACTGTCCATCAAAGCATCATCATGTGGCACATATCTGTATACAGCAAATAAACTTGCTTCTGTCAATAAAAAGTAAAATATCGGCCATCGGTTTGTGTCTTGGCTTCTTGTTTCTGTGATAAAAAAATACTTGGACAAAAGCTTAAAGGGAAAATATTTTATTTCAGCTCATGGTTCAAGGTGCAGTCCGAGCACAAAGTCAGGGCACGAGAGCCTGAGGCAACTGGCCACATGGTATGCACGGTATGGACGCAGAAAGCAAGGGGTGGGGGGGGTGGGAGTGGGAGGTGGGGGTGGGGGTGGGGTGGGGGATGGGAGTGAGGGATGGGGGTGGGGTGGGGGGTGGGGGCGGATGTAGGCTCACTGCCCAGCACCTTCTCTCCTTTTTGTCCAGTCTAGGGCCCAGCCACGGAAACAGTACCACCTGCATCTAGGGTGGGTGCCCCACTGCAGGAAACCAGTTAGGAGACTCCTCCCAGGCCCATCGGCACGGTGATTCTGGGTTGTGTCGAGTTGAGTTGACAGTCAACATTGACGGTCACGGTGCGCATGCTCCTTGACTTCCAATCATTTGTATCCGCACATTGAAATGGTGCCGCAGAAAAGTTGGTCAGCAGTGCTGCTTAGCGCCCAGGAATACAGTGTTGGAGGACGGTGCCGCCCAGCGCCCAGGAATACAGTGTACTGTCTGGAAATGACAGCAATGACATAATGGCCGTCCATGTCTTTCACTGGGATATGAATTCCAGCTCGGTACAAGTCTTCTCAGCTCCTTGAAGGTGCGCAGAACCATAGTACACGAGTGACAAGGAGTGCTAATTGCGAGCTTAGTGCGTGTCACTGAGCTTGGCTGAGCCAAAAATGCGCCCATTTAACGTGAACACTACCATCCTGTCGAGAAATCCACTGTCGACAGGGTTTTTAGAACATTTTGAGTAATTTAGTAACTTGGTTAATCATTTTAACGTTCACTTTTACTAAAATCGTAAATCACTTAATTACTACATCAGCTTCATCCAAAGTCATTAAGTGATAGTGCTTTTAGGGGCCTAAAAAAAAAAGACTTATGGAGACCAATTACTTTGAAGTGGAAATTAGATGCTATAATGCACAACAAAGACACTTCAACAAGCACCGTAATGCACTGTGCAGTTAATTTAGTGGCGAACACTAAATACATCATGTGAACACTGGGAAAATCAGGAGGCCACGTTAGAGTGACGCCCTCTATGGAGAATGCCAACTGCAGCCACTGAGTGTGGCCAACTGTGCCTGGGCACACCAGGTCAGTGCTAAGGAATGGAGGTCAGGAATTTTTATATACTTTTATAAATAAAGTCTGTTCAGAGATTTTTGTACTGTTACGGATGAGTTTTTTTTTTTTTTAAAAGAATTGGTTTTGGTTTGATTTTTGTACCTGTACTTGGTATTTAACATTTACTTTCAAATCCTAGGAAGGGCAGATGATAAAAAAAAAGTCTCTTATCTTCTTTATTTTTAAAGACTTCATACTTTATTTTATTTTACTTTATGGGTGTGAGTGTTTTGCCTGCAAGTATGCCTGTGTACTAGGGATGTGCCTGTGACCACAGAGGCCAGAAGAGGGCACTGAATGCCCTGGGGCTGGAGTTACACACTGCCATGCGGGTGCTGGGTCTTCTGGAAGAGCCACCTCTTCAGACCTTTTGCCATATTCTTTTTGTGGGGAGAGGAGTGGTTTCTTGAAATTGGTCTCACTTGAAATAGATCTCACTGTGTAACCCTGACTATCCTGGAACTCACTATGTAGACCTGGCTGGCCTTGAACTCATAAGGGAGCCATCTGCCTCTGCCTCTGCCTCCTAAATGCTGGGATTAAAAGTGTGTGCCACCATACCCAGTTCTAATTTTTACTTTTAGTCATGAGTGTGCCCGTGTGTCTATGTGGAAGTCTGACCCTGTGTGTAGGCATCTAAGGAGGTCAAATCCCTGGACCTGGAGTTAGAGGCAGACATGGGTACTGGGAGTCAATCAAGTCCTTCACAAAAGTAGAAAAATCCCTTAACCACTAAGCCATTTCTTCAACCTGGAGTTATATTCTTTTATAGCATATATTTTATTGGAGGTCTGGGAAAATGTATATGGCCAGAAAGCATGGGAACCTGAGTTAAAATCCCCAGCAGTCACATAAAAACCAAGAACACTGGGAGGGTGAGAGGGGATGGAGACAGGTGGATCCATCCCTAGAGCTCACGGGCCATTTAGTCTAGCCAACCACTGAGCTCCAGGTTCAGCTGAAAGACCCTGTCCAATGATAACAACAACAACAACAGCAATAATAATAATGTGGCGAAGTGACAGAGGAAGACAGCATGAACACATGGACACACATGTATGACACTGTGATGGTTTCAATGACAAATGTTCCTCACATTCTCCAGCATTGGAACATTTGGTCCCCAGGGTTGCATGGAGTCTTTGCTACCCCGCCTAAGCTCCGGAAACAGGTCACTCTACCAGCCCCCATCCAGCTTCCCGTGAATCCATGGGGAAAAAACCAGATGCGCACAGTTGTTCATTTTCAACTTGCCTTTCTGGCACAGTTGCTGGACGCTACTTATCTCCACCTGGAGGAGCCCTCATCAATACTTTCAGCTCCACACACCTCTCCACCTGCCCTCAGTTTCAGCTGCTCAGTTACATCTAGTCCCAGCTAGACACCCCCAACCGCCCAAGTGTTGAGGTGTCCTCTGGCCACTCTGCCCCAGATCTCACATGGCTGCCTGGCTTTTTTTTCTCTGAAGCACGGCAAACTCTCCCTTCCTCTCCTGCCTCTGTCCCTCGCCTGTGAGGAACAGGAAGTCCCGCCTATTCCTTTCTCCCAGCAATTGGCCCATGGCTTCTTTACTGACAGATCAAGAACCAATTGAGGAACAGGACCTTAGCATCAGAGCCGCCCCTACCCACGCCCCCAGTGGGTGGCGCAGTTTGAGAAGGTTTCGGAGGTGTGGCTTTACTGGAGGAAATGGTCGTGGGAGGCGGGCTTTAAGAACTCACGCCATTCCCAGTTTGCCCTCTGCTTCCTGATTTTGGTTGAAGATATGAGCTCTCAACTGGCCCTGCTGCGGTGTCTGCCACCTGCTGCTGTGACTTCCTGCCGCGATGATAGTGGATCCTTACTCCTCTAAACCAAAAGCCCAAATAAATTCTTTCTAACAGAGGTTGCTCTGGTCATGGGGTTCTATCACAGCAATAGAAAAGTGACTAATACAAGCACACACACACACACACACACATTTTATTTAAAAGTACGTTGCAACGAGAGACAGCTCTGTGGTTAAGAGCTCATGCTGTTCTTACAGAGAGAGCCTGGATGCAATTCCCAGCACCCGTATTGGAAGATTCACACACCTACCTATAACTCCAGAGGATCGAGCCCCCTCTTCTGGCCTCTGCAAGCTCCTTCATAGGGCACATCCCCACCCCTCTTCACACTCACTCATTCTATGATGACTATTCTTGGTTGTCAACTAGACTACGTCTGGAGTATACTTGTGTTTGGGTACACTTGTGAAGGATTTTTTTTTTCTTAATTAAATCATTTGAATTGGGAAGACGGATTTTTAATCTGCATCTTTTGAGGTGGGAAGGTCCACCTTTAATCTGGGCCACACCTTCAACTGGCCGCCTGTATAAAGGACATGGAAGAAGGAAGTTTGATGTCTTGGCCTGCTTGCTCTTGTTGGCAAGTCCATTCCTTCGCTGGCGTTAAAGCCTGCTTCTTGGGGATTCCAGAGTGCACTGAAGACCAGCTGAGACATTTGGTCTACTGAACAGCTCCTGGAATCTTGGACCTTCCATTGGTAGACAGCCATTGTTGGGTTAGCTGGACATTATCGAACTTACCCTGTAAGCAATTCTACTAAATTGTGTGTGTGTGTGTGTGTGTGTGTATGTGTGTGTGCATGTGTGTATATGTGTGAGTGCATATGTGTATGTGTATATGTATATGTATGTGTGAATGTGTGTATATGTGTGCATGTGTGTGTATGTGTGTGTGCATTTGTGTATGTGTGTATGTGCATGTGTTTGTATGTGTGTGAATATATGTGCATGCATGCATGTGTGTGTGTGTGTGTGTGTGTGTGTGTGTGTGTGTAATTCTATCAGTTCTGTTTTTCTAGAGAACTTTGGATAATATATACTCACACAATTAAAAATAATAAAAGTTTTATTTAATTTATGAGTCCTGTGGATCATGAGGGAGTCAGGGCAGGCACCATGGCAGAGCACTGCTGCTCAACTAGCTTTTCTTTTTTAAGATGTATTTATTTTATGTGAGTACATTGTAACTGTCTTCAGACACAGGAGAAGAGGGTGTTAGATCCCATTACAGATAGTTCTGAGCCACCATGCGGTTGCTGGGAATTGAACTCAGGACCTCTGGAAGAGCAGACAGTGCTCTTAACTGCTGAGCCATATCCCCAGCCCTAAAAATAGATCTTAAAACTGCATTGTAAGTTCTACCTACTTCCCTGTGTTATATATTAACATGTTATGATCTACATTGTAGGGTTTATTGATTGTCCTATATCCCACTTTGTGGATCCTCATAGTTTTTGCAACTTAATTCCCCATCACCACCACTGCATACTCTTTGTCAGCAAACACCGAGGAGGGCCTGCCATCTTTGGATTTGACTCAGTCATAACCCTGGAGAAAGACTGACCGGGCTAACAGAGCGCATGTTCCTTCAGAGCCCCAAGACAGAGTGGCCTCCAAATGTTCTTCAAATTATGCCCCAAGAAGTTATTTATGAGAATGGGCATTTCTCCAAACTTCTGCCACTCTGCACATATTTCTTTATAATCTTCACCTACTGTGAAGGCAAAAAAGTATTTAAACACTTGCAGTTTTTATCTGAAGTTTACGACCAGCTCCTGCATATTTATTCCCCATTTGCATCTCCCTTTTATTGCTAGTCCTTTGTATCCATAGATCATTTTTATAGGACTGTGATCTTCTTACAAATGTGTAAGAGATAATTAAATGGAGCCAGTAAACCATTTCTTTCATATGCGTATACTTACAAAATATATTTTCCAATCTTATTGGTATTTTTTTTAGATAAGGTTTGACTTTTTTTTTTTAAGAGTAAAGCTTCCAGTTACGTCCTCAGTAGCTGGTGGTGTCGATCCCTGCCCGTGGGGAGGGACAGTTCTTTTCTGTTTCCTATACAGTACCCAGTGACACACAGAATGTCAGGTCCCATCCATGTGAGATACATATAGCAGCAAGTATCCTGCACCCCTCCCACCACCCAGCAGTCCCCCAGTTTCCTAAGACGATGTTTTTAACAATGTCTTCTTTTTTCTTCTACTACTTAACCTATGTGGCCATTTTACCTTTATCCATATTACTAGGAGTTCTTAGGAACATTTGGGTTTAAGCCTGTCCCTGCCAGAAGAGGGGCCAACTTTCATATCTAACTGGAAATGCTCTAAATTATCAGTTAAAACTGCCCAATGCTATTTGGGGACTTCAGTTCTTCAGATGAAATTTTGATGTGTTAAGTCAAACAATACAGCGAAGTGCAAGATTCATGGGACCACTCCGTTCACCGAGCTGCGTTCACCGAGCTGCGGTTGAAAACATACACTTTCCCCTGTTGTGGCAGCCTCCGGGGCTTGTTTTTGTTGTAGACAGAGTCACTCCTGGCTGTCCTAGAACTCTCTATGTAGACCAGGCTGGTCTCAAACTCACAGAGATCATCTGTCTACCTCCCAAGCACTGGGATTAAAGGTATGACACCGCACCCAGCCTTCTTTTCTTTCTTTCTTTCTTTCTTTCTTTCTTTCTTTCTTGTTTTCTTTTCTTTTTTCTTTTTTCTTTTTTGTTTTTTTTTGTTTGTTTGTTTGTTTGTTTTTTCGAGACAGGGTTTCTCTGTGTAGCCCTGGCTGTCCTGGAACTCACTCTGTAGACCAGGCTGGCCTCGAACTCAAAATCTGCCTACCTCTACCTCCCAAGTGCTGGGATTAAAGGCGGATGCCACAGCCACCACCGGCTTTGGTCTCCACTTCTAAAGGCACCCAGCAGCGTGCAAGGATAGCTTTGCCCTGAGTTCTGCCCAGCACTCAACACTCATAAACTTAGTCCCAGTTGCTGAATGCCACAGTGAGTAGAGCCTTCTGTAGCCCATTGTCACTCATAGAAGATGCAAACACTTATGGGTTTGTATATCACCGTGATGTATACCAACCTGCTTGTCATCAGCTATTTCCAGGGGCTGGGGGAGGCGGGGCTCAAGGTTAAAACCTGGGGTTACCCTTTTAGTTCCTTTGTCAGGCAGCTAACAACCACCTGTCCCTCCAGTTCCGGTGCATCTGACGCCCTTTTCTGGACTCAAAGGGTATCTACCGTCACAATGCACAGACAGTAAGAAAATGATTAATATGCTTAATGAAAAATCCAAAATTAAACTTGTAGGGTCCTATTAGGGTTAGGCTTCTCTCTCTCTCTCTCTGTCTCTCTGTCTCTCTCTCTCTCTCTCTCTCTCTCTCTCTCTTCTCTCTCTCTCTCTCTGTTGTTGTGGTTGGTTTTTGTTTTTCAAAACAGAGTTTCTCTGTATAGCCCTGGCTGTACTGGAATACGCTTTGTAGACCAAGCTGGCTTCCAACTCAGAGATCTGCCTGCTTCTGCTTCCGAGTGCTGGGATTAAAGGCACGAGCCACCACGCTCTGTCTAGGGTCCTATTTCACCAACAGCATTGCCTAGAATCTGGAAAGATGGCTCAGTGGTTATAAGTATATATTTTTTTAACGTACCACCCAATGTTATCCATGGTCATCTCTGGGAAAGGAAAGGATTTGTGGGCTCGTTTGCTCGCATGCATCCTTGACTTGTGTATTTGATTTTCTCTGTGGTTTCAAGGCATGGCCTTCGATGCTTGGTTTTGGTTGAAGGCGTCATGTACGTTTGAGAGAGAAAAGTTGAGGGCAGTATTGATCGTCGGTAATAATGTATGCCTTTACTTTCTATAAACACTTCACCTCCTTGCCTCGTTCCCGCGTGGTGTGGACGCGACTCAAGTGGCTTTGCCTCTGAGGCAACAGCGGCTGCAGGTGGCTCAACACAGCTCTCCAGCTAAGGCGGGAGCTCTGTCACTCCCCGGGAGGGGCGCGGGCGCCGTGGGAACCGAGTCTGGAATGTGATGGAGGCCAAGAGGGTCGCGGGAACCGGGTCCTAGCATCTCTGCTGCGCATGTGCAGTTCATCTTCATTGTTCGCTCCCGCGTCCCGCTGAGCGCAGAGGAAACCCTCAGATCCTCGGGGTCTACGCGCCGCTCAGACACTCGGTCCCCAGGACAGGCACGCCCACGGGTGAGAGCCGATTTGGAGGGTTGCGTTGCCAGGCTCGGGGCGGCTTATGTGTCAACACCTGCGCGGGTCCTGACACTGACCCCGAGTGTGCTTCGCGCTGGCGTCAGTGGGTTTCTCCGAGGAGGAGAGAAGGGCTTGGTGACCGGGACAAAGTGAGCTAGGGAAGGCATTCTGGTGTCAGAGCTGCCTGCAGGGCTCCAAGGCCCGCAGCAACCCGGCGAATGACTTCCACTCTTTCATAGGATGAGGATAAAGTCCGATGACACCTGTCCCAGGCAAGTAGGCCAAGAGCAGCAAGGGTCCTGTAGCTGGAAAGGCTGCTTTCATGGTCTTAGTTCAAATTCGAGCACTACTATTGAGTCCCCGCGGGCAAGAAAAGGACCTCAAGACTCTGTTTCACTGTCTGTACGTGGCTGGGAGTTCGTCCCTGAACCTGCCTCTGGGTTGTTCTGGACAGTGCCCGAGAGAGGCTTTAGCTGGGATGGTGGCACTTGCTCAGGATCTGAAAGGGGTCAGTCTTCCTTCAGGCCCTGTTCATTAAGCCCTGTGCACCATTTGGCTCTAAAAGCCGCTGTTAACAGGGAAGAAAGACTGAGGGGGCGGGGCGAAGGGCGTGGTCTGCAGAAGAGAGTTGGGATGCAAACCCCAAATCAGAAGATAGGTTCAATCTGGTTTCCCTCCCTCCCTCCCTCCCTTCCTCCCTCCCCCCAACCCTCACTGTTCTGCGTTATGATCCACATGGCTCTTCCCCCAAGGGTCACAGGACCTGGCTGGTGCGGGGAGGGCAGAGGCTCAAAGCCTCTGAGCCCGTCTGTCTGGGCCACCTGTCTGTGCCCACTGCAGTTTCCAGACTGCTAAGTTAGGCTTCCAGAAGTTCTCAGAGTCTGTACCAGAATCACCAAAGCCCCCAGGGCCAACAGACTCCTGGGTACAGAGCTCCTGATGTCTGCAAAGAGGCCTCCAAATTCATTTTGGGTGGTGTTGCCATTGGTCTGGAAGAGAGAGAGAGAGAGAGAGAGAGAGAGAGAGAGAGAGAGAGAGAGAGAGACCCTGCAGTCAGATTCAAGGTTCTCTGGATCACAGCTCCTGTGAGCAAAAAAGGACACGCCAAAAGCAGGACTCTCCCCAGAGGAGTCCTTCCTCCCTTCCCTCATCCCCTCTCTCCTCCCCTTTCCTCCCCTCCTTCCTCCCCTCCCTCCTCCCTTCTCTCTTCCCCTCTCTCTTCTCTCCTCTTCTCTCTTCCCTCCTCCTCCCTTCCCTCCTCCTCCTCCCTTCCCTCCTCCCCTCTCTCCTCCTCCCCTCTCTCCTCTTCCTTCCCTCCTCCCCTCCCTCCTCCCTTCTCTCTTCCCTTCTCTCCTCTCCCCTCTTCTCCCTTCCCTCCTCCTCCCTTCCCTTCTCCCCTCTCTTTTCCTCTGCTCTCTCCTCTTCCCTCCCTCCTCCCCTCCCTCCTCCTCTCTATCCTCCTTTCCCTCTTCCCTTCCCTCCTGTCTTGGTTGTAGTGTACCACAGCCTCCAGGCAGAGGCCCAAGAACCAGTCAGAGTCTACATTCAGCTCATGGAGCCCTTGCAGAGCCTTCTTCCCCAGAACATCGCCCCCACTGAGTCAGCTTCCAGAGGAAGGGAGTGAGCTAGGCCAGCCACGGGAGGTGAGGTGAGCACAGGCAAGCTGCTTGGGAAGAGCGAGTATCAAAAAAGGTGATGCAGTGCCCCTCCCCGTGGAAGCCCCTCCCACAACCACCTTCTTACACCCAGGCACAGCCAGAGCTCGTGCCGGCTCCCATTTCAGGAGGCGTGCTGTTCTGAGTCCCAGTTAGCAAACCTCAACTGCGTGCCTTGAGAGTGGTTCTGCTGTTCCTCCCCTCCATTTCCTCAGGGAGTGACAGTGAAGCCTACATCGCTGTTGACAAGCACTGAGTGAGGCCATGCCTGCCAGACTCCCACTGAACAAGTGTAGTCAGACACCACGTCAGGGGTAGACTGCCACCATCTTCGAGCAAGTTACCTGCCAGTGGCCAAACCCCGAGAATCAGAGAGACTGTCTCACTCCCTCTCACTCCCAGGCCGCTATCCACACGTCTCAGCTAAGTCAAGTCTCTTGAAACCAAACAAAACTCCTCTGGAGATACTGAAGTGGAAGATCTGACTTAAAGCGCTGTTCCCGTCGCCAGCAGCATAGATTCTTTGAGTTGAGATTTGAGAGATGGCTCAGCAGTTAAGAGCACGTGTTGCTCTTGTGGAGGACCTGAGTTTGGTTCCCAGGACCCGCATCGAGCAGCTCCTGTCACCCGGAACTCCAGCTCCAGGGACAGGATGCCTTCTGGGCTCATGGGGCACTCGCACGCATGTTCCCATACACACACACATACACAGGAAGAAAAGTAAATTGTTTTTAAAAATTAGTAATTTGAGTTGAGGTGTTAAGGAGTTAAAGTCTATGTAGAAAGGTAAATGAATGAACATCTGTAACATCTTCATTGTAAGTTGTTTTACACACACTAGGTTCAAGGATACACATCTCTCATCTCAGCAACTAGAGAAGAAAAGGCAGACAGATCTCTGAGTTTGAAACCAGTCTGGTCTGTGTAGAGAGTTCTAGACCAGCCAGGGCGACACAGTGAGACCTCATCTTAAAGCAAAGCAAAACCTATAAATTGCTTTATACCTTTTATTATAGAAATACTCAAAACATACGAAAGTAGAAAATACAATAGTAATACCTCAGTGCTTAGTACAATTTAAGGTAGGGAGAGACAGCGTTATTGTCTGTCCATCCCTGGCATGTATGCAGTTATACATATGCATACATGTACATGCATATGTACATGCATATGTACATATGCATACATGTACATGCATATGTACATGCATGTGTACATACATTCATACATGTATATGCACTTAAACACATATCCATAGTCTTCTCCTTTCTATCTTCCTTTATAAGATTTTTTTTATAGTATTTGTTTGTTTGAAGCAGAGGTCTTCTGTGTAGCTCAGGCCAGTCTCAAATGGGACATCCCCCTGCCTCTGCCTCCTGAGTGCTGGGAACAGCACTGGGCATGCCACTACACTCAGTTCCTAAGAGTAAACTCCAGATATCAAAACTCGCAAATGGACCTGAGGCCTGAGGTCATCCTTTGCTCTAACCATTCACTTAGCCGGCTCCTTCCTGGCTTCCGTGCTGTGCATGTTTGTTTTCTGTTAAATCCAAAGAGTCTCTGGTCACCGTGAAAGGCCAGCCAGAGCCCAGGGCTGCCTGCCTGACAGAAAGCTGCTTCTCTGAGCTCCAGGTACTGATACCCCACCCACCCCGAGCATTCATCTACCCGCCCTTCTGAGGATCAGGGTGACATCGTCTCCCACGTGGTCATTTGTCAGCACGTACAGGTGGATTTCTAGCAAGGCTCTGAGAACCTTGATGGTTCTGCCCCTTCCCTCTCCCGCAGTCTCTGCAGCTCTCCCAGAACACAGGGACATGAACACAAGTCAGGTGGATCGCCAGCTGGTTTCTTTGCATTTTTGGTAACCATGGTCCCTTGTCAGCCATTCGGAAGCCACAGTCCCTTGTCTGTCAGTTACTCGGTAACCACGGGTCCCTTGTCAATCATTCAGCCATGTCCTCACTCCCTTGCATCGTGATTTTGCTGTCTGTTTCCCTTGCAGTGATGTCACGTGGATGGGCACAGCTCTCTTGAGTGTCAGCTGTATGGAAACCATCTACACAATCTTTTCTTTCCACTTTGTGGATTCCCTTCTAAAACACATATTCTAACCATTTGTAGCATGCCATCTAGCTACCATAACAGTAATAATCTGAATTGGACATGCGTTCTCTGGCAATTCTTGCCTTCCTATTTAGGGCATAGAATGACAAAATTCTAATAGTCGATCAGTTGTGATATTATTATTTTTGACTTTATTTATTTATGTGGGGGAGAGTAGTGCGTGCATGCCACAATGTTCCTGAGAACATCGGAGGGAAAACGTGTGGGACTTACTTCTCTTTTCAGCCCGTGGGTCATGGGGATCAAATTCAGGTGGTCAGGCTTGGTGGCAAGCTCCCGTACCCACTGAGCCAGCTCACTGGCCCCATCTGCAGTCTTATGTACAATTTAGGGTTCTGTGTCTTCTTCCAGTCACCATTAATGCCCCTCCCTGGATTACCTCATATGACTCTGACAGCATTATTGGGCACATATTTATTATACCCTATTACCAAAGGCTATAGACAGATCATCTTTTCAACTGAAATAATCCCCAGGCTGCTCCTTAGCTGTTTGGTTATATGGAGTCCACCTCAAGTGCAAGTTCTGGGAATTAATTCTCACCTTTTCGTGTTCCAGCTTGTGCACATGCTCAGACTTTAAAATCTTGAGTTGTTGGTCCTTGGATGCCACTAGGAGCCACGCCCCTCTTAGGTGGCAAGGGAGTTTGAGGCGCCCTCTGCTGGCCCCTGGCGCTGGAGCAGGCGGTCTGCTTTCAGTGGTCGGTTTTATGGCCTCCACCCCAGATGGCCACGCCCTGCGGCAGCTGTCCTTCGGGGCATCGAGAGTTCTCGGGCTTGGTACTCACCCTGGGTAGCTTTATGTGAGACTGAAAACATATTTCCTGCACACAGCAGCACTCGTGTGGTCTGTCCGTCTGTCTCCATTACCTGGCGATGAGTTTTGCTCTCTTTGGGATTTTGCTGGGTTTGGATGGAGGCGGTGACGCACATCGCACAGGGTTACGGCTTGTCTGCCCTCTGAACCCGGGTGTCTGAAATCCCGTGGGCCACTCAGTCCTACGCCTGAGGGGATAGCTCACAGAGTCTGGTTCTAACCCCTCCGACTACTGCAGGATCGCCGGGCACTGGGAGAGAACTCAAGAAGTAGATGGCTCTCGTGACTTAGTAACTGCTTCCTCTTTCTCATTTGTCCTCTGGTGTCATACTTAGCCAGGCCTTCGTGCCTGCCTGCCCACTTGGCTCCTGTCTGTCTTCACAGAGAGAAGCCCAGCCTCCTTCCTGGGGAGTCTCCAGCTGTCCCCGTGCTCGCTTTCTTCCCACCTTCCTCCCTGTCCCGGCCACTCAGGAATCCGACTCCAAGCTTCCCCTCCAGTCACTGGCTGCACCCTTCCACTCTGTCTCCTCATTCCGAGCTTCTGTCTGTGATTTTCTGCTCCCATGCGTTTGGGGGAGGAGCAGTGCTCGTGCCGCTGTGTGCAAATGCTAGTAAGAAGTCTCAGACTCCGTCCTCTCCTTCCAGCTTCCGGTTCTGGTCCTCAAGCTTGGAGACAAGTGTCTTACCCACCGAGCCATCTCCCCAGCCCAACATTATTGTCTTCGATGTCTATTCCCCGCCCTGCCCCCGCCCAGTATTGGTGAGTGAACCCAATATATACTGAATATATACTGACTATACGCAGACACTCTGCCCCAGCTGTCTCTTATGTATACAGCATGCTGCCTGCATATATGCCTGCAGGCCAGAAGGGGGCACTAGATCCCATTATACACAGTTGTGAGCCACCGTGTGGGTGCTGGGAATTGAACTCAGGACCTCTGGGAGATCACCCAGTGCTCTTAACCTCTGAGCCATCTCCCCAGCCCTCGCTTCGGTGCCTTAATGACAGTCATCCCCATCTCCACTGCTTACCTTCAGTTTCTCATTCGCATTGCGTTGGTCCTGCGGCCTGTGAGCCCCTCCCCCTGCTTGCTTTTCGGACCTTGGTTCTCTCTTGTTCTCACGTCACAGGTCTTTTCTGTCTTCTGTGCTGAGGGATGCTGAGGTCTCTCTGAGACTACCCAGGTGGCTGTCTGCTTTTGCTCTGCTGTGTGGGGATGAGGCTCACTCTTCCTCATCGTTCTCATGGGGGGAGGGGACTGGCCTGAGGCCTTTCGTGGGAGATGATGGCAGATGCCTTCAGACTGTATAGATTGAGGCAGGGAGACAAGCTCGAAGGGCCCCTCCTCTGACAGAGTGTGGGGTTCCTTAATGGTCTATCCCCCCAGAATCACCCAGGAGAAAGTGGAGCCGTATCACCATGCTCCACACAGTGCTCAGCTCCTGACTGGCTCTGAAGCTCTCAGACTCCAGGGGACAATTCCTGAATATTAACCTTCAGGGGTGAGGATCTGCCCATATGTCTGTCAGTTGGTCTGCTGATCACAGCTCTGGTCAGCCCACAGCCTCTGCACTTTTCTAAGCTAAAAGGCCTTGCTGGGTTCTGTAAGGAGACCCAAGGCTACTCAGCTCGTACTCCCCAACAGGTGCCTGGGGAGCCTGCTACCCACTCACTGTCTGCCAGAAACTAATAGAAATGTCTGGCTTGCCCACAGCCCCTCCCTGTGCTCCTTTGTGGGGAGGCCTGGGAGTCCCTTGCTTCTCTCTCAAGGCGCAAGAGCAGAAGAGAGAGACATAAGGCTTATGGGACCTAAGCCCTGGAGAGCCACTTACCCTAGCTCGGGCTTGCCATTTCTGAGCACCACTGCAGACCAGAAGGCCTGGTTCCGGTCCCTTCTTGGGCCTCAGGGCCTGCAAGCTGTCTCCACTGGTTATCTGCCTCTGTTTCCCCAACCTTTTATGCTCTTTGTGGTCAATTCTCCTCCTTGTAGTTTCGGATACTGCTGAGATACATATGCATAAATTGATTGCAAGCTACTCTTAATAAAGGTTCAGTCTCGCCTCTAGCCCACCACCCAGCAGAGGTCGTGGAAGAGAAAAGTTATTAGGATGTGGGGGAAGTGGACCTCTTCAGCAACAGTTCTTTGGGGGTGAGCTTGATCTTTCTCTGCAGTTTGATCCCATAGCAAACACCAAATCCAACTTAGCAGCTGCAGACCAGTCCTCTAAGCAGGCAGACACCACACATGAACGACAGCTACAGTCCAGTCCTTTCTGCAGACACCAGGCACAAACTGACAACTGCAGTTCAATCCTGAAGAAACCACCAGGCTCGTCAACCGGCCTGAGGCAAGGCAGCAGAAGCCACAAGCTACCACAGGAACCTCATGAGCAGTTCTTGGGTGAGTTTCTCTCAATCGTGGTATTATCGCAAGGGGAGCTCAATACAATGTAAGGGCTGAAGACGCACATTGATACATGCGTACACACATTGATACATGTGTACACACATTGATACATGCTTACACACATTGATACATGCGTGTCTTTATTGAAAAATAGCGAGACGGCTTAGTGCTCAGCTCCTGCTGTCTGGGGGATCACATTTATACTCCTTCATCAAGCGTCCTTCGACGTGTCTGCTATAGCCAAACATCCGTGTCTGCTTCAGAAAAACAGTCTTTCACGTGTTTGCTTTAACAAGACACCCTTTCACCTGTGTGCCCCAGCAAAACAATATTTGATATAACTGACTTTCCAAAGAACTAAAAGTTTCCACTTCAGAGATAGGTCTGATTTCTAAAAGAGTGGGTTTGTCCCCATCTCTCTCTGGAGGCCAAAGCTTATCTTATGCCAGTCTCTCCCTCCCTCCGTCCCTTCCTCTCTCCCTTTACCTCACCTTTCCTTCCCCATCTTTCTTTCTCTTTCCCTCCCTCCCTTCCTTCCCCTCTTTATCCCTTCCCCATCCCTCTCTCCCCAGTGCACTCTTTAGGTTCTGCAGTCCCATCTCAGGATGGTGTGTGGTCCAAGCGGATGCCCACTCACCACCTTCAAAGCTCCTCTCCTCCTCTTCCTTCCTGCTCAACTCCAGGCACAACTGTCACAGCGACCTCCTCCCAGCTGTCAGAGAAGTCTCTAGCTTCTCACTGGAACCATTTCCTAACCTGGTCTTTCGGGAGTGGGCAATACTGTGTTGCAGGGTGTTTAGCTGTGCGTCTGGATGGATCCACTAGATGGCGCCAGCACCCTCTCAGTGTAGCAAGTGTGCGGTCCACAGATGTTGCCAGATGCCCCCAGGGAGGCAACAACTGCTGTGGCTGAGAATGAGTTTCTTTCTTCCTTCCTTTCTTTCTTTCTTTCTTTCTTTCTTTCCTTTCTTTCTTTCTTTCTTTCTTTCTTTCTTTCTTTCTTTCTCTCTCTCTCTCTCTCTCTCTCTCTCTCTCTCTCTCTCTCTAAATTAAATGTATATAGGTGTTTTGTCTGCGTGTGTACCTGGTGCCCAAGGAGGCCTAAAGGGAGCATTGGACCGGGTGGAACAGAAATTAAAGACATGTGAGCTGCTGTGTGGGTGCTGGACTCAAACCCCTGTCGTCTGCAAGCCATCTCTCTAGCCCAAGAATTGGCACCTTAGGTCAATCTATAGCATGCTCCTACAGTGTTGCTCACAAAATATAATTCTAGTTGTGTTAGCTGAATTGACTGCATCTCCGCATCCCACAGAAGGTCCCCCAGAAGGGAGATAGATGCTCTGTGAGGAGTGAACGGGCTAAGCTAGAGGTGTGTGGGGGAAATACTGGAATTTCTGTTACCTTTGCGAGTTTGTTTGTTTCTTTCTTTAAAAATAAGGTTGTTGAGCTTTACTTTGGGGGATGACTTGAGGGCTGTGTGCAGGCACGGGAGCTGGGCAGTGGGGATGCTCACCTTTAATCCCAGCACTTGGGAGACAGAGGCAGGTGGATTTCTGAGTTCGAGGCCAGCCTGGTCTACAGAGTGAGTTCCAGTCAGCCAGGGCTATACAGAGAAACCCTGTCTCGAAAAAAACAAAAAACAAAAAACAAAAAAGCACACACACACACACAAAAGATTGCCAAGGGATGTGCTGATGGAAGCCACCAGCCTACCTTTCTCTCTCTGCCCCTCCCCCCACTGGACTGTTCTGGTCTCACCCGGGCGCCCCTTCCTCTCTCACCCCCTCCCTGTGACCCCTCTAACACCAGCTGTATCCTCCACCTTTACTCACACTACAGCCCCAGTTACCCAGAGTTTGCTGTTCACGGACAACCGAACCCTGACACGAAGACTGGAATGATGGCTCAGAGGGTAAAGGGATGTCCGCCGGGCGTGAGGACCTGAGCTCAGATCTCCAGCACCCATGTTAAGAAGTCAGGTATGGCGACACACACGCCTGTAACGCCAGCCCCAGGGAACAGAGACTGGAAGATGTGTTTGGGTGGAGGGTGCTCACTGGCCAGGTAGTGCCAGGGAGATGGCTCAGTGAGTAAAAGTGCTTGCCCCACAAACCTGATGGCTCCAGTTCAAATCCTGAAGCCCCAGGTAACCACCAGGCTAGGGGCACAAGCCTCAGCAACTCCAGTGTGCTCCCTACCAGGAGGTGGAGACAGGAGTCTCTCCAGAAGCCCACAGCCAGCTAGCCATGGAGCACAGGCTGAAGAGACCCTGTCTCAAGTAAGGTGGAGAGGTAAGGACAGACATCCTCTGCCCACACAGGGGATCACCACGCGCACATCTCAGCATGCATGGTCTGCACCTTCACACTGGAATGAGCACACATGCACATAGATTCACACGCATAAACATGCACATACACACACAACACACATGACAATACATGCATACGCATATCTTCACACAGGAATGACCATACATGCCCATAGACTCACATACATAAACACAGACATACACAAACATACAATATACACATACACACACATAGACACAATACAAATACACACATATACACCCCACTCTACCTTAGCAAAATTGATTTTAAAAAGATAAAGTGAAGAGGTACTGAGGAAGACATTCAGTATTAACCTCTGATATCCACATGAGCACACACAGGTGCACATACATGCACACATACGAACTTGGTGACATGTGACCTAAAGAAAGAAGTACATCTCGCACAGTTCACTGCTGCCAATGTTTATATGTGCAGGAAATCTCAAGTCTGTAAGGTCCTTAAAAGCAAACTCCAGTTGTATCTGCCTAAGTGTCCTCCACAGCCAGCTCAGATCTATGCCGACAGGGTTGCTTTATGAATTACACGTGAGTTGCGCTTTGCCTAATGTTTCTGCAGCGACTCTGTTTCTCCTCCAGAGTATAGCATACCGAATTATAACCTTATGCTATTTTCTGGAATGCTGTGGCGGTAACTTATTCCCTAGATGTGTCCCCTGTTGCTTTGTTTTGAGCCTTTCCAACTGAGCCCCACTGGTTTGTTGCAGGGAGCAGTGTTGTTTGAAGATGTGTCTGTGGTCTTCACTCAGAAGGAGTGGCAGCTGCTGGATGCTGCCCAGAGGCGCCTGTACAGGGACGTGATGCTGGAGACCTACCGGCACCTCCAGGCAGTGGGTAAGCCCCGCCCTCACACTGCCCCACCTCCAGGCTGTGGGTAAGCCCCGCCCCCACACTGCCCCACCTCCAGGCAGTGAGTAAGCCCCGCCCTCACACTGCCTCACCTCTGGGCAGTAAGCCCCGCCCCCACATACAAGACACCCATCAGCTTGTGTTTCTTACCTTAGAAGCCGAATCCCTGTCAAGAGTAAAGTTTTTTAAGTCTGGGGCTGGAAGATGGCTCAGCAGTAGAGGGCGCTTGCTGCTCTCCCAGAGGACTTGAGTCGGGTTCCCAGTACCACATGAGGCAGCTCATCATTGCCTGAATCTCCTGCTCCAGCTCCAGCGGGTCTGACGCCCTCTCCTGGCATGGCCGGACATCGGCACTCCTGGGCAGTCGCTCACCAGATGCCTGATCCTCTAGCTGAGGACTTAGCCACTGGTCTGTGTGACAATATAAACACTTGTGACCCCCTGAGGACTTAGCCACCGGCTTTGGTGAGACACACCAGAGCCCCGCCGTTGCGCACCGCTCCCTCAGCCCAGAGCAGCTTGGCCAAGCCTTGTCATTGTCCCATCACAGGGCACAATGTAACCAAACCTGAGCTGATACTCAAGCTGGAACAAGGAGAAGGACCCTGGGAACCGCCAGGACGCAGCCTCTCAGGTGAGTTGAGGTCAAGTAGAAAGAAGAGGGCAGACGCGAAGTCCTAGGCGGCCAGAGCAAGGCATGGTTTCTTTGACCGTATCTATGGATCGGTTGGTAGAGCCGTTGCTTTGATCTCTAGCACATCATCAATGAGACAAGAAGACAATCCTGAATGTAATCCCAGCCCCAAAGTAGGAAGGTCAGATGTTCAAGCTCAGCTTGGGCTACAAGATGCTCATTCTCAAAAACAAAGAAAGAAAGAAAGAAAGAAAGAAAGAAAGAAAGAAAGAAAGAAAGAAAGAAAGAAAGAAAGAAAGAAAGAAAGAAAAAATAATATCTTTGAGAGACTCTAGAATTTTCAAAGAGAAGAGAAACGCTCTTTGAAAATCCCCCAAGTATAAATGTTTTCAGGAGGCCATGTGTGATGGTTCACGCCTTTGATAACAGCCCTTGGGGGATAGAGGCAGGAAACGCAGCCTAGCTTATGTAGAGCTATAGGCCAACTAGAGCTATGTAGTAAGACCCTGTCTCAAAAGAATAAAAAAAAAGATAAAAATAAAAATGAAACAATCTTTGCTTCTATTTGACTGTCCGTAGCTATCGTCTGTGATGTCCCCAGTACTGAATGCGCTGGATGCGAATTTTGCGTTCATTCATATGGTCGTCTATTTGACAAATGTCTGTTAAGTGCCTGCTAGAAACCTTAGCATGCAGGACACAAAGGCTTCTCCACTCGGGTAGCAAATCTGCACATCCGAGGGTCGGTAGCTGTCAGCAAGGCTCGAATTCAAGGCAGCTGACTGGGGAAGAGACCTCTAACAGGAGCAGTGCGGGAAGCACGGCTATTGGAGACTTCCACCTGAGCCAGGGGAACAGCAGGACCAGAGCCTCTGAGACAGATGAGGTGCTTGGTGTGATAAGCAGCAACAGAGGAGTTTGTGGGACTTCGGGGCAGTGAGGTCAGGTAAAGGTGAGTTTAGAGAATGGCTGGGACTTAGCTGGGGGCAGCCATGCTCCTAATGAATTCACACTGCACTGAATGGGCACTGATGAGAGAACTCCTTATGGATACACCTGCGTACCCTGAGCTTAGAAATCAGAAATGTAGGCTACATTACCGTAGCAGGGGACACAGCAAAGGACCACCCATCCAGGGTGGGGCACAGCGAAGGACCACCCATCCAAGGTGGGGCACAGCGAAGGACCACCCATCCAGGGTGGGGCACAGCAAAGGAACACCCATCCAGGGTGGGGCACAGCGAAGGAACACCCATCCAGGGTGGGACACAGCGAAGGAACACCCATCCAGGGTGGGGTACAGCGAAGGAACACCCATCCAGGGAGGGGCAAAGCGAAGGACCACCCATCCAGGGTGGGGCACAGCGAAGGAACACCCATCCAGGGTGGGGCACAGCGAAGGAACACCCATCCAGGGTGGGGTACAGCGAAGGAACACCCATCCAGGGTGGGGCACAGCGAAGGAACACCCATCCAGGGTGGGACACAGCGAAGGACCACCCATCCAGGGAGGGGCACAGCGAAGGACCACCCATCCAGGGTGGGGCACAGTGAAGGACCACCCATCCAGGGTGGGGCACAGCAAAGGACCACCCATCCAGGGTCAGAAGCGACAGGATAGGGTTAGATGGAAGAAGTGAGTTTTCCATTACAGAGATGTGAGTGTAACGTTTGCCCAGGCTCATCGCTTCCACTTTGCATGTAAATTACCCATGAGCCAATAGGAAAATAAAAACAAATAAACACCAGTTCCATTTGCAATGGAGGATTGAGGCAGCAGAAAGCTCAAAGTAGTAGTGGTAGTAGTAGAAGTAGTAATAGTACTGGACGTAGTAATAGTAGTGGTAATAGTAGTAGCAGTAATAGTAGTAACAGTAGTGGTGATAGTAATAATAGTAGCAGTAATTGTAATAGTAGTATTAGTAGCAAGAATAGTAGTGGTAAAAGTAGTAGTTGTAATAGTAGTAGTTATATTTGAACTACTTTGAACGCATGTTATTAAGGGAACGGCGCCAGCATGGGAGGCTGTATGCCCCTGGGTTCCGGCTGTCCTTCCCACAGAACACACAACCGTGAGTGTCAGACTCAAAGTCAACTAAGGACTTTGGGTGAAATGTTTTCAGTTTTGGGTTTTGTAAATTTTTTTTTCCAGACAGGGTTTCTGTGTGTAGCCCTGGCTGCCCTGAAACACACTCTGTAGATCAGGCTGTCCTCAAACTCAGATCCACCTGCTTCTGCCTCCTGAGTGCTGGGACTAAAAGGTGTACACCATCGCTGCACGGCTTGGCTTTGGGTAAATATGACAGCAAAAATAGATCCCACTTTAGGGAAGATATCGACAGTAGGTGAATGGGTGACTTTGTAAGTTTTCTTGAGTGTCAGTGCTCAGAGCGGGACAGAGAGGAGTAGAAGAGGGTGGGGTGGCTTAGAGATCATTCCTTAGTGGTCCCTGACTTTGCCTCGTTTTTAAATTCCCTCCATCCGTGGATGAGTCCTTCTCTGACATTCCTTGTTCCCGGTTATGTTCTATTTCAAGCTCTCTACCCGTTTGGTGGTTGTGTTTATTAGAAAGCGAAGCAGGTGGCGCTATTCTCCTCTCTTTCCCCCCTTCTACTCTAGTGAGTATTGTTGCCTTCATATTATCCAATGGGAAGACCAGAAACATTGCCTAGGTGACTGCCTTCCCAGGGGACTGTGTCAGAACCCCAGAATCGAGTCAGCAGAAGACATTCGTGTATAGCCCCTTTCCTTTAAAATGCTGTTCACATGTATAATATACAGTTAACCTCTCATGTTTCTAGAAGTCTGGACGGCCAATACCATGACGATGAATGAGGAAAATGGAGGCGGATATTTGAGTCAAGTCTTTGTCAATGATGAAACACTGACTAAGAGAAGAAGCAAGGCTCTAAAAGAAATAGTTCATCTGGCCACAAACCCAGAGGCCCCAAGAGCAAAATGTCAGAAATGTCGCTTGTCAGAAGCAAGTTTGGAAAACATCACAGGATTAGTTACTGGCAACAGAAACCACACAACAAAAAAGTTGGCTGGTTTAGGTGGCTCCAGGCCCCTTGATACTAAGCATGAAAGACCTCAGATAGTATGCAAAAACTATGAATGTTATCCAAAGAAGAAATTCTACAGTCCTATGGTGGGCCCTCCTCAACCGCAGAAGATATTATGTTTGGAGCGACTTTTTGAATATCAAAATTGTGGGAAGACCTCACAGAGAAAGGCAGCCTCTGTCATAGATAAAACAGTTCCCACAGGACAGGAGCCCTCTCAGGATAGCAACTTCATGCAAGCCACAGCCCACAAGATAAAGTTCCAGTGTTTTCTAAGAATGCTGAGGGAAAGGAAGGCGCAAGAGGCCAGCCAACATGGAAAACCATCATGTGTGAAGTCAAAACGTGAACCTGCAGGAACTCCTGTGAGGGAGAAACTCTGTGAGTGTGATATGCCTGAGAAACCCTTTCATGAGAAACCAGATCTTAACAGACGTCAGAGAAGGCAGCCGGGAGAGGAGCATAGTGAGTGTGGTGTCACTGAGAATGCCTTCAGAAGCTTACCTCACCTCCAAAATGAAAAACTTCACGTGGGAGAGAAAATCTGTAGCTGTGAGAACTGTGAGGAAACCCTTCGTGGAAATCCAGGCCTTACTCAGAACCAGAGAACTTGCACATCAGGAAAACCCAAGCATGCAGACAGCCGAACAGCCTTAAAGCCTTCACATCCAACCCTACATCAGAGAATCAGCACAAGAGAGCAAAACCCCAAAGGGGATGACTGTGAGAAGTCTCCGCCCCCCTCCCTCAAGGAATCAAGATGTGCTCAACATGAGAGACCGTCCTTGGAGGAGAAATGGGAGCATGAGGGGAATGAGAAGTCAGACCGTAGTGAAAACCAGAGCCTTTGCAAAGAACAGAAAGCCCACGAATGTAGCAACGGTGGGGAAGGCTGTTCCAAGACCACAGGCCTTCCTCAACACCAGAGCTCAAACACAGGGAAAAAACCCTATGCGTGCAACGAATGTAACAGGTCCTTCCTGGTGAAGTCAAACCTCACTGAACACCTGAGGACTCACACGGGAGAGAAGCCCTATGAATGTAAGGAATGTGGGAAGTCATTTTGCCAAAAATACGCCCTCACGGTACACCAGAGAACTCACACGGGAGAGAAACCGTATAAATGCAACGAATGTGGGAAAACCTTCTGCGTGAAATCCAACCTTACGCAACACCAAAGGACTCACACGGGAGAGAAGCCGTACAAATGCAGCGAATGCTGGAGGTCTTTCTGTGTCAAGTCCAACCTCGTCGTGCACCAGAGAACTCACACGGGAGAGAAACCCTACAAATGTCTCGAGTGTGGGAAGACCTTCTACGAGAAATCTGCCCTCACAAAACATCGGCGGATTCACACAGGGGAAAAACCTTACGAATGTGAAGAATGCAAGAAAAGTTTCAGCCAGAGATCGGCCCTTACCAAGCACCAAAGAAAAACGCACAAGAAGGAAACACCCACCCGTAGCCTTTCTGGGCAGAAATCTGAGTCAACCAGCAAAGCTCACTGAACAGAGACAAAACGGGAGAGCAAGATGCTACCATGGTAACACGTGTCGGAGAGAACTCTGCCAACAGATTATAAGTGATAGAAACTAGAGAATTAATGTAGGACTGGAAGCATAAAAATATTTCAAACATGAGAATCCTTTCAACAGGTATTCAACGTTGTTGAAGGAGAAAGATAGGGATTTTAGTGAACACGAAGAGAAACGTCCTTGTGGAAATATTGTCTAACTGGAGGTGATATTTCAGATGTGATGTGGAACTCATTACAGGAGAGATAACAGAACACCATCTGTTCTTCAGGCAGAAGGAAGCGAGGCTCTTTCATAACGGTGATAAGTGACGGTTTACTGGTCTGGTTGTAACAAAGTCATCTTTTGCCAACCCGTCTTCATTCTCTTCGCCGTGTTCTCTCCATTTCCTTCCTAGAAGTTTATTCATTCACCTTTTCAATAATAAAAAGGACATTGACGGAGATGAAGGAATGAAAGTGGAGAAGACCAAAAGCCAAGTGCAGGGATCTAAGCCCTGGATGTGCAAAGATGCCAGGAACGGGGAACGGAAACACCACAAGGAGGAATCTACCTTAAAGATGTGCGTGCACGTCTGATACTGTGATGGGCTAAAAACTCATGGGCTCAGTAGTAAAAGCTCTTGTCCCGCAAGCCTCATGACCTCAGTTTGACTCCTGGATCCCATGTCAAGGTGGAATGAGAGACACATGCACTGTGGCACACACACACACACACACACACACACACACACACACACGTGATAAGTAAAATAAAAAATGTAAACAAAACCCCTAAATATAACACCATGTCATTTGTAATGAGAAGAGAAAGAAGAGGAAGAGCAAAATGCTAAGTCAGTAGAAAGGGGATTTGAAAGTTAAAAATAGCAAAAGTATATAGTTTTAAATTGACCCAATAAAGCGTGGCTTTGTCATGGTGAGTTGTGTGAGTATGTTATTGAATTCAACTTCTGTGGAGCTTTGGATGGGGGTAACGTAGACTTAAATATGCTAGTTATGACCTGGGTTTCCTGTGGACGGCATAGGAAGGGTGCAGACAACCTGGACGTCAGCCCTTACTTCTCGTAGGCCGTATGGTGCCACTGTAACAGAATACCTGAAGCTGATTCGTTTACATTGAAGACAAATTTATTTCTCCCGATCTGGAAGGCTACATCCAAGAGCAAGGGGCTAGAATTTGGTAAGGATTGTCTCCGAGCAGTGGACAGTAGGAGGAGCGGAAGGGAGTTGAGGGGCCAAAGGACGGAAGCAAAGCCAGGAACACCTCTTCCTGTTGCATTCAGATCAACTTTTCAATGCAAAGATTTGGGGGAGGGGAGAACGGTCAGATCGTAGCCCTGTAAGCCGAGGACACATTTATCTACAGCATTCCTATCTATCAGCAAACTGGACCTGCCCATCCCCACCCACACACTCACGTTATAAATCAACCGGTTTCTGTTTTAGTTTCTCTGTTCCCTTTAAATGTATAATACCGCTGTGCTCATTCCCCTCCTGGGCCCTGGATGAAGCCTTAGGAGCCACTGAGCACAGGCGATAAATAACCAGCAGTAAATGGCTTGCTGGGCCGAGTGATTGCGGAGGTGGGGAAATACCAGCTAAATGGTTGGTGAGTCCTGACGGGGGAGTGGGCTATGGCTTCTTTGCTCTTTGGTCCGTATCTTTGAGTCCTTCACCTTGCAATTGTCCGTTTCACAGCAGCACAACGGCTGGGACTGGAAGGACGTCCTGTTTGGCCAGGCTTGGGATGACGGACCACCTCTCTCAGCCGTTGTCCATTTGGGGCACTTACGGAGTCACGGCAGGCTCACCACTGGCCGTCCTCTGAAGCTGCGAGCCTCCCGGCATGCCGTTGGTCCCACAAAGGAAGGTGGGCTCCTTTAGAAAAACCAACCCCTCTGAGATCTGCCTGTGAGGCCTCCTGGGTCCTCACATCTGGCTTAACTTTCTCTGGGTGTCTTGCCCTCTTGAGAGGTCATCAGGAGAGTGCTGCTACCACACCCTGCCACACCCCAGTTTTTCTCCATTGCTGAGGAACAATCTTCACCGCAAAGCCAGCACAGACGGGGCTTGACGCAAGTCGTCCTCAGCCCTGTCTCCAGCATCTAGATTAGGGATGTTGAATGGTAGCAATCCCCTAAATGTCCCCAACTCCTTCAATGAAGCCACCGCTGCCTGCCCCTGGTCTTCCTTTCTGCCTCAGAGTCTAAAAAGGTGACTAAAGTCCATGAAAACAGACAGGGGAGTGTCCTGGGACCTGGGGCTGAGAGAAAACTGACCCTTCATCCCAAGGTCACCGCCAACCTTGATGTGGTTCTGAATGTCAAAAGGCCTCAGGGAATCTCAGACCCGAACCTAACTCCCAGTTCATGACTGGCAAGGTGAGGCGAAAGCAGGTTCAAAATTGAAGGAGCTGAACTTGACTTCCTGGAGGATGTTCCCGTAATGTACAGCAGAGGGCTCTGGTTACAAAAGTAAAGGCTACAGTTTCCCTGGACTGAAAGCTCTCTGCCCACGCCTGTCAGTTCAGCAGCCCCTCCCCCGCTTTCATTAATCTATTATACAACATGGAGCAATGCTGAGGAGACCATTCCAGAGACTTACTTGTGTCACTACACAGCTAATTAAATTGTGTAGATTTACATTTTAATTACATACTTCTTTGTTTCTGCTTCCATCTTTTTTTCCGAGGGATAAAACATGCATCCCAGGAGTCAATAACACTCTCCATGGGGCGAAACCTGGTACTTCTGTTCCACCCCTGCAAAATCTTACTTATCATATCCATTTGTGCGCCTTCAGAAGACCATGATGAATGAATGAATGAATGAATGAATGTGTATAGGCCACAAGCAAATAAATGTGCAGCATATTTGGGATACTATAATCCCATAGAAAAGGGACCAATTATGAGGAAAATACCTTAGAAGGCTCACTTAAGGAGCTAACATTCTAAAAATAAAGGTTTAGAAACATTGAATGAAAGAGGGGGAGTAGATTAAGAAATTATAATGTCGGGGATGGAGAGATGGCTCAGTGGTTAGGAGCACTGACTGCTCTTCCAGAGGTCCTGAGTTCAATTCCCAGCAACCATATGGTGGCTCACAACCATCTGTCATGGGATCTGATGCCCTCTTCTGGTGCGTCTGAAGGTCAGCGACGGTGTAACTCATACATATAAAATAAATACTTTTTTTAAAAATGATGTTGCTGGCAGTGATAGCACACACCTTTAATCCCAGCACTTGGGAGGCAGAAGCAGGTGGATTTCTGAGTTTGAGGCTAGCCTGGTCTGCAGAGTGAGTTCTAGGACAGCCAGGGCTACACAGAGAAACCCTGTCTTGAAAAAAAAAACCAACTAAACAAAGGCAGCTAATGTCACCGCAGCGTGCTGGAACTTAGGGATTTTTAATCAATTCTTCTAGAATTTGGGGTGTGGCTGCTGTCCAGCGTCACCAATGCCTGATCCAGTCATTGCTCGACATGGATCCACACCCCAACATGGAAACTGTCCTGCTCCACTCCCAAGTGTCCTCGGGCTCCACCAGCATTCCCACCCTCCGCTTCCCCACCCTATCCGCTAGGAGGCGCTAGATCGGATCTCGCTTTGTATTGAGTACACAGGGGTGTAACTCATCATCGTCCTCGGTCGGTCGTAGCTTGCTCTTTCTTGTCTGGCCTCCTTCATTCAGCGACTGCAGGGAGGGTGTAAGGAGCCGCAGCAAACCTTGGCGTTGCTCGCGGGCTATTTGCTGGGCAGGCGTGTAGCATGCGTGAGCTGTGGGACCCCAAAGACCAATTTCAAAGGCAAGTCAGGTTGTGTGTGGCCAGGTTGGATCCCCACCAGCAACCTTGAAGGTTTTAGGATGGGGAAGGGGCAAAGCCAAACTGCAGTGGAGATCCCAGGGAATTCGAGATGCCAGGGTTGGGAGCATCTGCCAAGGAAGGCTACAGGTGCAGTGAGCCCGAGATGGGGAGAGAGGTGCAGCTCCTGAGCCACGTGGCAGACGGTTCAAGACGTTGAAAGGCTCCGTTCCAACATGCGACCAACCCTTCAGAGGCCTGCATCCCACGGATGTGACCCTTCCACACATGAGACCATACGGTCGTGTTCTCTGCCTCCTGTGTGGGAGTCAAGATGTGAACTCTCAGCTCTTCTTGCCCTATACCTTTCTCTGACCATTGGGAACTCCAGCCCTGTGAAACATAAGACCACATAACTGCTTTCTTTCATAAGTCCCTTGGTCTTGATGTTTAATCACAGCAATAGAAAAGTAACCTGGACAGCCGAGACCCTTAGATAAGGACGGAGTAGTTTGGTTATTTTTAATTATTTACTTATTATATGTAAGTACACTGTAGCTACCTTCAGACACACCAGAAGAGGGTGTCAAATCTCATTACGGAACGTTGTAAGCCACCATGTAGTTGCTGGGATTTGATCTCAGGACCTTCAGAAGAGCAGTCAGTGCTCTTAACCGCTGAGCCATCTCTCCAGCCCCCAATGGGGTAGATTTTGCACTATGAACTGAGAATGAACCTTTGGGAGCAGGTGCGGATCAACATAATTTGGATCTGGAATGTCTTGCAAAGGAAGGGTTAGCTGAATGCATCTTCCACGTCCTGCCACCTTGTGCCTAGAGAGTCCTTTGTGTTAGGACACAGCAGATTCCAAAGCTCAGGGTGCCAACTGGGCCCAAATACCAGGGGAAAGAAAAGGCTGCTGTGCTTGCAGGGTGGGGGCAGAGAAGAAAAAACTCTGCAGCAGGCTCAGGCTGCAACAGGAAGGCCTCAGAGCCAGGGCCTGTGGTGTGGTAGAGAGCACGGTTTATGGGAAGTCTCCCGGGAAAAATAACTTGGATTCCGGGCGTATTTGTTGCCTTTCTTAGTGCAGTTACAAAACACCTGGTAAAAAGTGATTTAAAGGAAGCAAAGGTTTATTACGGGTCGCAGTCCATCATGGGAGCAGAGGCAGGCTTCGGATGGAGCTCGCAGTTTGAGGGTGTAAGCTCAAGTATGGTAGTGAAGGCAGGGCTAAGGTGAGTCTCCCCTCCTTGTATTGTTCTGGAAGCACCTTCACCGACACGGAGGGAGGTGCATTTCCATAGTGATGTTAAATCGAGCCTGGTTGACAATGAAACTTAACCATCACTCTGGGACGTTCTTGCATAAAGGCCATGTCCACAGCGGAGAAACACACTGTTCAGTAGATAGCTCCCGGGTGCTACTGGGCCCCAGTGGGAATGGAGCATCTGATCACAGGACAAGAAGCTGCGGGTCAGGAAGAACTGATCCACGGTAAGGCAGATTTTGTCACATTAGCTAAGTCACATATTAAGAAGCAAGCCAAGATGGAAGTGGGATATCAAGGGTTAAGTGGAGTGGAACCAAGGGGCACAAATAAGCTGTATGAAAGAGTCCCCACACCCCACTCCCTCCTCCCACAGCCTCTTCCCCAGCCCACACTCACAGTGGCCAAGAAGATGGATCCCTGACCGAGGGAGCAACAAGTCTGGGCTGGATCATCTGTCTATTTAAAAAAAATGGCATAATTGGCCATCATGAGATGGACACAGTAGCCAGAGCAGGTGGGTCATGCCACCGGACAGGCCATCAAGTCAAGGACAAGTATGGAGGGAGAAGGAAGCTGGAAGGCTTGCGACTGCCTGGGCACCCACTCCCTTTTGCACGGCCTCTCCTAGAGTCTTGAACATGGGAAGATTGAGTCTCACATGTTGACTGGACTCTGTCCCACAGGATTCTGTGTGATGGGAAATTCCTAACCACTGCACATGACCAAACTTTGCTTCCAGTCCTATTCAGTGGACTCGGGGTTAATGGGATCCCATTTGAGGAGAGTGTCAAAATGTATTCGACCCACTGTATGCTTCTGTTTTAAGTAGGTTCATAAGTGTTTCACTCTGTTCTTGCATCATTTCATGTATGTATGTATGTACTATGTATTTAAATTTTTGCTATGACAGGGTCTCTCACTTTGTAGATAGACCAGGTTAACCTTGAACTCACTGAGATCCACCTGCCTCTGCCTCCAGAGCACTAGGTCTAAAGGTGTGTGCCACCACGCCTGGACCACATCTTCTTGTAGTTACTTCTGTTCTATGCTTTCTCTCTTATGTTTTCTTTTCTTCTCCCTTCTGGCTTTTTTAAATATACAGACCATTACCGTGGTCTGTAAGTCATCCTGCTGGGAGGGAACCCATCAGTATGCCTCTTTCTCCACCTTAAGATGGCTCATGTATAATTCGTTTACATCCCTTCTCCCCAAACCCAAAGAGGCTTGAGAACTGTGGTTTTCTATCTCTCCCCGCCCCTCCCCCAGTACTGGGCGAGCCCCCCGTCAGCACCTCCACTTCCCAAGCTTCTCCTCACACTCCTCCCTCAGAAGACTACAGGTATTTCTTATAGAATTTGGTACATTTATTTATTTATTTATTATTTATGGAGGTGGGTGTGCAACGGCAGTTGTGTGGAGGTCAGAGGACAACTGTCATGGGCCAGTTCTCTCCTCCACTTTGTGGGTCTTGGGGATCAAACTCAGTCATCAGATTTGGTGGCAAACGCCGTTACCCTCTGAGCCTTCTCAGTGCTCCCAAGTCTGCAAATCTTACGACACCACCAAGTGCATCCACATGATGCACAGAACCCCAGTGTCTGCCTCACGACTGCTGTCTGCACACCCAGCGATCTTTTCCCTTCCTGGGCACTGGTGGGTTCTCCTACACACATGTAATGTTCTTCATTTGGGATGGGCAAACGTAAAAAATGGGCATTATTCTTTCTAAGCTCTGTTTGGAATGGAGTTGGCTTCTCCTGTCTGCAGGTCAAGTCTTCAGTGAAAAGAATTTCAGGGGAAATGCCTTCCAGTATTCATTTAATCGTTGCAGATCTTCTGTTTGCTTCATTAATATTAATATGGCCACTGTTGTGTAACTCACTGTGATTATCCCACTGCCTGTTCCATCCGTTCAAGCCCCTCCCATCTCCCCTCGAGGTCTCCACCCATTTGACATTTTCATCTGTGTCTAGTTATTTCAACATCCACCATCCTTACCTTTGACCCATTACTTAAAATTCTTAGTCTGCAAATGAGGACGAGACACACCTCCACTTCCCATGTGTGCGCGAGCGTGAGCACCCGCGTACCAGCATGTGCATGCACAATCTACCGAATCTTCATATTGTGATGCCATTGTTTTCAAATCACTGTTTTCTGTCTCCACAGGTGGATGGCTGCTGTGCTCTGTCATAGCCCGGCTCTTTCTCTGTCTCCACAGGCCTGCTTAGAGGCACCATATCGTCCTTGCTGGCTCCACAGAAAGTTGCTGAGACCTACAGTGGGGGCATCTTGAGTAACAGATGGCCTGTCTGTCTTGGCTTCACCTCCCCGGTGTCCCATGCTACAAAGGCCAGCTCTCTCCTGGGACTGAAGGCTCTCACAGACTTACTTCCCATTCCCCTTGAGGCTGCAGCAGGGAGCTCTAAGCAAGTACACCTGGGCAGGTGCAGCCTCTCCCTGGGGGACTGGGGAGGGGGAGGGCAGGGAGAGGATAGGGGGAGGGGAAGGAAAGGGGAAGGGAGGGGAAGGGGAAGGGAGAGGGCAGGGAGAGGATAGGGGGAGGGGAAGGAAAGGGGAAGGGAGGGGAAGCAGGAGGGAGAGGAGGGGGGAGGGGGAAGAGAAGGGAAGGGAGAGGAGGGGGAGGAGAAGGGGAGGGGAAGGGAGAGGAGAGGGGAGAGGGAGGGCATGAGGGGGAGGGGAAAGGGAGAGAGAAGGAAGAGGAAGGGGAGGGGAGAGGAAGGGCAGAGGGGAGGGGAAGGGGAGTACAGGGGGAAGAGAGGGGAGAGGAGGGGAGGGGGAGGAGAGTGGAGGGGAGGGGAAGGAGAGGCAGGGCTTTGAATTCTGTAAGTCAAGTGCTCCCAGATTTCATTGCTTTCTTTCTCACTACCTGCACCCCACACCTCTGGTCTGTGAGCTCTCACAGGGACACTGAGGAGAAGGTGGGTACCCGAGGGATGGACTGGGTTTCATGTCTACTCCCAGAGCAGCTCACTCACACAAGGTTCAATGCCTGGTTTTTATTTGTTTGTTTTATTTTCCTTAAGATTTACTTACTGAGGGAGGGACTTGAGTGATGGCTCAGTGGTTAAGAGCTCTGGCCGGCTGCGCTTCCAGAGGACCTGAATTTGATTTGCAGCAACTACTTGGTAGCTCACAACCATCCAGTTTTAAGAGATCCGATGACCTCTTCTGACCTCCTTGGGGACCAGGAGCACATATGGTGCCCAGATTATACGTACATGCAAAACCCCCATGTACATAAAATAATTTAACAAAAATGGATTTATTTATTTTGCGTGCATGAGTGTTTGCCTGCCTGCCTGTATGCTTGCGTGAGCTCATGCACCCTATGGATGGACATGGTGCATGAGGAGGCCAGGAGAGGATGCTGGATTCCCCTGGGACAAAAGTTATGAACAGCGCTGGGCTACCTTGTGGATGCTGTGAATGCAGAGTTGTGGAGCCAGTTCTCCTGACTGACCGGAGAGCATCGAGCCATCACCGCTGCAGCCTCGGTAGCTGCTTTGAATGGAAGGATAGGTACAGTGGGGATTCAAGCAACCATCCCCAGGGCCGGCAAGCAGGATTCCGCTATGTTCTGAAAGGCAGAAACCCTCCAGGCTGTTCCCTAGACCCCAGTGCGGTAAGACTGGAGCTGGCCAAGCAGAGAAGAATCAAACCTCATCACTGGTAGAGCCCCGTGGCCTCCAACACCCAAAGCTCACTGGTGTAATTATCCATGCAGTTAAAGGAAATCAAAGTCAAAATTAGAAATTACTTCTAATGAATAACAATGAGCACATAATATTTAAAAAAACAAACAAACAAACAAACAAAAAAAAAAACAACTTGCGAGGCGTGACCAAGCCTGAATTCTAACATTTAAAAACTGTATTAGAAAAACAAAAAATGATTAGAACGAGCAAAGAGGTCTCAGGTGAGGCAGCTATTGGAAATAGAGACAGCTTTAGCTTTCACTTTCAAAATTCGAGAACTGTCAAATCCCCAGAGAGTGCAGCACGACGCAGTAAACGCCTGCATATGAATCGTTCACGTTAGGCACACATTAAGCTCTTGCACACTTACTTTGTTTCTAGGTCTCTTTCTTGCACATACACACACATTGTTTTCTTGCACACACATGCACGCATATTGTTTTCCTGAGCTTTTTGGAAATAAGTTACCCATGTTCCGACATTTCCCACTCAAGCGTGCGTGCCCCAAGACTAAGGACTTCTTATCATCCTCACTGGCTTCCCCAGAAGAGAGACCTGGAAGCAGAGATAAGCCTGCGGGACTCTCATTAGGAGGATTTGGGATCAGAACCCGTGAAATGGGAAGGGAGGGTTGGGAAGAGGGAAGAGGTGAGCTGTGGCAGACAGGAGCAGAGCTGCCTCTGTCAGCGGCTTCGACTTCATCTCAATGGAGGTAAAGGGAGATGAGGCTGGACATCTTCGTGACAACCAGGAACTGGCCATGGTGTGACCCCAGTACTGCAATAAATAAAAGTTAAAAAGGAATTAAGGAAGGGAGGGAGGGAGGGAGGGAGGAAGAGGGAGGGAGGTCAGTTGAGTGAGTGGGGAAGAGAGAGAAAGAGAGAGAGAGAGAGAGAGAGAGAGAGAGAGAGAGAGAGAGAGAGAGAGAGAGAGAGATATCCTCAGCTGGGGCTCCCAGTGCGTTTTTTTTTCCCTTTAACTTACTTATTTTATGTATATGAGTACACTGTCACTATCTTCAGACATATTGGAAGAGGGCATTGGATCCCATTACGGATGGTTTCGAGCCACCAATGTGGTTGCTGGGATTTGAGCTCAGGACCTCTGGGCTATCTCTCCAGCACCCCAGGAGGTTTCTTTAAAGCCAGTGTCCCTGTGAGCCCTCCTCCTACAAATGCCCACAGGGGACAGAGGGCATCCTGATCAGAAAGGAAATGTCACAGGCTTGAGAAACTTTGTTGGCCAGGCATAGTGGTGCACTTTGTAAGTCCTAGCACTCAGAAGGTAGAGGCAGGCAGATCTCTGTGGGTTTGAGGTCAGCCTGGTCTAGGCAGCAAGCTCCAGGCCAGCCAAAGATACAAGTAAGACCCATCTCAAAACCAGCCAACCAACCAACCAACCAACCAACCAACCAGCCAGCCAACCAACCAACCAACCAACCAGCCAGCCAACCAACCAACCAACCAACCAGCCAGCCAACCAACCAACCAACCAACCAACCAGCCAACCAACCAACCAACCAACCAACCAACCAACCAGCCAGCCAACCAACCAACCAGCCAACCAGCCAACCAGCCAGCCAACCAACCAGCCAGCCAACCAGCCAACCAACCAACCAACCAACCAACCAACCAGCCAGCCAGCCAACCAACCAACCAACCAACCAACCAACCAGCCAACCAACCAACCAACCAGCCAACCAACCAACCAACCAACCAACCAACCAACCAGCCAACCAACCAGCCAACCAACCAACCAGCCAGCCAACCAACTAACCACCAAACAAAACATAAAGCCTCCATCAGGGAGTGAAAGTCAGTTCCTTCTTGAACATACCTTACTTCACATGTTGCTCCAGCCTGCAGGTGCCCTGAGCCCAGCTCCTGGTCACTGTCAGCTCCTCCTCACACTACTCTGTCCCAGACCAGTGCTGCTGAGGTCCTGTACACACACACACACATGCTTACGCACACTTACAGACATGTACATGTATGTACCTAAACACACATACAGATGGTGTGGGGAGTGTACCAGAAAGGACCATTCAGACATGCTTTATAGCCAATTGAAGGTCTTTATTGAAGCTGCCTGGGACCACACTCAGGTATTCCATTCCCAAGTGTGATGCTAAGTGTTTAGAGTAAGGGGTTTTTGTTTTTGTTTTTGTTTGGTCTTTTCAAGACAGGGTTTCTCTGTGTAGCCCTGGCTGTCCTGGAACTCACTCTGTAGACCAGGCTGGCCTCAAACTCAGAAATCCGCCTGTCTCTGCCTCCCAGAGTGCTGGGATTACAGGCGTGCGCCACCACCACCCGGCTGAGTAAGGGGTTTTTAAAGGCAAAAGCTACATCATGTTATCTTGCCAGGTAGCTTCAGGGAGAGGTTTTGCACATGCAGACAGTTTAACAAAAGCTAAGGTAAGTTAGCTAGGGGCTTCTTGACCTGAGGTTCCTATAATAGAATTGGGTAATTTTCCACAGGATTCTCCATCAAGGAGATCAGATTCTAGTTAAGCCTAAAATGACCTCAACAAGAATACAAGATGGAGGAATCTCTGCTCTGCCTTGGCCTGTCACACAGATATATATACACATGTGTATACACATATCCATGGTTAGATGTACATACGGATGAGTACATACATACAAATACATATATATACACACACGCAGACAAATGTGCATATATATACAAACGTTTGCACATCTACACATCCATATACAGAGACATCCACACATCCACACACACTTGAGTAAAGAATACGCATAACGTCTGTAAACAGTGTCCTGGTAGGATGGCAGTGACCTCTCTAGGGTTTAGTTGAGGCTCTGAGACAGCATCTTTGGGAGTAGGATGTATCCTCCAGCATGGGGCACAGCCTGTGCTCTGGTATCTTAGCAACACGGACCCGATGTGGGATTAGTCACACGGCCATACAAGGACTTTCATGCTGCAGGATTACCAGGCTAAGGAAGGAAGGCCTACATAGCTAGGCTAAGCCACCTTGCCTGCGGGGTGAGGAGCTTAGGAAGCTACTGAACGAAGGATACCCAGAACCCTCCTGGGACATCGTTAGCTGGGTTGAGGGATGACAGTTAGATGGAGGCCAGAGTAAAGGCTCTTACCCTGAGATAAGGTCTGGGCCACCCATGGTGAGGAGATGCCAGACTGGGTGGCAGAGGAGAAAGGATGAATTTGAAATGCTGCCCTGGCTGCAGTTACAGCAGCAGACACTGCGGTTTTGATCACTAGTCTTCAGGATGTTGAGGAAGTGGGTCGGTGTGATAGCCCAGTGGGTACAGGGCAGGCTGTATACCCGTGAGGGTGAGAGCTGAAATTCCCAGTCAAAAGTTGTCTGGCTGTGTGCACCTGTAACTCAGAACCGAGAGGGGCGGAGACAGGAGGATGCTGGTTGAGGGCGAGGGGGACGATGGCATCTAGACTAGCTCCAGGTTGAGGGAGGGATCTTCCTTCATGGGAACAAGGTGGAGGGCGATAGAGGAGGCACTTGAAGTCCTCTTTTGACTCAACACACGCACACACACACACACACACACACACACGGTCATGCACATGTGTACAAACACGTGCACATCCACTGCTCACACAACCACCTACACACTTGTATAGCCACACACTAACACATACACCATAATTGCACCCCACACTCACAAATACACATTCGCAAACATGGACACACTCATACATTCACATATATGCATGCACGCACACATACACACACATACACACACATACACGCACAGAGGTTACATCGCTCTGCTTACACACTCTGTCTGTGAATGTGAAAATGAAGGTGTATGGCCCGGGTCACACATAGGGAACACTCGATAGATAGTTGCAGAAAACAACCAGACAATGTATCTGGAAGGGAGAGCTTCTTATATAGAATTCAGCAGAGCCACACGGCCTTGTCCCCAACTGAGACAGTCCCCAGGAAAGAGTGGTGAGCCTCCATTCCTTCCATGATGGCTGCCTCTGTTTCTCAACCAGTGGGCAGCTGGTCCTCTGAAAAGCCCCAGTCAGTGCAACAAAACTTCCAGGTGTCTGCTGGGGCAAAGGAAACACAGACCTGGCCCCTCAGGTGCTGCTTTTCAGGGTGAAGACAAGGGATTACAAGAGAGGGGGATTACAAGCATCAAAACTGATTTTTTAAAAAGATTTATTTATTATATGTGAGTACACTGTAGCTTCAGACACACCAGAAGAGGGTGTCAGATCTCTTACGGATGGTTATGAGCCACCATGTAGTTGCTGGGATTTGAACTCAGGACCTCTAGAAGAGTAGTCAGTGCTCTTAACCGCTGAGCCATCTCTGCAGCTCCAAAGCTGATTTGATTGAATTATCTTTTTGTACTGGGAAGTGAACTTCCAGCCTTGGGCATGCCAGGCCAACACTCGCCGCACCATTGTCCCTTACATCCTCTCTTCGCTTTTGGTTTTGAGATGGGATCTCACTAAGTTGCCCAAGCTAGCCTTGGATTTGTGATCCTCTAGCCTCAGTCTTGAACTTGCTTTATAGGTAGCCCAGGCTGGCCTTGTATCTGCAATCCCCCTGCCTCAGTCTTCTGTGTAGCTGGGATCTAGGCTTGCACTGTTTATGTCTTCTAAGCCTGTTCAGAGATGTCCTGATCTGTTGGAACTCACGCCTTGCACTTGGCTAAATATTTCACGTTATTAATTAAGATTTTTGTGCTGCCATTCACTTGAGGTCTTTACTGCTGGTGAAGCAGTTCCTGGGGCCAGCCCTGGTGCGGCCAGCCCTGGTGTGGCCAGGGGCACAACTCCTGCTCAGACAAGTGCACCTTCCTCTCGTAGCCCACCCTCCGGCAAACAAACCCTCTAAGACCCGAGTTTTGGAGATGGAAGCAGAGGATGAAGAGTTCAAAGTAATTGGCTACACAACAAGCTCAAGGCTAACCTGGGCTACACGAAACCCTGTCTCAGAAGAATGAGGAGAGAGAAGGTGGGGGAGGGAGGGAAGGGGGTCAGAAGAAAGGGTGGAAAATAAAAGAGAAATCTCTCGGTGTCCCTCAAGTGAAGCTGTTTCTAGGAGACGTGCCAGGGGGCGCTCCAGACCCAAGGGATGTGGTGTGGTTTCCAGAGCTCTGACCCTCAAGGTCAGAGTCCACTCATTCGAGCCCAGATCTGCTACTAAATAGCTGCAGAGCAAATGGCTTAATTCTGTAAGCGCCAGCTTAAGCCTGTGAAAAATGAGAGCAATAAGAATAATTCCTGATCTAAAGAGTTGGGGGTGAAGGTTCAACACGATGCAGTGTAGAAGTCCCCAGGAGTAAATAAATTAATGCACAATCCTTAAAATGGTGCCTGCCCTCCACCCCTAGTAACACTGGCAAGTGGTCTTTATTATTTTCATGGCTATGTGTGGTGGAAATTTTGCAAATCTCATTGACTAGCCTCCTCCCTACACACACACACACACACACACATGCACTCACACGCATACACACACGCACATGCACACATGCACACGCACATGCACACATACACACACACACTCACACACATATACACACATGTACACACATACACATGCACTCACACACACTCTCTCACACACACATACTCACACACACACACACACACGCACGCACAAATGCACACACACATACACACACATGCACTCACACACATACACACACATACACACACACACATGCACGCACACGCTTTGCGCGTTGGAAAGGGTGGCTTCCTGTTCCAGCATGCCTGTCTCTCAAGGCCATTTGAACTTGTCCCCTTGGGGCTGACAGTTCCCTGCTCCCCACAATCTCCAAGGGCCTGTCCTTTCTTCCCTCTGCTTCCACACACACAAATATGCCAGAAACCTCAGTTCCCAGAAGAACGATTTCCCCAAATTAAGTTATCGTGAATTATATGCACCCAGCCTCCGAGTGCCGAAGCAGACTGGCTGGCTGCCTCGTGCCCTTTGCTTCTTGCTTGAAGAACCAAGTCCCCATCAATTTCTTCCTGTGCTGCATTTGCCCATTTTAAACCACTTTGCCTCTCTTTCTATCTGAAGCGGAGTGATGTCTTGAGACAGAAGAGGTAATGTTGTCTCAGAAGTCTCAGACCTGGGACTCAGACAGCACCAGGCTTGAACACCAGCTTCCTCTTAACCAGATGACTCAGGCCTAGAAACGATGGCGATGGCGGCTGCGGGGTTTTCCTTTGTAAAATGAGAACGCTACCAGACTGTGCCTCAGAGGATCAAAGGAGAAGGGAGCTTAGCCTAGACTCTCCTCTGTAGCCTGTCTTGGAAGGTATGAAAAGGGGCCAGCAAGATGGCACAGCAGGGAAAACTGCTTGTTGCACAAGTCTGCTGACCTGAGTTTGAGTCCCAGAACTCACAATAGGAGACTCCCAAAAACTGTTCTCTACATATGTACTGTGTCATGCACACATGCATCTCTCTCTCTCTCTCTCTCTCTCTCTCTCTCTCTCTCTCTCTCTCTCTCTCACACACACACACACACACACACACACACACACACACGCACACAAACACACACACACACACACACGCACACAAACACACACACACACAGAGCGAGAAGAATGCCCCCCAAGTCAGGTGAGGTGGTACAAGCCTTTATTCCTAGCGTTCAAGAGAAAGAGGCAGGTGGATCTCTGGAAGTTCAAGGCTAGCCTGGTCTACAGAGCTAGTTTCAACCCAGCCAGGGCTGTTATACAGAGAAACTGTCTTAAAAACAAATAAACCAGGGACTGGAGATAGCTCAGCTGTTAAGAGGACTGGCTGCGCTGGGCGGTGGTGGCACACGCCTGTAATCCCAGCACTCTGGGAGGCAGAGGCAAAGGCAGGGGGATTTCTGAGTTCGAGGCCAGCCTGGTCTACAGAGTGAGTTCCAGGACAGCCAGGGCTACACAGAGAAACCCTGTCTCGGAAAAACCAAATCCAAAAAAAAAAGAGAGAGAGAGAGAGCACTGGCTGCACTTCCAGAGAACCTAGGTTCAATTTCTATCGCCCTCATGGCAACTCACAACTGCCTGTAATCCAGTTCCAAATGATTTTGGAACCAGACTGTGCCTCAGAGGATCTACACCTTCACGTAGATATACATGCAAGCAAAACACAAATGCACATAATAAATAAATCATTTAAAAACAAAAAACCCAAAAAGAATGTCGCCCATAGGGTCACACAGTCATCAAGGAGTGGCACTACTTGAGAGGGATTAGAAGGCGTGGCCTTGATGGAGTAGATGCTATTTTAGAGGAAGGGCGGGGGTGGGGGCAGCTTTGAGCTTTCAGAAGCTCAAGTCAGGCCCTGTATTGCTCTCTTCCTGCTACATGTGGATCCAGACATGGGTCTCATTATTTCCCCAGCACCATGTCTGCCTGCACACCACCATGCTCCTTGCCATGAAGATAATGGGCCAAACCTCTGAAACTGCAAGCCAGCCCCAATTAAATGCTTTCTTTGATAAGAGTTGCTGTGGTCATGGTGTCTCTTCACAGCAATATAACCATGACTTAAACACCCACACCCACACCCGTACCTACACTCACACCTACACCCACACCCACACCTGTACCTACACTCACACCTACACCCACACCCACACCCATACCCACACCCGTACCTATACTCACACCCACACCCACACCCACACCCACACACATCCACACCCACACCCGTACCTACACTCACACCCACACCCATACCCACACCCATACCCACACCCGTACCTATACTCACACCCACACCCACACACATCCACACCCACACCCGTACCTACACTCACACCTACACCCACACCCACACCCATACCCACACCCGTACCTATACTCACACCCACACCCACACACATCCACACCCACACCCGTACCTACACTCACACCCACACACACACACACACACATCCACACCCACACCCGTACCTACACTCACACACACACACACACACACACACACCCATACCTACACTCACACCCACACTCACACCTACACTCACATGCTCACACATATATACACACGTGAGTATGACTAGAAGGAAGTAAATTATAAAATTAAAGGGGTGAAAAATAAAAATCAGGAGCTGGGCAGTGGTGGTGCACGCCTTTAATCCCAGCACTTGGGAAGCAGAGGCAGGAGGATTTCTGAGTTCGAGGCCAGCCTGGTCTACAGAGTGAGTTCCAGGACATCCAGGGCTACACAGAGAAACCCTGTCTTGAAAAACCAAAATAAAAAAAAATAAATAAAAGCCAGGAATGGTGGAGGTGAGAATTCAAGTCTACTCTGAGTTACATGAGACCTTGTTGTATTAACAACAAACAAAGCTTCCGAAGATGTTCTGTCAAGAAAATTCCCATTAAGGGGGGATAGAAAGTCTCTACCCCTTCCTTATGCCCCCAAGGACAAACCAAAGTACAATGCAACATTGAATTTATTGTTCTTACTTACAGAGCATGGGTTGCTTACAGAAGTTCAGGAGACCTCAAAACAGCCTCACCAGAAAATCTTTTTCCAACATGGTTGATGCTTTCCCAGAGCCACAGAGATGGAGCCCTCCCTTTTAGTTAACCTTTCTCAGTCTATACATTCCAGTACCCCTAAGACACCCACCTCAAGGCCATGACAGCTTGGTTGGAATCCCAGACAGTGGGCTGGGAAATGTCAGAACCTACCAGAATCTCAGGAAAGGCCCAGTGACTCTCTTTATCCCCTCTTTATCCTCTAGGAAACATCCACAGCCTGTGACCCACTTATGGTCTCTTGCAGTGAGGCACAGCTGTCCTGGTGAAGATGGCTGATATTAGGCTGAGTACAGTATCACATTCTACACTGTGGTTCATCTGACACAATCTGTGGGTGCTGCTGCTGGAAGGGCCAGAACATTGCTTTGCTGGTTGCAAACAAACAAACAAACAAAAACAAAACAAACAAAAACCATCAGAAAACATCAGCTTAGAAAGGAGAAGATTTCTCTTGGCTCACTGTCTGGAAGATTCCAGTCCGTGGTGGGCACTGTTGCAATTAGACCTGTGATGATGTCTAACATCATGGTCTGAGTTTGTGGTGGAGGAGGCCTGCTCAAGTCATGGCTACGCCTAGTAAATGGGAAGAGACTGGTGTCCCAGTCCCGCGTTCCCCTCTGAGGACACACCCCCAGTAACCTAAAACCTCCCCCAGGCCACATGTCTTTCAGGTATCCATCACTTTTTTTTGTTTGTTTGTTTTTTTGTTTTTTTGTTTTTTTGTTTTTTCGAGACAGGGTTTCTCTGTGTAGCCTTGGCTGTCCTGGAACTCACTCTGTAGACCAGGCTGGTCTTGAACTCAGAGATCTGCCTGCCTCTGCTTCCCAAGTGCTGGGATTAAAGGTGTGAGCCACCACTGTCCGGCTATCCATCACTTTCTAAAGGGACTGAGCCTAACACATGAGCCTTTGGGAATATTTTAAGTTCTATTAACAGTTAATATTGGTTGTCAGCTTACAGAATCTAGCGTCATCTCCCTTTGGTTCCTGACTGCCGATGCAATGTGACCAGCTGTGTCACGGTCTGGTCCTGCGGTGCCTTCCCCGCCTTGATGGACTGTTCTCTTGATCTGTGAGCCAAAGTAAACACTTCCTTCTCTAAGTTCCTTTTGTTGGGTATTGTTTTTTCCAGACACAAGGAGGAAAATGACTAATATAGGGTCCAAACCAGAGGTGGTGGCACCAGGGGTTGGGAGTAGGCGTAGCTGCCCTGATCTGGGAGGAGGAGAGACAGTCCTGGTAAGGAGAGGGGAGCTGAGGAGCAGGGGGCGCTGTCGGGCTGGGGAGAGAAGAGGCTGGTTTTTAGTTTATGGTTTCTTCCTGCCACCTCATTAAAACAAGAAGTCATCAGCTAAGTGTAAAGACTGACAAACTGAGATGAGAAGCTGTCCGGGAGCCTCTGCGTGCTGCGCCGGACCACGCGGTACAGCGGCATTGCCCTACTGTGGAGATGTAGTTTGCTCTGGTCCTATTTAACGCTGGGCCCCCGTCTAAAGAGGGTTGAGATTCCTCCCAGCAGTAATTGGGGAAGGGAGAGGGCATCAGAGTTGAGGACAAGAAAGTAATGGATGGATCTGCTGGGCAAGATGGGGAGTGAAGCCATGGGGTGGGGCTGGGGGGGGGGATGATGAACTGTGCAAAAGTAGGTCAAAGGGATTAGGGAACCGGGAGGGGGCGTGTCCCGGTGTTCCACTTTCAGATGGCATTATAGCGGAACTAAAAAACTAGGGGCAGTTCGCTCAGGAAACACTGAATAGTCTAAAGCTTGGGGCCAGGGAGATGACTTATGGGGTGAAGTGAGGAACTTGGTTCGGATCCCCGGAACCCACATAAAAGCTCAGTGTTAACCACATCTGTACTCCAGCATGGGGGCGGGGCAGGGTATAGAAGACAAGTGGATCCTGGGAGCTCATTGGCCGGCCATGGTAGCCAAAACAGCAAGACTTAGTTCAGTGAGAGATGCTATCTCAGGGGATAAGGTGGAGGGACTGGGCAAGGTGGCTCCGCAGGGAAAGGACTTGCCAGGTAAGCCTGATAGTTTGGCTTTGATCTCTGGAAGACATGGTAGAAAGAACCAACTCCTGAAAGCTATCCTCTGGCCTCACATGCACACACACCATGGTCCACATCTCTCCTACCCACCACGAATAATTAAGGTAGAGAGCAGTATGGGAAGATGCCAGGTATCAAGTTCTGTCCCCCACATACACCCATGCACACACACAGGTTCACATAAGTGTGCATCACGTGAACATGAGCATGTGTACGCTGGCATGCACACACAAATTGAAAATGTACGATTAACTGAGGTCCTTTTATGTACCAAGTACAGTGCCAGGAGCCCCCACATTTACTGTGTTCTAACGAACATCCATTGAAGCTGGCACTGTTATGGTCCTATTGCATGGAGTCTCAGGAAGATCTAGAATCTCTCTCATCTGGAAGTATATGCTGAGGCCCAGCCTGGCATCACAGGGTAAACTGAGGAAGGCAGGAGAGTGGTGTCAGGGATTGCGGGAGCAAAAGTTGCTCACTTTTGGTCATTTTTCTCTTTCTTTAACTCTTTGCTATTTTGTGCCCAAAAGTCAGTGGCTTCTGGCAATTAACTCCTGCTGATGGCAGCAAGGGACTAAGATTTAGTTATCTGAGCTCTTATCTCTCTGACTCAAGGGCCTCTTGCTGGTCAGGGGAGAGAGCTCAGAATTCATTAACTCTTTGTGAGCCAGGGAGAAAAGATAAAGAAGAAAGTCAGGCATACACACAGACACACAGACATAGACACACAGACACACAGACACACAGACAGACACACAGACACATAGACACACAAACACACAGACACACAGACACACAGACACAGACACACAGACACACAGACACACAGACACACTCCCACATACTAACACACACAAACAATCTTTGGCTGGGCCTGACCACCTGTTTCATCAATTCCACATGTGTTCATGCATACACACATACCTACACACATATGCATGTACATGCATATGGACAGACAGACACATACATATGTAAATTTGATGGATGGAGCAGATGGATGGGGCAAAATGCCATTCTTTATTTCTTCTTTTTTTTTTAAAAAATGTATTTATTTTATGTATATGTATAGATGTATAAAGACACTATAGCTGTCTTCAGACACACCAGAAGAGGCATTGGAGCCTATTATAGATGATTGCAAGCCATCATGTGGTTGCTCGGAATTGAACTCAGGACTTCTGGAAGAGCAGTCAGTGATCTTCACCACTGAGCCAACTCTCCAGCCCCTGACAAAAGTTCTTTTATAAAATTACCTCATAGATGAAATGTTACTCAAAAGGGGATGTTGATAGTTCAAAGCAGTGCTTCATTCTATAAGCTCATTATAAGTTCAAAGCAACAGTTTCACTTACAGCTGTGGCTTTACCCCTGGACCTGACATAGAATGAGTGCTTTTTCTTGATCACAAATCTGTCCCAAGCCTGTTTCTCTTCTTAGTGCAACTCATAAAGGCTCATTGTATTTCTAATCGTGTGCCCTTTGCTATCTATTCTATCAGGAAGGGGCACATTCTATTCTTGATTCTAACTTTATTACATTTTTCTGGCAAAACAACTAAAACCATTTCCTTAAACTTCCTAAAATTATTTGAATCAAGTTGGAAATTCTATAAAGTCATTCATTCATGAAAGCTTATTTTCTTGTTGATCTGGAGAAAATTTGCCCAATAGGGTAGACTTATGCCCAAGAATCATTAGGCTTTGTAATAGTAGCAGGAAAGACACACACACACACACACACACACACACTCACGCACACTAACACATCAGCAGTGAGAAGCAATCCAGGGATGAAGTCTCTGGAGCTGGGCCTTTTCAGAGTACACCCACTGCAGCCATGGGAAACAGCAGGCTATCCCCAGGAAACGTTCTTGCTGGCTTGTAGCCTTTCTTAGATGGTTCCTGATGGGTTTACAACAGCAGAGAGGTCTGGACTACCTCTGTGTGTTGGGTGCATGCTGTTGTGGCTCTCAGCTGTTGCTCCACTGACTCAACCACAGTCATAGGCAGGGGGCCTGACCTCATCTGTCCAGTGGTTGAGCCAGAGTAGCATGGGGAAGCGTGGGGGAAGGTGAGGCTGGAAAATTCTTCCTTTTGTGCTGAGTAGAGTTGCCCATTAGGGGTAGCTTATCTAAAAGAAAGTAGCATTGCCAAACTTGAGTGACAGGACTCTGACTCTGATCAAAGCACCTTCTTCACAAGGAGGGGAGAAAGGGACAGAACCAAGTCTTTTAGCAACCTAAGCTCTCAAAGTGTCTCTGGTCTCTGCCGTTTCCTGTCACCCTGTGAGTTAGACACTCGCTTTCCAGGAAGCTCCACACCTCCAGCTCTGTCCGTGACTCTTTAGACAATGTTTCTGTTACATTAATGGGCTGATTGATTTTCTGTCAGGGCATGAGTGTGGAGGTCAGAGGACAATTCACAGGAATCAGTTCTCTTTTTTACAGTATGTGAGCCCACAGAATTGAACTCAGTTCATTAGGCACAGAGGCAAGCACCTTTAGCCTTTGAGCCATCTTGCTAGGTCCATCAGTAAGTTTTTTAAAGAGTTGATCCTAGACTCACACAACCTGGAGGGAAATCCTCCTTAAATCTCATACGCCTGAGAACCCACAGGCAGAGGCCAAAAGAAAAATAATTGCAAGTTCCATAGGGAATGTTCCCGGGAACAATGGCACTGAGTATGGTTAGAAACAAGAAGAAGAGCGTGAGGAGTCAGAGATACAAACGTTAAGGAGGCCCTCTCTCAAAGTGGTGTAAGTGCAGGGTCAGTTCTTTAAAGTCACAGACAGAGCTGGGGGTGTTCCAGGAAGAGTTCCGGGCCATCCCCTGCCACATAGTGACCCTGTGACCAATACAGCCTCAAAAGTCACTGACAACGTCTCTGAGTGCCCTGTGCTAGTGGCCTGCTTACTAGCCTCCATGGGGACAATGGCATTCTCTACATGGTGGCTCTGTCACTACCCAGCACACCATGGCTAGTGCAGGGTCAAGGCTGGGTGTCTCCCACAAGGAGGAAGAACAGGGCGGGTGTGCCAGCTGACCTCACACCTCAGCCTGAGGTTTCATGCCTCTGTGTTCACTGCTGCGAAGGAGGTACCCAGCTGGCTTTCGGTCTCTGTCACACATGAAGCCGGGGAGTGGGACGTGGGGTGGGGGGTGGGGGACAGCCATGTTGCTACAGAAGCAGGGACACGGGTCACTGGTGGACAGCTGGCAAAAACCACCAAGTCACTGCCTACAGAGGCCTGATTTCCAGTGGGTTTTGGGAGCTCAGGGAGAGAGAGGTGCTGAAGGAACTGAGGAGGCAGAGGGAACAAGGGGGTGTGGTACTAGAGGAGCTGCAGAGCGCCCCAGACTGCTAGGGAAAGGCCAGGGCACAGGGCCTGGCATCCTTTTATGGGGCGGGGAAGACATCAGCTAATCTCAGGGCAGGAGGCTCACGGAAGCCCAAAGTGAAGAGTGGTAGATTGCTCCGCCAGTTGTGTGGGATTTTGTCCTAATACACATGGCCTTGTAGAGTATAGATCGGGAAGTTGACTGAAGAGGGGGAAAGACTCTAAACAGTGCAGCTGTGGGAAAGCCATTGTCAGTGGTGAGGTGAGACTTTTCTGGTGGTATGGCTGTTGGTGTCCCCACACTTCTGTAAATCATCCCTCACCCACTGTGCTGGTTAGCTTTTGTCAACTTGACACAAGCTAGGGTCATCTGGGAGGAGGACACCTCAGTTGAGAAAATGCTTCCATTAGATTAGGCCTGTAAGCAAGTCTGTGGAGCCTTTTCTTGGTTGGTGATTGACGTGGGAGGGACCAGCCGGCAGTGGGCGGAGCCACTCCTGGGCTATATAAGAAAGTGCACTGGGCAAGCTGCCTGGAGTCAGGCAGTAAGGAGCTCTTCTTCTCGGCCTCTGCTTCTTGGGTGTTGCCCTGATTTCCCTCAGTTATAGACAGTGGAGGTGCAAAGCCCAAATAAACCCTCTCCTCCCCAAGATGCCTTTGGCCGTGATGTTTTAGCACAGCAGTAGAAAAACAAACCTAGACGTCCATGTTCTGAAGGTGAGATCAAGAAACTCATTGGTTCCCCGAGTTGGACTGGATGCAATGCTCTTTGGTTTGTCATTGGTGCCTTATGGGGAGAGGACGTGGGGACACGTTTGTTTAAACATTCCTGCAACACCCTGTCTCAAAATAGGCAAGCAAACAAAGACCACCCACCACCGTGAGGATGCTCAGAAGACTATGGGTGACAATAAAGGATAATAATATGAATCAGATAGGGTCTTAGGAGGCACAGAGCAGCAGAGTCTTGGGGTCCAGAATGGTGATGCAGCCAAGGGTGGCTATCCCATGTTCCAGAATAAAGCTATATTGGAACACAGCTGTATGCATTTATCCACTGTGGCTTTCCCTAAAACAAAGACAGAGACTGGCTGGTAGCAAGCATTGTGTGAACCCACTGGAAGTGCGACTGGCCCGCCCCTGCAACGGCCTTACTAGCATTGTGGCTTGTGAGGGTAACTGGGCTTCCTGGGCACCTGTCCTGTTCACCAGCTGATAAGAATCCACTTCAATTCTAAGTCGTTTGCAGGAGTCAGTGCAACTATGCCTGTAAAATTGCTTCAAAGACAATAAAAAGTAGCCATTATTTTGTCTCTCTGCTGAGCATCCGATTCTCTATAGAATGGATAACAAAATGTCTGTCTTCTGGCATTGTCCTAAGGATCTGCTAAGAGAAATTATTAAAAAGCAAAATTTGGAATTAAACAGGGAAATAGCGTCTTGCTGTATAGTTTGTCACCGGCTGTCTAGTTAGTTGGTCCCATAAGACCCCTAGTCTTTTTTTTCCCTGCAACTGGGGATCTCATACTAACCCTCACTACCAGCCTGCTGTGAGCTTTAAGGGAAGTGGCAGGAGTGAGTCCTTGGCCCTGAGCCCGGACTTGTTAGATCCGCAGGTGCGGTGACGAACGCCACCTCCCACAGATCCCTACCAACAGCACAGCTGAGCTGTACCCCTCTGCCTCTGCTCAGCGCCCACGGTCAGCCCTGGGTGCCGGTATAATTAGCTCCATCTCCGTAGTGAGCAGCCGCGGCTGCTCATAGCCTCTGACACGACTGTCACCTCCCACTCAGCTCCCTAAATCAGCAATTCCAACCGTTGAGTCGATCAGGTGAGCATCACCAGAGGACAGTTTGCTCCTTCTAACAATGTGTCGCAAGGACCCCGAGCGCGCCCCCTCCCCGCCCCTCCAACCTCCTTCACCCGGTGGCTGTGTACAGAAATAAAAGAAAAAAAGTTTGGGTGGGGAGCAGCCTCTAGTGTCTGCTGGGAAATCACGTTCCTCCAGACCCAATAGCCTGCAGAAGAATGGTTGTCTGTCTCTTTAAGAGGCCTTCGCGGAGGGGAGGGGCCGGCCGGCGTCGCTCTAGCTCGCGCTCTCAGTTAGGGCCGCCTCCTCTTTAGTGACAGACAAATAACCCAATGAAAGAGAGAATTTTCAGCTTGACAGCAAAGCGGAACAATAGAAGCCCGGGCCGGCCTGCGTGGGGCGGGGCTTCAGGAGGGCGGGGCAGACGGGGCCAGTGGAGCGGCGGCGGGACTCGGGCGCGGAGCTGGGCCTCGGTGGGCGCCGGGTGAGTGAGGGACGCTTGGGGCTCGAGGCAGAGAGACGGAGTGTTGAGGGTGGGGAGCCGAGGACCGAGGTTGGGGTTGAAGCAGAAGGCAGCGTCTCCCCGACCTCCAAGCCCGGGCACGGTGCCGATCCAGTAATCCCCCTGCCGTCGGTACCGGCCCTCTTCTTTGCTTCTCCACTACCCGGCTTCGGACCAGGCTGCTCTCATTCGCTTCTTGCCGCAGCACTGCAATGGCCGGGGTGCTCCGGTGCCTTGCACATCTGGTCCTTCGCCGCTCTCCCTAGGCTTAGGCTGCTCCCCGGCCTGGTTCTGCGCCTTTTCCATCTCTCGCCCTGGCCACCCACAGAGTCCGCCCCGCGGTCTAGTCTAAGTAAACTTTTTTCATCCTCCCAGTCTTCCTTCCGAAGGCTTCCAGGGTCCCTAGTTCTGATCCTGGTGCGGCACACTGAACATTCTGGGGTCCCGAACACAAGTGTCGCTTTGCAACTGTTTCAAAGTGTTGATTGACGTCTGCCTGCCCCAGCAGGTAGGAATGCCCACCGGGAAGACCTTACCTGATGTTGATCCACAGCGTCTCAGCAGGGCAGGCACGATAAATGTTTACTAAATGAATGAACGAAGGGCTTGTGTTTGTCTAGAGAAAGGGAATGCAGCCGCAGCCCCTGACATCCCATCCGTTGTGGATGGAAGCCACCTTTTGGAATGCTTTCTGTGTGTCAGGCCCTAGGCTAACCTGGGCTTTCCAAAAGAGAAATAATACAAGTCACATTTGTTAATTAAACTTTTCTAACTGTCACGTCTCAGGAATGTAAAATACGTAAGTGGAATAATTTATTCATACTTCAGTTAATACATTTCAGAATATAATTAATAATTCACATAACCAATGCAAAATCGTGTTCATGGACTTGTTGACTTTTTTGTGTGTGTGCTAACTTCTTGAACTCTGGTGTGCCTCGCACACGGGACAGTCCTTCTTGCTTCACAGAAGCAGCTCAGCAAACATTTGTCAAGTGGTCGGTCAGTAACCACAAGGCTAGGGTGGCTGCCCTGGCAGTGAAGTGCTCCGTAGTGTGCATATGTGAGGGTGTTTAATTCAAGTTATGGTCTTTTGAGGAGACTATCATCATTTGCATTTACAGATTAAAAATAGCAAAGATCCTAAAAGATTTTACCTGCCCAGATTCATTCTACCAGTTGGAGCGAAGGAGACAGGGCTAGAACCTCTGTCTGTTGTTCTTTTTCTTTTCTTTTTCTTTTTTTCTTTTTTTTATTTGAAGGGGGTGGTTCGAGAAGGGGTTTCTCTGTGTAGCCCTGGCTATCCTGGAACTCTCTCTATAGACCAGGCTAGCTTCTGATTAAGGGCATGTTCCACCATGCCCAGCTTGCCTGTTGCTCTTGAATCTTGTTACTCTTTTTATATTTTATGCTGTGTCTAAGAGATGCCGAGAAAGTTTGGGGTGCAGGGTATGAAGACTAGACTTCTTAAAAAGCGACGGTACTAGTATTTAGCATATTCCAGCATGCTCTGTGCCTAGGTCATCTTCCTAGGTGGCTCAGGAGCAAACATGGTTAAGAAAAGCCTGCCCTGGCTTTAGAGGTATGCACCTGTAGCTGGGGAACTATAGAGGGGAGCTAGGGCAGAAGGATCCCCTGAATAGAGGAGTTCAAAACCAGCCTGGGCAGTAGAGTGAGACTCCAACTCAAAAAGAAAAGCCCACAAGGCAAGTCCTCCTCTGACCAATTCACTGGTGATTCCCTTAGATCACCTGCATTAGTGCAGGCCGGTCCCAGGGCTGGAACTGAAAACCCCTGGCCTGTAAGAGCTCAAAGATGCTGGGGATACTGGGACTGGAGCTGGCAGCAGGGTGTTCACTGAGTTTTCTCCACGAGGTCAGTACTGTCCTAGGCCCCTTGAGGTGACTGGACAGTGACATGACAGCAGCCTCCATCTTCAGGATGCCCAGGGTGGTCTCGGAAGGACAAGCTCGTGTCCTGCAAGATGACGAGCGGATGTGCAGGAGAGCACGTGGTGGGAGAGGACCCAGAATCCCTTGTGTGTCAGAAGTTGCCAAGCAGTGTCTTGGCCCAGCTGCACGAAGTATCCGTCTCCCCTGCGCGCCCCCCCCCCCAACCAAGTTGAACTTCTCTGCAGGGTAGCGCTTCTTAGCTTGTGCAAGCAGCTTGGGTTGTCTATTTACCGGCCTGGTTGCATAAGGCACTTGAATTCTTCACCCCCCTGGGAGTGCTCCCTGAATTGGCGTGACTAGGACATATTGGCTAAGAAATCATTATGTACTGTCATTGTGCTGGGCTGCTGTGGGGCAGAGTAGCGACACCACCACTTCTTCCATGGGATTTCCTCCGCCATCGCCGTCACACCTGTTCTCCACAGCATGGCAGGTGGGGCTTCCTCGGAGCTGGGCTCTGTGGTTCCAGTGTTTGCAGCTTCTTCAGTTCACATGGTTAGAATCCTTCTTACTTTGGGCCAAGTATTATAAGAAGTGCTTTGCAGGCATTTTCCCATTTTGTGGTCACATAGCTTTTATAAGGAGCAGTTGGTTCTAATCCTTGGCTTGGCTATAAAAAGGAGGTTGTCAGGGTTGGGCTCCAGGATGCAAGCCTCTAAGTCCTCAATGCTGCTGCTGTGTGACAGGGTCAAGGCTGGAGAACAGTCTGCCCCTGGCCTCCGCGGCCAGTCCAGAGACACTAGTGCTTGCAGCAGAGCTGTGTGGCGGGAGAGGAGTGGCCCAGAAGCAGAGGCTGGGCCTTTTTGTCCCTAACTTGTGCCCTGGTCTGGCCTTGCCAGTTCCCCTGGACCTCAGTTCCCTTCTTTTATGAAATGAGAGGAAAAGCTTGACCTCTTTCTTAGAGAACAACGCTGTGTTGTTATGGCCTCTGTTGAAGGAACTGGACTGCAGTCTGGAGTTTTAGGGACAGCCCAGCCGCTCTCAGCCGACTGCGCCCCACCCTACCCTGGCTCTTCCTCCTTGTGTGACCATCCTGATCTGTTGCTGAGGCAGATTTAAAATTTTAATTTACTTTTATTTTGTGTGTGTGGTTGCTTTGCTTGCCTGCAGGTATGTGTGCGTACCATATGCATGCCTGTGGAAGCCGGAAGAGGGTGTCAGATCCCCAGAACTGAAGTTCCAGGCTGTTCTAAGCTGCCATGTGGGTGTTGGGAATTGAACCAGAGTCCGGTGTCAGAGCGGCCCCTGCTCTCGGCTTCCTTCAAGCCCAAGAGGACAGTTTCTTAGGATTCATCTGTACTTTCTGTTTCTGCTCCCTCTTTAAATCTGACCCAATTGCATAATTATAGTCAGGGATGTGCAAGTTCTGGCACGTGGATAGAATAGTCACTAATGGTTCATGACTTACTCACAGTCAGGCCTGAGGGCATTTTGGATGGAATTCTGTAGACACAGCTCTGTGCTGGGCATCGCTGCGAACCAGGGGCCAGTGGGTAGGGACTAGGCCTGCTAACTGTTCAGAGGCTCAGTGCCCAGGCTGTTTCCCTTCCTCGACCATTGCAGCCTCCAGGAAAATCATTGGGGAACCTTCAGCGACCCAGCCAGCTACGGGGGTCTACACAGCCGCCAGGGAGAGCCATTGATCTAGAGCAGTGGTTCTCAGCCTTGCTAATGCTGTGACCCTTTAATAGTTCCTCACATTGCCGTGACCCCCAACCATATGAGCATTTTCATATTCATAACTAATTTTGCTACTTTATGAATCATACTATAAATGTTTAATATGCAGGATGGTCTTAAGTGACTCCTGTGAAAGGGTCATTCATGACCCCCGGTGCATGTGAACCACCCTGCGTGGCATGTGAAGGCAGGTCCTGACCCAGAGGGTGTGGGCTGGAGGGCTACTTTGCCGTTAGTCCTGACTCCTAAGGGGTACCCCGTGTGTCCGGCCAGTTACCAGGCAAGAGGCTTCAGAGACAAGACTGAAATCTGGAGGCGTGAAGGTGCTCACCATGGCCTGGCAGTACGTGTGCTGGTGTCACCAGTACCTGATGATTGTGGACGAGGAAGCCAGAAGGGAGGGCTTGTCTGAGCAGGCACAAGTTGGCTGTTTGGACAGGGCGTTGGAGCTGGCGGACAGCAAAGGTGCAGAGTCAGTGTGGTTTTCAAGGGGGCAGGTGAGTGGTATGTGGCATCCACAGGGATAAGCGTAGACGCCAGGGAGCTGACCCAGATTTAGATAGCCTGAGAAGACCATTAACCCACTGCCCTCTAAGAACGTGAGCCCCACCAGGTAGCTGCAGGAGGGGTGAGTTCCTCAACACAGACTTGGTCTCCATACAGTGGTTCCCAGCCAAACTTGGGCGAGGCTTGCGTTTTAATACCAACACAAAGGAGATCTCTCCTCGCCTTCTGTCCTGTGGCATTTCCCTCCTGCATCTCTTCTACACCTCAGGGCCTCATGCTGGTTCAGGGAGGGTGAACTGAGGGAAACTGAGTCATTCTTCAGATGAGAAGATCACAGGGGGAAGCCTCCACTGAGATTGTGATCTTGATTAAAAAGGGTGTGACCTCCAGTTACCTCCTGTGAGGCAGCACTCTGTCACAGGAAGCGTAAACCAAGCTCACCAGGCCTCCCCCACTGTGTGGTGGCAAGCAGAGTAGCAGAGAAAGCACACAGGGATCCTGTGAGCTGGGGGCAGAGGAGCTGGGAACTTCTGGCATCCTCTCTCCCCTCTACCTTCTGGGAAGGATTGTCTTTCCCTTCCCAAGCTGGGCTCCAGCTCTGCTGGCAAGTTCAGCCTGAAGCTTGCCTGCTAGGGCTATGGACAGAACTCCACAGGGCCTTCCTGATGATGCACCCCTTCCAGAAGCTGCCTGGAGACCGGTCCACTGGAGAGCGTGCACTGCCTCTGTTGTGCTTCTCCAGGACAGCATTAATCCTGGTCTGGCGTGGCTCTTCAGTCTGTGCGGGCCTCTTCTGTTTGCCTGATCGCCTTTGTAGTTGTGGTGCCTTCAAGGCGGCTGCGGGGGACTGGGGTCTTCTTGCTCAGTCCCAAAGGCTTGCCTAGCATCCCTGAGGTAGTGACTAAAGAAAGCAGGGGTGGGGTGGGGTGGTGGTGGTGGTGCTGGTGGTGGTGGTGGTGCTGGTGGTGGTGGTGGTAGTGGTGGTGGTGGAGGAGAAGGAGGAGGAGGAGGAGGAGGAGAGTTGGGGTTGGAAGGCTGTGGGCCTGGAGCGGGACTCCCATGCACTCATACTGGACAGTTGCTATTGAACTGAGAGCAGTCCTGTGAATGGTGGAGCTGGTGGCTATTTATAGCCCTGAGAATTTTGCAATGTTATTGAATTGCTTCGACCTAATTTCCCATTTCCTTTCTAAGATGAAAACGGAGAGTGAGCACACACGTGCTAGAGGGCTTCCCTAGGAGGGCAGTGCTCACCTCACCTAGTGCTTACCTCAAGGCTGGGAAGTCTCCTCCCTCCTTGGTTTCCAGGGGAGGGAGAAGAGATCGCTTCCCCTAACAAAATTCTCCTCCAGTAAGGCTTGCTCTGAGTTAGTCCTGAAGACAGAATTGTGTGGGGACACTGTGCTGCAGGGCTTCCGGGCCTGGTGGGAACAGTTCCTGCCTCCCGCCTGGTGGAAGCCAGCTCTGCTTTGTAGGAGTGGAAGCAGCCAGAGGCATGGGCTTTCAGGGTACAGATCCTTTTCTACAGGACGATGCAGTGAAGGCGTTTGTGATTCCATAACTATACGAATCCTGCGACAGAATATGGAAACAGGGTATGCACTTGGGAAGAATGATACTCACCAGAGGTGAGGTCCAACTGGGCTTTGACGCTTGAGTGGGAACTTTCTGACAGCTGGTAACAGGGATTTTGCAAAGCTGCGGGAGAAATGAAGGAACTTGGCCTCAATCAGCGGGGAAGGGGCTGCCTAGACAGGGCTAAGCACCACCTGAGGGAGTGGGCAGCCTTCTGTAGACTGCGGAGGGCCATTTTTGTTAGATGGGTCCCTGAGCATCTCTGGCTTTGCCTTTGGATACTGCAGACCTGAAGTCTCCATTGAGTAGCTGTGATGGTTGTGCACTAGGCTGCCTTCTTTGATGTGGGTTTCTAACATTCCAGGCGGGTGACTGAGGACGCTCCTGACTTATTTTGTCTAGAGAACACACACCTACAGGCTTGCTGTGTGGGCCAGGTGGCACAGGCCTGATGCCCCAGCAACTGAGGAGGCTGAGGCAGGAGGATTACAAGTTTGAACTGCGCAGCTTTTTGAAACCTCTGTCTTCAAGTAAAAATAAAATATACAATAGAGCTGGAGTTGTGGAGCGCTCTCCTAGCAAGCTCAGAGCCCCAGCTCGCTGAGAACCTCAGTTGTAAGTGAAGGAGACAGATTGGGGTGGGAGGAAGGCTTCCAGTGTTGACTTCGAGTGGCGTCATCGCTAGCTAATGTTATCCTCACCCGAAGGACAGTGTGGAGGGAGACTGAACTCTGGCATCATTGAGACCCAGTTGTGATGTAATTCACTTCTCTCTTGTCACCCCCTCCGGCCCCCTGCCCCCACATGCCTCCTTCCTTCCCTTTCAGTCAGATGATGAGTTCTCTGAACTTTCACCTCCTTGCCTGTAAAAATGGTGTTTCCAGGGTTCCCGAGGCATCAGCTCTAAACGGACATGGGAGCAATGGGTTAGAGACTGTCTGTCCTCCAGCATCATGTCTGAAGACCCCAGAGTCACCCTGTCAGTGGCCTGCTGTAAGCAAGCAGGAACTCCTAAGTGGGTTTCGCGCATGAATTTAGTCAGTGTTAGCTAAGTGCCCTCTGGGCACATTCATCACCTTGTGCCTTGATACCACCATCTATTCTGGCCTCCACTGTAGTTTCTTAAGCTCAGGCTGGTTGGTCTTGGACTATTGCTTTGCAGCAAGCAGAGATGCCGGCTAGCAGGAAATGTCACACGGACTCTGGAAAGGGATCCGGCTCCGCCCTTGTCCTGGGACTTTTCTCACTGCTGGTTTGGGCCTCGCGTCAGCTGTACAGCCCAGCTTCCTCTGTGAGACCCTTGGCTTTTCCTGTGGCTTTGGCTTGTGAGCGGCTCTGGCTTGCCCTGGCGCTTGCTTGCCTTGAAGCCATGACGTCGCTGTTCTCATGTCCCTTGCCTCGCAGCCACTTTAGTCAGTGCCTGTCCAGTGCAGAGGTGGAATTAGGCTTGTTCAACCAACAAGTGCCCCTCCCTTCTGAAGCTCTGACTGGCAGCTGCTGTCACTCCCTGCCAGGGCGTTGCTTGTCTGTGGGAAGACAGTCTGACTGTAGGCCTGTTGCTGTCCCTGGGGTGACCAGGGTGGCTAGAGATGTTCCTGCTGTATGAGACATAGGTAGAGTGTGGCAATGAATCATTCACAATCAGCTTTGATAAGTGATTCAGTGACCTCAGGCAAGTGATTTGGGACCAAAACAAAGTGCTGAGCTTGCTCCCCTTCTAAGGGAGTGCTCAGGGAGGAGCTCAGGGAGTGCTCAGGGAGGAGCTCAGGGAGTGCTCAGGGAGGAGCTCAGGGAGTGCTCAGGGAGGAGCTCAGGGAGTGCTCAGGGAGGAGCTTAGGGAGGAGCTCAGGGAGGAGCTCAGGGAGTGCTCAGGGAGGAGCTTAGGGAGGAGCTCAGGGAGTGCTCAGGGAGGAGCTTAGGGAGGAGCTCAGGGAGGAGCTCAGGGAGTGCTCAGGGAGGAGCTCAGGGAGGAGCTTAGGAAGTGTGCTTTGTCCCCTAACAGCAGGATAAGTGTCCCCTTCTTTGAGGACCTTTAAAAATATCATCCTCATTTGGAGATTTCTATGTTCCGCTTTGGAATCATGACCTTGCCATTCAGAGGGCACCAAGAACACTTTAGCACTCACATTTCAAGAACGGGAGACAGAGACTTGGGTAAAGAAGGGGCTCGTAGAAGCCATGACTGTGAGTGGGCTCTCAGTCTACCTGATTTCTTCAGTGGGAACAGTGACCTAGGCTGGAGCACTTTGCAAGGTGCCTGCTGTTCGTGTGTGTGTGTGTGCGTGCGTGTACGTGCATGTATGCGTGTGTGTGCATGTACGTGCACATATGTTTTTACCCTCTGAGCCATCTCCCCAGCCCTCACTTCACTTGACAAGTTAAAAAAAAAACCCAACAAACCCCCAAAACAACAGCCCAGATCGACAAATGCTCTGGAAAGCTGTACTGTCCACTGCCACTTAGAGGAAACACAAGAACAGGTCCGGCTCCTTAGTGACAGTCAGGTCCACAGGGACACAGGAGGAGGCTGGTTCAGTGTGTGGAGGGTGAACATGTTCCCTGTCCTGGGCTGAGGCCCAGTATAAAAGTGTTTCTACTTTTATAATCTGTGTACATATGCACACATGTGTGGATATGCCTACAGTCAGTGCACTTCGTTGTAGATTAGGTCAGTTCTTAGAAACAGTCTTACTCCTAGAGTCTTGTGTTCAGTGACAGCGATGCCCCACCTCCGATAGGGATACCCTGCCGTCAGGGTCACAGCACCACCCTGAGGGCACACTCTGCCTGGCTGTCACTGGAACAGTGCCTTCTCCAGAAGTTAGCCTCACAGGGCCGGTGTCCTTTCAGGGGTTTGTTCGGGGCCTAGGTATGCAAGAGCTGCAGGGGCAGCCGCCCACCGCTGTTCCCTAGGCCTCATGTACTTACCAGACAGGAATCCAACGAGGACAACCAGGACCTGACAAGCATAGCTCTTGACTCTGTAGGCCTGGTGCTGCCCTGCATCTTTCTGAGGCTGCTGGGAAGCAGAAGTGGGTGTCACACTTTCACAGCCTGATGGTTTTGACAGCTGACTCCTGGCACAGCCCACCCCTCAGGAAATGGTCCAGTAAGCCCCCTTCTCTCCGCCCGGGGGTGCAGAGGGCACACCTCACCCCCTTACACTAGAGAGGTCTGCGCCCACCAGGCTGTGAGAACTGGCATCTGTTGGGACTGGAAAATTGATAGCACGCACGATTAACAGCTTAGCCACAGTGGTGTTGCACTCGCTGACAGAGGCAGGTGGTCCCCATTAGCCAGGCATGAACTGCAGGCGAGTGGCTGAACCTTGAGGAGGCAAAAGGTCTTTTTCATTAAGAGAGTGCCTACTCCCAAACCTGTAGGCAAGGAGTGTAAATATACATTGAAATAATCCATCAGCAGTGTGACCGCCTTCCTCAGACCTTGGAGAGAGCCTCAGCACTGCCCAGAATACCACTAAGCCACCAGAGTTGCCTAGGATACCAGTCACATGAGTCCACCTCCCAGACTTGCCCCAGCTGATTTATTTCCCTTCATTGGGAGGAACAGTGGGGGCGGGGCTCAGATGCTCGGTCCCAGCCCCGCCCTGGAGAGGGGCCTTTGTGTGAGAGCACCCTTAGGCTTGCCCTTGAGTCCCTGGCAACCCTCGCCCTTGGCACTGGGGACCAAAAGAGCATTTCCTGTCTCAGTTCTCCCAGTGTTCGGAACTCCACAGCATCCTACAGGGCGGAGGCTCCATATTGTGTCCTTTGAGGGGGCAGGAATGGCAGCAGCCGGTGGGGAGGAGGGAGCATGGCCGGGTCGGGTCGGGTCGGCCATCACTGGGATCTTTGAGTGTGACTGCTGAGCAGGAGTGGCCCGGCCCCGCCCCTTCAGCTACCCATTCAGCCAAGAAAAGACTGTCCAGTTTCCTCTCTTCCCGAGGCTGAGATGAGGATTTGCACTCAGTGAGCTCTGCCCCCAGTCTCGTTGACCTCACACTGACTGTCTGTCACACTGGAGGATCTTGGCGCTGCCTGTGCTGCAGATCATAGAGAGGCTTGCCCCGTTTGTCTTGCTGATTGAATCTAAGGAGACAGCAGCCCACGGAGGGGCTGTGGTGCGAGCCTGCGAGCGAGCGAGCGAGTGGCATGCCGAGTAGTTCACACGCTGCTTCAGAGGCTGTCTTCAGAGCTCCAGAGTGCACAGCGAGGACGAGGACGAGCAGGAAGGCCCCGCCTGACCGCTCCTTCTTTTCGACTCTCTCTCCAGGCAGCTGTGTCTTGAAGCAGGGCCCACTGGGGACAATGCCGCCTCCATCCGACATTGTGAAAGTGGCCATTGAATGGCCAGGTGCTAACGCCCAGCTCCTTGAAATTGACCAGGTATGCGCCTGCCGTGAGAGTCGGGGCTGTCAGGAGAGGGTCAGGTTCATAATGGTGGCTGCGTTTAGGCCTGGCGGCCCCTGGCATTATAAAGAAGGACAGCAACAGGAGGGCGGAGCCCCGTCCTCCCTGGGAAGATTGTCACTGTGGTTTGGCAAAGGTTTCCTCCTCAGAAGCACATGGTGAAGGTTCTCCTCCCCTCTCTTTCAGAAACGGCCCCTGGCATCCATCATCAAGGAAGTGTGCGATGGGTATGTTGGAGTGACTTCCTTTCCACAGTGCTAGCTAAGGCTGCCCAGCCCTGGAGGAACCTGCACAGTTGGTGTCCAGCTGGGCCGGGTCATTGTCTTACCAAGGAAGGACAGCTGATAAGGGTCCTGAGGCCTTCTGAGATCCTCATTTGCTCCTGGGCCTCAGAGCGTCCCTTGGGAGGTCTGGGTAGGCTGTGAGGCCCATGCCCCTTGGCCTGCCCTCCGTCCGTGTCGCTGACCCTCTCAGGGACTCAGCCAAACACATTGTCTGGATTCCACTGTGCTCCATGCAGGCTGGCAGGTCCCCAAGTGACTTCTGAAGACCATTGCACTGCTGCTCTGGACAAGCCCAGAGGAGACGCCAGCAGGGTGTACTGTCTTCTCCCCACAGGTGGTCACTGCCGAACCCCGAGTACTACACACTCCGCTACGCAGATGGGCCCCAGCTCTATGTCACCGAGCAGGCAAGTACAGGGTGGCCAAGGGCAGGCCAAGCTGTGCTTGCAAGTGACCTGCCGAGGGGACGACACAATCGAGTCTCTTTCCGTCCAGGCGGCTCCAGTTCTCTATTTGGAGAGGTGCCCTTTAGGTAGCGCGGGGTACACCAGCTGGCTCCCCGGGGTGGCTTTTGCTTCCAGACCTGGAGCTCCTGAGGAAAATCTCAAGAATCTCTTTGTAAGAATCTAGCAAGCAGGAGGAGGCTTAGCTGCAGAAGAACCTCAGTGTGCTACAGTTGTCCCTCAGCATCCATGGACAGTGGTCCCAGAAGCCCTGGATACCAGAGTCTGTGGAGGTCCAGATGGCACAGTAGCTACCCATCACCTAGACACATCCCCTCACATTCAAATCCACCTAGATGCAGACTCCGCCTCACGCAGTGGGCGGGCCATGGTCGTACCTGCTATCCAGCAATGCTTAGGGGACCAGAACAACAGGCAGAGAACAACAGGCAGAATATTCAAAGCCACCCTATCTCCTGTAGATATCTTCAGTTCAGTTCACTGCTAGCTGAATCATCTGCAGGCAAGAGTCAATTACACCGTGAAAATGGCCACCAGTCCTTCCTGATTCCCCTCCATGTACTGTTTTTAATATTGTCTTTTTGTTTTGTTCTGTTTTATTCTTTGCTACCCAGACCCGAAGTGACATTAAAAATGGAACAATCTTACAACTGGCCATCTCCCCGGTAGGTATTCTGGTCCTCCTGGCACACACGAACCCCTGTGGAGGGAGGGACTCTGCTCTGTCCCTTGCCCTCACAGCCTGGCTGGCATGTAGGGGGTCTGAGAGGGACCACCTCCCCCCGCATAGGGGGTTCCAGAAGGCTTCCCAGAGATAGGGACCCTGAGCTTAGAGGCTAAAGCTGGGAGTAACTGAAGGAAGAAGAAACGGGATTCCTGGTATGGAAACCAGGGCTGTGGGGTGTGGGGGAGACCAGTCCTGAAGACACATGGCTGTCTGTGCCTCAGACTTACTCAGAAAGAAATGGATTCATGAGGAATGTGCCCTGTGCATCCTAGTGAGTGTTAGAAAGGTCAGGTTCACAGGCAGGCAGGAGAGACTGGTGGGAGAGTAATCTTTCAGACTGGTAAGGATGACGTCCCCACAGAGGCAGTGGGATGGCAGGATTGACAGACACGAGGAAGACTTAAGAGATAACCTTGGTGAATGTGTCCATGCTGGGGTGGGAGCAGGGGAGACTTGGGGGGGGAGGTCCTCTCATTCCGTGTAAGCAACCTTAAAGACAAAGGGAGCAGTCAGAAAGGAAGGGAGCGGTAGAACAGGCGTGGGGTTCCAGCATTTGGGAGGCAGAGGCAGGAGGATCATGAATTCAGTCATCTTCAGCTACAGGCTGGTCAAAGCTCCAGAGACCATGTCTTAAGACACCGGGGGGGGGGGGGGGGGGGGGGCGGTGCGCTAAGCTACTCAGGTAGAGGTCTGCAGGGTCCTGAGCACAGGGCAGAGCGAGAGCAGGATTGTCAGCGCAGACCAGCGTGGTGCCTCAGCCCTGCTTCCCGCAGCAGCAAGGGAGCAGCCAGAGGTCTTGACGAAAGTTGAGGGCACAGTGGAGAAGCTTCCGTCCGTCTGAGGGAAGAAGAGAGGACAGGCACATGGGAGGTGTGCGGTCCAAAAGAGCTTTGTCTGAAAAGTAGGTGAAGCTTGGTAACGTGTTTCAAAACTTGTGAAATCGGGCAAAGACTTGGAAGGTCCTCTGGTCCCTGAGACGCCCCAGCCTGAGGCCCTTCCTTTCTCCTGCAGTTTTCATGTGTCCCATGGACGAGCTCAGAGGGAGAGAGGGTGACAGTGCAAGAAGGGGGTAAGGGTTCAGTCTGCTTCAGGGCAGGGAGGCAGGCCTGAGACTGACATGGCCACCAGGGCTCAGCCTTTGTCACACTTTGGGAAGTTAAGGCCATGTTTTACTGGTGAGGGAAGGACCCACTTGTCTGGTGAGGGATGCGTGGAGGAGTGCCCGCCAGTACTTGCCTTGGGTTTTGCTAACTCTTCCTGACTGCATCGTTCGGTTCAACCGAGAAGGACAAGGAGACCGAGGACTAAGGTTGAGAATCTTGCCACATGTGAAACTGAAAACGTAGCCAAGCCAGGTTCAGACTCAGGCCGTGAGGCTCAGCCAGTTAAGTTAACTTAACATCTTGTTCACCTTCTTCTTCTCCTGAAGGAGCTTCTCGGTGTAAAGACCTCAACCTCCCCATCTACACACACACACACACACACACACACACGCACGCACGCACGCACGTACACACATACACCCACACACACACACACACACACACACACACACGCATGCACACGCACACACAAACACATGAGCATGCACACACACGCACACGCGCACACACACGAGCATGCACACACACACATACGCACATGCACACACACGCACACCTGCACACACGTGCACACACAAACACGCACACACAAACACACGAGCATGCACACACATACACATGCACACACAAACACACGAGCCAGGCTCCGCTGACTTCATGTGACAGTCTGAGGGAGGGCAGAGCACTTTATAGACCTCGGTGTAAAGTGGAGCAGGGGACAGCAGCTGGACAGGCTGTCTCTGGAGGGAGATTGACATTTGGGCTGGAAGTTTCTAAGCTCGGTGCAGGGCAGTGCTTGCAGACTGTCTCCTGGGTGACCTGTCTCAGACACGCCCTTCCTCCGCTGTGGGATTAGGAGGATCTGGGTGTCACGGAGAGCCCTGTGCAGGTGGGCCTCTCTTTGTAACAGAGAGAGGCAAGGAGGAGTAGCCAGCCCCCCTCCCTGGCCTCCAGTCACTTCCTGACACTGAGCAGACAGGCAGGCCCGCCCGGGCACTCTGCTTCTCCTGCCTCTTTCCAGAGTGATCGTTCAGAGCAGGGCGTGAGGAAATAGTGAACTGGAGTCTGACTGTGGTAGTAAGCTCAGGACAGGGAGTGACAGTGGACCCTGCACTCTGTTGGGCCGCTGGAGGCAGGCACCCTGCTGGGGCAGGGCCCATGCTGGGGGCATCTGTCCGCAGCGGCCATCAGTCCAGGAAGCTGTTCCTAATCTCAGCCTCTGGCCCCTCATCCTTTACCATTGCCCAGCATGGTTCTTGTGCAGAGGGTGATCCAGAGCATTGACAGGGTCGTCAGGCTTAGCGCACTTAGAGTTTAAAGGGTCTTTTCAGGGCCCTCAGCATCTGAGGGATGCTGTCGAGCTTCCCTCCCTTGCTCCCGGGGTGGGGCTCAGCTTCTCAGAGGAAACCCCCTTGCCGACAGGTAATGTTACCCCTGCACCGATACGGTGGAAGGGGAGAACCAACTCTGTCAGATTAACTGATGCTCTGATCTTCACACTCATGGTATAGCATGCGCACGCATGCACACACACACAATAAACAACTTTTAAAATAAAATCATAGGCTGGAGGAATACAGAAAAGAGACAGATAACTACAGATCAGTCTCGGCCTGCTAGAAACTCTCTTACTGGTCCATAAACACTTGCTTAGCCGTTCCTAAGCCATATGCAACCCTAACTGCCTGGGCTTGGCGGTAAGCCCACAGTAGTGACCTGGGCAGGAGCAGATGGCATCTCTCTTGTCCCTGGCCTCACAGTCGCGGGCTGCACGTCAGTTGATGGAAAGGACGCAGTCATCTAGTATGGAGACACGGCTGGACGCTGTGAAGGAGCTGGCCAAGCTCTCAGCCGACGTGACTTTTGCCACCGAGTTCATCAACATGGATGGCATCGTTGTGCTGACAAGGCTCGTGGAGAGCGGGACCAAGCTCCTGTCCCAGTGAGTATCACCAAAGTCTTCCAAGCGGCGTCTGAGGCCTGTGACCCCACGGTGTCACGTTGGACCCAGGAGTCCAGTTTACCCCTGCACCCTCGGCAGCAGGCCAAGCAGGCCCATGTGCAGAGGGAGAGGTCTCGTCCATTAGGGCCCTGCATCTGAGTCCAGGGGACTCTCGTGGGAGTGACCAGTGCTGGCCCAGGTGAGGGCTGAAAGCAGGGCCTTGTCACCAGCAAGGGAGTCAGTGCACAGCAGACCTGATACACATGGGCAGAGCTTGGCCTGATGGCCGCCAGGGAACCGTCCGCCGTCTTCTTTAGTGATGCTGCGTGCCCTCCCTGGTCCCATCCTCTCACCCAAGGTGCACGCCTCCCTCTGAATGCCACAGGTTTCTCCCATTCCGCCATCCCCCTGCCCCACACTGTCAAGGAGGAGCCCAAGACTTGACACTCTTGACCTCTCTGCTCCTCTGCGGCCCTCCGGGCTTCGGTGGTGGGAAGCCGAGCCTTGTGTGATCAGCAGTGAGTGACAGATGCCCAGGTCTCCACCTACGCTGCAGGCAGGGAGTCAGAAACCTCACGGGCGGTGGATGAGCGCCTGAAACAGTCAGCCAAGCCAAGCAGCTGATCCTAGGTATTTGTTTTAAAGTCTCAGATCTTCCAGCTGCACCAGAGCTGAAGCCTCTGGCTGCCAGTGGGAGAGTTTTGGCTGCCACAGACCAGCCCTAGTCTCCTCCGCTCTGAAATGGGGATAAAGCTCCGCTCAGAGTTCCGTGAGCTGCAAGCGCTATTACCTCAGGCAAACAGGGCCTGGCTAGTTAACTGTAGAGCCTGGTGCCCCTGCAGGAGTGATTAGACCTGTAAGGAGAGACAAAGGCAGCCGTTTAATCCCTACCCCACGTTATTGTAAGGGCACTACAGACCTCAGTCAGCTTGCCCTCCCCACAGCCCTGTGAGACTAATGCTGTGAGACTAACTCGATTTTACAGAGCAGGAAGCTGGAGTTGGAGAAGAAAAAAATGAGCACAGCAGCTGCTCAGGGGGAAGCCAATGCTTAACTACACCTGTACCTGCTCCTCGCCCTGGGGCCTCCTGGCCTAAAGGTTAATGGGAGAGAGCCGCTCTCTTTGGTCCCTCCGTGAGCGTCCGCTTGACAAAAGGTCTTTGTTTTGGGAGATAGATAACAGGACTAAGCCAGCTGGAGAAGCCAAGCCTGGGACCTGCAGCCGCCAGCTCTCTGGTGTGGGGATCTGGGCTGCGCCTGCTCCGCACCGGCTAGGCATGCTTCAGGCACCGAGAGGTGCTTCAGACTCCCGGGCGCTTACGGAGCTCTCTGCTTTGTAGCTGCCTTCGCACTTGTGTCCCTGGCTCTGAATCTCTGTTTTGTGTGTGTCGCCCATGTCTCAGCTACAGTGAGATGCTGGCGTTCACCCTGACTGCCTTCCTAGAGCTCATGGATCACGGCATTGTCTCCTGGGACATGGTTTCAGTCACCTTTATTAAGCAGGTGAGGCTTCCACCGTTCAGTTCCCCCCTCCTCTCCTTCTCAGCTCTCTGCAGCCTGGAGTCCCTGGCAGCAATGAGCTGCGTATTCCCCGGGGCTGGGTGTTCGTCCTCAGCAGTGATGTCCCTGGGACTCCTGAGAGGACTTCCACTTTAACAGATGCTCCCCGATGGACAGTGCATTCTTACTTGATAAACCCGTCACCTGTTGGAAATGTCAGCAGATTAAAAATGAATTCATCTCCTTAGCAGCTCCTAGTGGCTTCTTTGTTTGCCTCCTGACCACCTTCTCGGGAGGTGTGGCTCAGTTTCCACAGCCTGGTCTCAAGAGAGGTTCTTGTCACTTGTCCAGGAAAAGATCTCAATTCACAGTTTGCCTTCTCTGGAGGCCTGCCCCAAGAACAGGGCTCAGAGCAGAGCTGGTTGTCAGCGAGGCCAGCACAGAGCTGCTCCTCATCAGCCCTGAGTGACTGCTTCCTCAGCTCTTCTGAGAGAAAACTGCCTCTCATTTGCAAATGTGCTTCCTTTGTACAAATCTGCCAAGTAGCCTGCTTGGTTTGTCAGATGAGACGGAGGGGTGGAAGGGCCCTGCTCTCTGCTCCCAGAAGAGGCTCAGAAAGCTGAGTGGAAGCCAGCGACTGCGATGCTGTCTGTTGACCCCCAGTTCTCACTGAGAACGTCCCACTGCTAGAAACATTTGGGCAAAAGTGATGTGACAGTGCGGGGGATTGTAACAGGACTTGAGAAGAAGGGTGGGCCTGGGGGATCTCCGGGTCTGACGGTCTAACTGTGTTGGAGGAGCCGGTGGAGACTCAGGATAGACAGGAACCAGTCGGTCCGCCCTTGTTTGAAAAGAGTTAATTTATTACGTTCTTATATTTTGAAGAAACACAATTGAGTGGATACTGTCACCTAAGACAGAGGCATCATGCTGAGGGAATCCCTGCCCCTGACCAGGGCAGCTATAAACCAGATGAGACCCACCCAGGCACTGTTGTGCCCCTGCAGGCAGTGTGCAGGGGAAGAGAGCATCAGGGGTGTCCTTGGCTCCACGCTTCCCGTCCAGTGAGCCTCTCTCTGGATCTAGATTGCAGGGTACGTGAGCCAGCCCATGGTCGACGTGTCCATCCTCCAACGGTCCCTGGCCATCCTAGAGAGCATGGTACTAAACAGCCAGAGCCTGTACCAGAAGATAGCGGAGGAGATCACCGTGGGACAGCTCATCTCCCACCTGCAGGTGTGAGTAAGGACCCCGCCCTCGCCGTCTGGTCTCTGACAGTTCTGCCTGACCCTGCACATTCCTTAAACATCTCCTCCTCCTCTGGGAATTCCTATCATAGTACAGACCTTAGCAGCCAGGCAAGGTTAAACACATCCTCTTCTGTGGGCCTGTTAGTCTTGTTTGTACATGTACATGTATATGTATGTGTGTGTATGTAAGTATATATGCACACCATACATATGTATATATGTATATGCGCGTGTGCACCTCCCCCCCCAACACACACACACATATCACCGGTTTCCCATCTGAGGTTCATAGCTCTCTGGGAACAAGGGCTCAGCCATTTTTGAACCCCCTTCCTGGTTGAAGTGGGTGATCACTCACTAAGCTGACAGTGCGGTGGCAACAAGAAATGTGCGCAATGCGAGTTTGCGATGTCAGCTCAGCTCCAGGCTCTGGGATGCCAGGGTTTGGGCTTAAACTACCGGTTGGAGCCTCTGGTCTCGCTTTCCTCAACTCTGCAAGTGTTAAGTCTTCCCCATCTTCTCTACCCATGTGGCTCACAGGAGAGTTAAATACTAAATCTGGACTGGGTGGCCAGCCCAGATTATCACCTAACCCAAAGGCTGGGTTTTAGTGGGTTTTTGTTGTTGTTGTTTTGTTTTGTTTTGGCAAGCTTACCTTATCAGGACATATTTTTTTAGCCTGTAATAAAGCCAGGTACCACACAGGCACCACTGGGAACCCATCTGTGATGGTAGGGGGAACTTCTGCAAAGAAGGTGGTAACCCAGTTGATTGATTGACCCTGACTCTCACCCTTTCCTGCCTGTTGGACTCGACTGGAATGGGCCCAGCTCCCCTGTGAGGCCCTGAGGATGCAGATCTCCAAGATAGTCTCCCAGATGCAAGGCAGACTTGGTTTCCCCCAGGACTGCCAGCAACACTCACAAATGGGCTGGGCCCCCAGCCCTCAGCATCAATGACTGATTGAGAAAGTGCGCCACAGGCTTGCTCACAGCCTGATCTCAGGGAGGCAGCATTTCCAAGTGAGGGTCCCTCCTCGTAGATGAGTTCAGCTTGTGTCACGTAGACATAAGACTGGCCAGCACAACTGACTCCGGTCACCTTAAAAGACAAGCACATCATCACCTTGAAGCCACCTTCCCCCCTTTCTTGTTCATCCCAAGATCACACATTAATAAAGACATCACCATCGAAAATACTTTACAAACTTAAAAGTCCCACAGCTTTACAAAATTCAAACACTTAAAGTTGTCCCTTTAAAAATATCCAGTCTCTTTAAAAGTCCAAAGTCTATGTAATACTCTCAAATCTTTTTTTCTTTAAGTTTAAAGCCTCTCAACTGTGCACGCCTGTAAAAATAAATACTTTCCTACTTCAAGAGGGAAGAACCAGGACACAGTAACAGTCTGAACACAGCCAAGGCAAACTCTAACTGTAAATCACCCAGTGTCCAGTGCCTGGGGTTCACTCCTCTTCAGGGCTCCTCTGAGGGACTGGGTCAGTTCTCCCCCTCTTCTGCTGCAGCACTCGGTTTGTTCCCTTAGCACCTACGGGCTTCACTGTTGCCGTTGGTGAGGTCATCTATGGTCCTGGCATCTCTAAGATGCTGAGTTCCTCAGCGGGGCTGCGCTTTCGCCAGTAGCTCCTCCTGTGCTCTGTTCACAGTGCCAAGCCTCAGTTTCTCTGTGTGACCCCTTCATGTCTTCAAAACTTATGCCACCTGGGTGACTCTTACACTATCACGCTCAGCTGCCAGAGGGAGGCACAACCCTGGCTGCCTCTAGAGCACAGCTGCTATGTGAGGAAACATTTCCCAGATTTCACCTCAGCGATGCTGGTCTCTTCTGAATCACCACTGGTTTCTCAGCTGCGGCAGACCAGCATCATTTGTCCCAGAAGACAAAGGTTTTAATTCAGTGCTTCTGGTTTCTTGTTAATCACAGCTATTTCTTGAGCTCCAGCTGACAATGTCAGTCTTCACACAAATGGGACTGGTGGAGCCTTTGCTTCCCTCTGAAACTCCCCAAGCCAGGCTCCATCGCTCAACATTCTTATCCTCCAGTGTCCCACAGAACAGCTCCGCAAGCTTTGAACACTCAGAGGCTTTTCTAGCCCAAAGTTGAGTCCTTCACATGGTCAGGTCTGTCCCAACATACCCCACTCCTGGGACCAATTTCTATCCTAGTTCTATTGCTGTGATAAAACACCATGACCAAAAGCAAGTTGGGGAGTATAGGGTTCGTTTGGCTTATGCTTACACATCACTGCTCATCATTAAAGGAAGTCAGGACAGGAACTCAAACAGGACAGGAACCTGGAGGCAGGAGCTGATGCAGAGGCCATGGAGGGGTGCTGCTTACTGGCTTGCTCCTCATGGCTTGCTCAGTCTGTTTTTCTGTAGAACCCAGGACCGCCACGCAAGAGATGACACTGCCTACAGTGGGCTGGGTTAGTTAAGGAAATGCCTTACAGGCTTTTGTACAGCCCGTTCTCACAGAGGAATTGCTCAATCCAGGTTCCCCCCTGCCCAATGCTTTAGCTTATGTCAAGTTACATAAAACTGGATAGCACAAGCTGGGCGGTGGTGGCGCACACCTGTAATCCCAGCACTCTGGGAGGCAGAGGCAGGCGAATCTCTGAGTTCAAGGCCAGCCTGGTCTTCAGAGCGAGTTCCAGGACAGCCAGGGCTACACAGAGAAACCCTGTCTCGAAAAAACCAAATCCAAAAAACCAAAACAAAAAACAAACAAACAAACAAAAAACTGGATAGCACAGCCCAATAGTGCTTCCAACCCACTTCCCCCGTTCATCTGATTTTTAAAAAATGTGACTTCTTTTTGCACTGATCTCACCTTGTCACTGTTGATCTGAGAGGAGGGGTGGGTCTCCTGCTGCCCAGGCTGGCCTTGGACTCTGTCCACGCCTCACAGTCTGGACTGACAGGTGTGCACCACAGCTGGCTTCCCCTTGTCACTTTACAGAATTCTTCTTCCCAGCTTTCATATTTGAAATGCCAGGGTGGGAGGGAGATTGCAGACTCTGCACAGGGAGGTTTTGGTCCTGGTGACTTCTCTGTCCTCATCTCTAAATTGGAGGTGACCTCAACTGCCTCCCTGAGAGCAGTAGGCGACTGTGACATTTCTTAGGCTTCTCTCATGAATATTTAGCCCACACTTGTCAGCACTGTACATATGTTCAGTGAGGGACCTGCCTGACCAGGAAGCTGTTAGCCCTCTGGAGGAAACTACAGGAGGCCTCACAATATGGCAGACGGAAGCCCCGAGTGCCAGCTATGTCAAATTTGAAGAGATGCTTATGGTTGTTTTATTTACTTAAAGTAAAATAAATTTGTAGTCAAAACTTGGAAACTGTGGAAAAGCATGACTAGTGCATTATTTGCTCATTACTGCACCCCAGACAGAGCCACTGTCAGACTTTAACCCGAACGCTCCTCTGGCCTTTTCCTTGGCATGGTTTTGCCGACATTTAGATCTTGCTATGCACTCTGCTGTGTGCCTTGCTTATTATTTTTTTCCTGGCTGAATAATGAATACATGGTGAACATTTTCCCACAGCCTGCTCTTCTCCAGAGACACTCCTAACCCTTCCCAGATGCCTGTGAGAACCCAGTGCCACCTGAGCTTTCTTCTCCTTGAGAACATCCACATAATCAGCTAGATGCTTGCCAGACCTCGTCTGGGCTTCACTGGTACTCCTAGCCCATCTCTGAGTCCCAGGTTAATAGTCCTCACCCCAAAGCATGGTTTTTAGGAGGCCCTTAGGAGTCTCCCATATTAAACAGCCGCTAGTGAGAGCATTTGGATACTTAAAGGACTCCAGTGTAACACCTTGTCAATAAATCACACATAGCTTTCTGATTGGATAAATCCGGATAGTGGGGTCATGTGTGTGCCTGCTCCGAATGCTTTTCCGACTCAATCCCAGGTTGTCGTTTGGTTACAGTGTGTTTTCAGCTGTGTGTGGCATCGTCATCTGACTCTGGTCCTCTGATCCCCTGCCTCCATCTCTGTTGACACAGCTCCAACCAGGAGATCCAGACCTACGCCATTGCTCTGATTAACGCGCTGTTCCTGAAGGCCCCCGAAGACAAGAGACAGGTCTGTGGCCGCCTTTCCAACCTTTCCCCTGGGTCGGCTAAGAGAACCACTGCAATGCGGAGCAGGTGCTGCGGGGTGGAGAGCAGAGATCTAGCCGTGCCCCTGGGCTCCCTCCTAACTTTCCCTGGCCAGAACCCAGCAGGTTGTTTTTCCTAAGGAAGCCCTAGGAAAGAACTGGGAAGTGGGCCCAATGCTTCCTGGATCATAGCAGAGTTCTGCAGGCTTTTCCTCTGAAGGGCCAGGAAGCAACTCTTCAGCCTCAGCTGTTGCAGGCAAAAGCATCTCCCGACAAAAGGTAAACAGTGGTACAGCTGTCTCCAGCCAAACTGTTTACACAGACAACAGACCAGTATGCCTACAGTATGCTAATCCCTGAGTTAGAGGACTAAGAAGAGAGAGGGGAGCCCCTCGGCCACTGCCGTGGTCTGAAGGCAATGGGACTCAGGACCAGGCTTCACCTGAACAGTCTCTGGTCCGCATCCTCGGCCGCCGTCCTCTGGTACCAGCTGTGTGCTACATACGATCCTGGCAAGCTAACTGTGGCCCAGCTTTAGTCCCTTACCTGTAATGTCGGGAGGCACATCTGCCCTGACCACTCACTGGTGATGAGGTCGTTAGGGCACATGAGGCCCCCGTTTTAACAGTGTGAAACCTGAATGGGGGACCTGGGCAGAGTGCTTCTCCTTCCTCTGGCTGGGCCAGTGTATCAGCCTTCCAGTCTGGGTTCATCTTCCTGTGAAGTTAAACAGCCTCTAAGCTTCCTTCCAACCCCACCACACTAGATCTCTGGTAAAAACCTACATAGTATACGCAAGTAAGGCTTTCTAATTGTCAATAACACAGGCCAACTGAACCAAGTCCCTGTGGGGTCATACACCAGGCTCTTGGAAGTTCCTTTACTAGAGGGAGAAACAGAAGCATCCATAGTTTGTCTGTCTTACATGTCTGCATGTTGTAGCTCTGTGAGCATCTCCTTCTGTCTGGATGTTGTGGCTCTGTGAGCATCTCCTTCTGTCTGGATGTTGTGGCTCTGTGAGCATCTCCTTCTGTCTGGATGGGGTGGCTCTGTGAGCATCTCCTTCCTGTCTCTGTTTCATTGTAAGCCAAAAGCTCATCCTGTCTGCTTCTCTCTGTGCTTTTTGCTTTCTGCTGGCAGGACAAGCACCTTAACCCTCTAGACCTGCCCGTCACTGTAAGTAGCACTGCTGTCGTAGAGGGCCTGGCTCTTCTGGTGGGGAGGTCAAAGCTGGGCAGGAAGCATATGGGCTAGACTGGCTGCTCAGGGAACTGGGGCCCTGGAAAGAGAGCATATGTCTGTCGTATTGGAATGCCAGAAAGCCACTGTAGGTGAGTCGTGGAAGGACGGTGGATGCCTGATCTGGACAGTGGCCAGGCCTGCCTTTCGAATGCCTTTGAGGGAGTCTGGGATGAGCATGGTGTCAGAAGCGGAGGCAGCCAGACTTTCTTCAGTATGATGCCAATCACGAGGAGCCTCCTGGCTGCCAACACCGACGTGAGGGTCTGCAGGCCTTCTCTGCACTGTTCCTAGGTGGATAATTGAGTACGGTTTACAGAAGAGTTTGGGGCCTGAAGAGATAGCCTGGCTCTTGCTGAGAATCCAGGTTCTGTTCCCAGCACCCACGTGGAGGCTCACAATTGTCTCTAACTCTAGTTCCAGGGAATCTTACACCCTCTTCTGGCTGTCTCAGGTAACACACACACACACACACAGTCAAAATACTCATTCACATGAATTTTTTAAGATCATAAAGAATTTGCATGTTTATTCTTAGTTAGAGGGAACACTGGAGAAGACCACCTTTTAAGGACATGAAGATTGTGTGCTCCCCACCCCAGCACCAACAAGTTCATCGAAGGTTTTCATATCTTAGCTTCTGCTGCCAGGTGCTGTCTGAGAATCCTGTCTACCCAGGGTTTAGTCTCATCTGGTATCTGGGAAACTTCCTGGCACCATCTTTCTCTTCTAGCCAAGATAGGCTCAGGGTTCACAATAAACCCGGATGCTCCTGGCCAGACATTTGTAACATGGATATCGGTTTAGAAATATAGGAGAAAGGTCACTGGACAGCAGCCGCTCCCCCCCATACCCCCCCCAGGCCCGCTAATTTTACTGCTATTAATAAAGATGACTGAAGGCAGTGTCTTAGAAGGGTGTCACTGGCCAGGCAGTGGTAAAAGGGCATCACTAAGACATGGTGCTGACATTGGAAGGAGCGGACTGAAAAATTGAGAAAAGTTGTCAGAAAATTAGAAGCATCCCGATATGGGAGCATTTTGTTTGGGTGAAATTTAACAGCTCCCCAGAGTGCCCCCCACCCCCAGGCTTGGAGAAGGCTTGAATGGTAATCACTGCAGTCCTTGGGTCTTTTTAAAAGATGGTCAAAATGGTGCTGACAGGACCCTTAAGGAGGATTCATCTCACTAGCATACTTAATAATTAAAATGTTACTGTCAAAGTTTGAGCCAAATATGATGGACAGGTGAATCGTCTGTGAAATATTACCCAAAGGCCCACGACACGTGACACGTGACTCTCTCTCAGTGAGGTTCGAGCGACCACGCCCCCCATCCCACAGCCCAGTCTGCCGCCCAGGGTTCGTCGTCAGCCATGGCTGTCTGCCTGGAGTGGTGCATGTCCTGCTGTGTGCTCTGCGTGCAGTGTCTGTCACCAGCATGCTTGTAACACATGTGTCTTGTCCTCAAGCAGTCCAAGTCATGTGAAGACGTGGAGCTCATTGTGCCCGAGGCAGGGACACTGAGTTCATTCGCACTCATGAGTAAAGTGGGGAAAGTGGCCAGCGGACCTCTCACTTTTCATTTGAAAGGGAAACACTCAAGCCCTGAGGACCGTCCCCTGGCAGCAGTCACAGATGCCACCTGCCAGGCCTTACGCTTGTCGGTTTCCCTCCCTAGGACATGGCCAACGCCTTCGCACAGAAGCACCTTCGGTCCATAATCCTGAACGTGAGTTCCTGTGCCTGCCTCTTGTTAATGCTTGTTCCTGCTGCTGCTGGTCCTCACTGTCCTGAGGAGGGCTGTGACTCGATGGCCAGTGAGGGCGGGGCTTCCTAACACTTCTGAGACCTGACCTTTTTTCTTGGACTCCTCTGAGCCAAGCTACATCTGGGAAGCCATCCCCTTGTCCCCACTTGTTACAATTGAGAACTGTTAAGGGAGCACAGAGGGGGCCTGCAGCAGCTCTGACTCAGTGGCTGAGACCCGGAGCCTGCAGAGGGGAGCGCCCGTGTTCCTGACGCTGTGCACTGCTGGGAAAGATGGGGCCCAGCACAGCCAGGACTGGAGAGATCTGCTTTGCAGGGAGGGGTCAGGAAGGCTTTTAACACCAGGTTAGACCTTAGTCTCCTTCCCAGCACAGCTGAGAGTCAGGGTGGTGGTACAGGAACAGTGGGTTCTAGGTCACCGTGGACTGGGCACTTGCTGGGGGCTTGAGAGGAGTCTGGAAAGAGCTCTTCACTCTTGTTACTGTAGTGATGGTGTGGGTTATATGAAGGCAGGGGGTGGGGGTGGGGACAGGAGCCAAGACCAGGGCTAAAAGGAAAAGCATTTATCAGTTGTTAAAAACAAAGGAAAACCCAGAGACAGCAGTGAAGGTAATAGGCAAAACATCAAAGTCAAGCGTGAAAGATTTGATGCTGACGGTGGGCGTTGGCCATTTTCCCGTCTGCTTTGATCCTGAGCAGTTGACCCTGTATCCCTGGGCTTTGATTTGCTTAGCTGGGTTTGAAGACTGAAGGGGCCAATACATAGGCCATGCCTGACTGGGTGCATGGCAACTGTGGGCAGCAAGGGTGTGTGTGTGTGTGTGTTTATGCATGTGTGTGGTAACAGAGCTCTAGAAGAAATCTCTGAGCAAACCTGCAGAGCCCGATGGCTTTACCTTATGTGACTTGATCCCCAAGTCACCGCAACCCCTGCTCCCTTCCAACAGATGTGGAATGGGCGGTGCCCATGCTGTGGGCAGTCCAGAACAGCCGCCTCGGTACCCCCTTTGCATGTGGGCATGGGAGGCGTTTCTGGGGAAAATCTTAAGTTTGAGGCTTATAGCTTGATGGACCAGAAGAGGGTCCCACTGAGTAGACATCTGAGCCTCAGGCCTTAACTGATTTGGCAGGCAGTAAAACCCAGGAGCACACTGCCGCTCCCCTCTCTCTCTTCATAGCCATCTTAGGAGAGAGCCCTGCTGGAAGGACTAGAGGCAGACTTCCAGGGAGCAGTGCAGAGGGGGTTTGGGGCAAGGTGAGGAGGAGAGCTAATGGAGAGCAGCGGGTGGCAGAGCCCGGCTGTGAGGGCAGAAGAGGAGGGCAGGAGCTGGGGAGTTGAGAGGATCCCTGAGCCTGAACTAGCAAGAGACATGCTGGCACGGTGGACAGGGCATGCGACATCACGGAGGGCAGGAGCCATCCCAGTTCTGTTCCCAGGGCAGCTGGGCAGGACAGGCTCTGTGCGGGTTCTGCTTGAGGAAGTTCTGTCCAGAGAGGACGCTACCTGGAAAGACTGGGCCAGAGTGGGAGACTCATCTCAGTGGGATCCGTCCCCGGGTGTGGCTTTGGCAACTGTACTGGGCAGCAGAAATGAACTGAAAGTCGGAGGAGCTGAGGGTGAGGTCGAGGGCAGGCCCAGTGGGGAAGTACAACTCAAGGCTGGCACGGGCCTGGAGGTGGTCCGGCGGCTGTGTGAGAGCAGCGGGGAAATGAAGCTGGGCTGGGAAATGGAACCCATGGTGCAAAACATTTCAGTGTGCAAGCGATTGAGTCACGAAGCGTCGGGGACACAGGCCAGCCTTCTCACCTCCCACTACGGCTCCCAGGATGGCGTGCTGTAGACCCCACACACTGTATTGTGGACCAGCCATGTGAGCCTAGGACTGTCGATTTGTGTGGCATGGGTTCTCCAAGGCAGGTCGAGAGTCGAAGCAGGAATGGGGGGTCGACCTCGGGAGCTTTGCGGGGAAGCCACTGCCTGCTGTAGCACTCTGTGCTGTGCTGCTGGCCCCAGCCATGGAGAGGGTGGCTGCTGTGACTCGGCCACAGTCACAAGTGCCTAGTGGCTGCTACATCCTACAGAGGTTCTAGAGTCAGGGCCACTGAAACCCAAAGGACACAGGCAGGGGCATGGCAGAAGCTGCACAAGAACCCAGAGTGACAGGATTCACAGCGTGTTGGCTGGGAGGTCCAGGGAGCCAGGAGAAAAGGCAGGGTGTTGCAGGGTTAAGGGCAGGCTGGAGACCCACATAAGACACCCAAAGGGATGGCCAGGACGGCCAGAGAGACCGAGACAGTCAGAGGTGAGGGGGGTTGGGCGCCAGGTCAAAGCGACTTGCTGCGCTGACATCGGAGGATAGAGGGATGGCTGGAGGACAGGCAGGGGCTGACATGGGGTGACAGAAAAGGAAGGGATGGGGAGGGCGGGTGAGGGTGCATAGGAAAGCAGTGGCCTTCCCTATAGGTGGCTCCCTGTCACTTATGTGACCTAGCGTAGAGCCTGTCTACCAGTGCTCCTTCCCCTGTGCTCCCTGGCGCCTTGGCTTTAGTCCTGTGAGGTGCAGGCCTGGCGGGGTCTACCTCTGCTGGCCTGTTCTCTCCTTGATGGTGGGCTCCCCGCCCCCACCTCTGGTGTCTGAGGTTGAGTCGTCAGTCTCAGTTCCCGTTCCACTTCCCCTGCCCAAGAGTGGAGAGGAAGGGCCTGCGTGAACCTACTCTGGTAGGGTCTGGCCTTCCGCTCTGGCCCTTCAAGAGCGCGCAGGCACCTTGACCGGAAGAAAACGATCCCTGTCCAGGGTGCTTATGCTTATACACACACACACACACACACACACACACACACACAGAGAGAGAGAGAGAGAAAGAGAGAGAGAGAGAGAGACATGGCTCTTTAGGAAAGACAGTGCACTGAGCCTGCTCCTGCCTTTCTTTCTCTAGCACGTGATCAGAGGGAATCGTCCAATCAAAACAGAGATGGCCCATCAGCTGTATGTCCTTCAAGTCTTGACCTTTAACCTTCTGGAAGAAAGAATGATGACCAAGATGGACCCCAATGACCAGGCAGGTGCTAGGGGCCCTTCCTGGTGTATGCTGTCTGTGGTCATTCCACCCACAGTGTGTGTTGGGAACGCTGTGTGAAAAGGTCTCTTGGCTCTGTCAAAACTAGTGTGGGCCACATCTGCTGAGGACTTGGGACAGAGCCCTCTTCTGTCCTTCCATCCTCCCGCTGCTCCCTCCCAAGAGACTGGCTTGGGTGCAGGAGCCCTGCTGTTTCTCTTCCCTGCTTCTGATTGACCTGCCTGCTACCATTCTCTCTCCCAGGCTCAAAGAGACATTATATTTGAACTCAGGAGGATTGCGTTTGACGCTGAGTCGGACCCCAGCAACGTCCCTGGGAGTGGGACTGAAAAGCGCAAGGCCATGTATACCAAGGACTATAAGATGCTGGGCTTCACGGTACGCACCACAGTGCCCTCCCTCTCTGCCCTGGCAGCTCCCCCTTCATAGTGATAGCCCTGGAGTAGCGGACAGAAAGAGGTGAGGGCCTTTGGCCTGCTTTGGCTGTGGCCACTCAGGGGGCGTAAATCAGACCCATCAATTACAGGCCCAGGACGCCAGTCTGTGCCGAGGGAAAGGGGGCCATATGCCTGCAGTAGGTAAAGCGCTGGTGGTCTCTCTCACCTTAATGGCGTGCCTCCCCACCTCCGGTGCCAAGGGTTAGCCTCCACCTTCCATTTCCCAGCCCCCCTCCTACAGTGGAGAGGAAGGGGTGGCCCCGCAGCCTGTGTGAATCGACTCAACATGGCTTGCTCTTGATGAGGCAGCAGTTGACTATTGTCTGGTTAAACATGGCTCAGCTGGGAGTGAGGTTGGTGTACCGTGCTGTACCGACTTGGCACTGGGCTGCATGATGAAGCAGCCTCAGTCCAGTGCTCCAGGAGTCGGACAGGCTAGGGTGCAGCTGAGAGAAAGGAGGACGGGACCCCAGGCCATTCCACACGTGAGGACTCCGGTCCACACCCGCTCTCCTGCTTTCTCCAGAACCATATCAACCCAGCCCTGGACTTCACCCAGACTCCTCCTGGAATGCTGGCCCTTGACAACATGCTGTACCTGGCCAAATTCCACCAGGACACCTACATCCGGGTAAAGGCCGGGGCAGCCCCTCAGTCCTGGTGCCAATCCACACCTGCCTCCCCTCACCCCCACTTCCTTTCTGTCTGTAGATTGTCCTGGAGAACAGTAGCCGGGAGGACAGACACGAGTGTCCCTTCGGCCGCAGTGCCATTGAGCTGACCAAGATGCTCTGTGAGATCCTGCAGGTCGGGGAGCTCCGTAAGTCTGCACAGCCAGGCTCCAGCTAGAGGTGACGATGGCCAGATGGCAGGAGGGACCGGAGGGCCTTGGGTGGGGGGGAGCTCCCAATCCACTTACCCTGTCCATGGTGATCACAGGTGCTGCTTTGTGAGCTAGTGATCTGAGGTATTTATTTCCAGCTCCCCTGTGCTGTGTGTAAGGGCTGGCTGAGCTTGTAACAGCAGAGAGCTAAGGGCTTGAGGAAAACCCCTTCTGCACCCGATCACTGTAGTCGTGGTCTCTTTTCTTTGTCCTCATGACCTGAGTGCAGAGAATTCAGAGTTGCCAGACAGGCGCCTTGGGTGCCTGAGGGCAGAGCCTTCATGCTTATGGTGTCTTCTCCGCAGCAAATGAAGGGCGCAATGACTACCACCCGATGTTCTTCACCCATGACCGAGCCTTCGAGGAGCTATTTGGGATCTGTATCCAGCTGCTGAACAAGACCTGGAAGGAGATGAGGGCGACAGCAGAGGATTTCAACAAGGTCAGTGCTGCCGAGCCGCAGAGGCTGCTGGGAGAAGACCACGAGGCAGCCTGACAGCTGGCCAGCGCCTGGGGAGTCAGTCCCTGAGCTGGAAAACCAGCCTGGTCGGCAGAACTGGACAGCCTGAGTCTGCTGTCATGACTCCCTTTTGTAACCTTGAACGGGCATCTTTCCCATGATGCCCAAGACCTGTGATTACCTGGGAAAGCTAGCACCTGCCGCTGTCCTCCACAGGGTCAGGGAAATAGCCGAGCAAAAGGGCTGGACCCGTCATGGCCACAGTGCGGCAGATGTGTCCCATGAACAGCCAGTGTCACAAGGCAGGAAGGGTGGCACAGTGCGCTCACCTTGGTGCCTCTCAGGCCTCCATGCCCTGAGTGCTAGGCTCTCACGGCTGACAGTCCAGGAACCCAGTGTTTTCAGGCTGACCATCCCAATGGGGAAGCTTTGGAGGTGAGCTGACACAGCAGCGCATGCGCGTGAGGCTGGTGGGCATGGATTCTAAGTCAGCCTGGCCTGCATAGCAAGACCCTGTCTTAAGAAAATAAAACAACAAACTTTGGAAAGTCTAAAGAAGAGTTGCCTGTAAGAGTCTTCCTCTCTCTATCTCTGTCTCTCTTTGCCTGTGTGAGTGAATAAATATGTGTGACTGAGTGTGTGTGTGTGCCTCTGTGTGTATGTCTGTGTGTGTGTCTGCATGTGAGTGTATGAATGTGTGTCTGTGTGTGTGTCTGTGTGTGTGACTGTGTGTGTGACTATGTCTGTGTGTGAGCGTGCCGTTGAGTGTGCCTTTGTGAGAGTGAGTGTGTTTGTGTGTGTGTGCCTCTGTGTGTGAGTATGTCTCTGTGTGTGTGTCTGCATGTGAGTGTATGAGAGTGTGTGTCTGTGTGTGTGTGTATGTCTCTGTGTGAGTGTGCCTTTGTGAGAGTGTGTGCCTGTGTGTGTGTGTGTGTGTGCGCGTGTGCGTGTGTACACGTGCACGCGCATGCATGCTCATTCGTCCTTTCTGAGAGCGCTTTCCTCAGCAGGGTCATGCCGCACACATGTACACTGGGAAGGAAGGCACCCTGCTTTCTTCTCTCAGTTGTTTAGGGAAGCTGTCACACTGCAGCACCCTGCCTGCTGGATGCTGTGCCTGCCTTCCATGTTGAATCTCGTGTTCTTCGTGGCCTGGTTTGCAGGAAGCTGCCTTAACTCTGTGGAGACAGGGCGATGGAGGCCTTCATCTTGCTGAGTCAGTGAAGTTAGTTAAGCCTTTAAGAGTTGAGATCAGAACCTATTCCCTGACTGTGTGAAAAGAAACTCCTGTCACCATCTGTCATGTGACCTGAGTCCCCACCTGAGCTGTCCACTAGGAAGTCAGGACTCTCTGTTGCCCACTCCACTTGAGACAGTGGGGGAGGGAGAGCCTTCGTCTCTAGCTGGCCCATCCACTGTCAGTGCGGCCTATGACTTCCTTCTTTGCCCAGGTTATGCAAGTTGTTCGAGAGCAGATCACCCGGGCCCTGCCCTCGAAACCCAACTCTCTGGATCAGTTCAAAAGTAAACTTCGTAGCTTGAGCTACTCAGAAATTCTGCGGCTGCGTCAGTCTGAGAGAATGAGCCAGGACGACTTTCAGTCCCCGCCAATTGTGTAAGTGTCAGCTGACAGGGCCTGTGAGGGAGCCACCCTCCTTCCAGCTCCACCCTGAGAGCATCGCTCTCCCAGAGTCTTACACGGACTTGGGTGCTGTGCTCACAGGGAGCTTCGAGAGAAGATCCAGCCTGAGATCCTGGAACTGATCAAGCAACAGCGCCTGAACCGGCTGTGTGAGGGCAGCAGCTTCCGGAAAATCGGGAACCGTCGTCGCCAAGGTAAGGGGCGTCTGGAGCTGGCTCTGTCTGGCACCCCTGTGCCTAGCACTGCCCATGTCTCACCTGCTTGCCCTCCTTGGTTTGCAGAGAGGTTCTGGCATTGCCGCTTGGCACTGAACCACAAGGTTTTGCATTATGGTGACTTGGATGACAACCCTCAAGGGGAGGTGACATTCGAATCCCTGCAGGAGAAAAGTAGGTGCATGTCTCCGTTGGTGTGTCAACAAGTGTCCCCAGTGCTGGTCCTGGCTCTCAAGCCCAGTGTCTCCTCGTCCGCTAAAGATCCTCTTTCTGGCCCAGCTCAGGGTGGTTGGGAGGTTGCTGAATCCCAGCTGCGGCTGTGTGTAAGTCAGAAAGGGCAGGGCAAGACCGCAGTGACAGGCAGTGGGCAGAGGCTCTAAGCTACGGAGTCCATGAAAACCCAGCTTAGTCCCCGGTGCTTACTAAGGCTGGATGTTGTGAATTAATCCTCGCCTGCTTTCACGTCTGGAACAATGAGGTGATGCCACACTCCATCCACAGAGGACTGAGAAGTGCATTCGTTCCCACGGGCACCATCTAGCAGGTGGCAGCTTGGTTGTTAGTTGTGACGCTGCTTGCTTTGGCCACTCTGTCACCTTCACCATGGGGACGAAGTGGACGGGCGCCCAAGGCTCTACTCCTGGAAGGGTGAACCCAGGCAGCACCCATGGGTGAAGCCAGGGTTCACAGAGGAGCGGGGCAGGCTAATCCGCACACACCTCCCTGAGCTGGGACAGCCCTCGGCCTGGGCCTTCCCTCCCAGCACTCAGGAGTGCTGGCCAGCTTGCGGCATCCGCTTCCAGATGGTAATTCCCGCTCTCTATCAGTTCCTGTTGCAGACATCAAGGCCATTGTCACTGGGAAAGATTGTCCTCACATGAAAGAGAAGAGTGCCCTGAAACAGAATAAGGTGAGAGGCGGGGCTGAGCCCCAGCCCGCACCCGGACAACTGCGGCCATGGTCAGGGCGCATAGGCTCTCTCCCCACCTTAAGTTATACAGCAGTGAACACTGCAAGAACATAGATCCCAGTGCACGCCTCAGCAGCCTCAGCAACCCTGGAAACTCTGCCACCACTCCTCACGACACTGGGAAACCCCGAGTGGCACACCATTTCTTTCATGAGTATCTCCTGCACATCTCTGAAGGATACAGCCATGGAGTCACCCTAATACACCTAGCCTGAGATAAAAGGCCATTATTTAATATGAAATATTCCATTCACTTTGAAATGTCCACTGCTGTCATATGTTATATGTACACATGTACACATCGTACCCCGGTCAGAACCCGTTCCCATGGGTTTGCCTGCTGCATGTGCGTCTGAGTCCTTCATTCATGCCCTTCCCCTCCACCCTTTCCCCGTCTTCACTTTATTAGTGTAATCGACCATGTTGCTTATGTGGTCATTTCCCAGAGTCTCAGTTTTGCTGACTGGGTCTCCGTGCTTGTCTTCTGTCCCAGATCTGCAAATTGGCACAGGGACCTAGAGGTTTGATTTGGTTCAGGTTTGACTTTGCCCTGGCTTGGCCATGTCCTACTTGGGACTGGGGCCTATTGAGAGGCCCTAATGGCTGGTGCTTTGCCGTGTCAGCAGACTCAAGCTGCTCAGGACCTTGTACACTAGGGGATTCCACTTACTAACGAGCTGAGCCACTTCTCCGTGAAGAAACCTGCCTTTGTCTACTGTTGGCTTCCTGTGGTACAGTGGATGGAACAGGGAGGCCGAAGGCTTGGCTCCCTTAGCATGTACGCAGTGAGCTGGCTCCTTAGTGTTCTATGAGTACCTGAGTTTAAGCCGGTCAGTTGACTCTGAGTGCATGGGTTTAAGCCTGTCTTGTGTGACTCTGGATGCATGTGTGTAAGCCGTTCACATGTGACTGTGAGTGCATGAGTATAAGCCGGTCACATGTGACTCTGTGAGTGCATGCATGTAAGCCGGTCATGTGTGACTCTGGATGCATGTGTGTAAGCTGTTCACATGTGACTCTCTGAGTGCATGAGTGTAAGCCGGTCACATGTGACTTTGAGTGCATGCATGTAAGCTGGTCATGTGTGACTCTGTGAGTGCATGCGTGTAAGCCAGTCACATGTGACTCTGCATTGCAGTTACTGTTTTGATGCTCAGACTGTCTCAGCTCATCAGTGGTTTGCTTTTGCTGGAGGGTTTTTGTTTTTTGTTTTGTTTTGGTTTGGTTTGGTTTTTAACCTCTCAGGACTTTTTTGTACTGAGTACAGCCACATAGAAAGAGGAAACCAGTCATCTTGAAAGCTAAGATAAAAACATAGGGTAGTATATGGTTCTGACATTCATTGTTCTGAGTGTTGAAAATACTTCGCTGCAATAAGTTTTGTTTGTTGCTTTCTGGGGGAGGGTGGGTCTCCGTAGGTAGCCCAGACTCACCTCAAATCCTCAACCTCTTGATTGCTGGGATGCAGGCCGGCATCACCATCAAAGTTCCAAATTTAAAACACCACCAGCACATCTTAGGGTGACATTGGCAGGGAGTATGGTTAAGGTCAGTCAACATTGGCCTCAGGTCCACCACACTGGGTGCATGTCCAGGGACCTTGGTGACATCATAACCAGTCACTGCTCCAAGTCACTCCAACTCTTTGTCTGTAGGAGGTGTTGGAGTTGGCCTTCTCCATCCTGTACGATCCTGACGAGACACTGAATTTCATTGCTCCTAACAAGTATGAGGTAAGTATTGTGCCACACAGCCTTGAACACCAGTGCCCTCACCATGGCGTCTTCATTTGGAGAGGAGGTGTGGCCAGCACAGCAGTATCCCCAGAAACCAGACAGCCAAAATGGATCGCTAAGTCTATGGGCTGTGTGTGTATGTGTGTGTGTGTGAGAGAGAGAGAGAGAGAGAGAGAGAGACAGACAGACAGACAGACAGACCGACCAGGCTGGCCTTGAATTCAGAGGTCTGTCTTCCTCTGCCTCCAGAGGGCTGAGATTAAAAGTTTGCGCCACCACACACGGCCTTTCATTTTGCACCCTAGGAGCAGTGGGCCTGGCATGGGAGGGTTTTCCTCTTTGTAATCTCGTAATTTTTCCCAGATGAGTTGAATCCAGTTACGAGGAGCCAACCTAGTCAGGCTGTGGAGCCAGCTGGGTCTGCTCCTGCTCACAAGGGACTCCCAGGTCACCTGTAGTCCAGGAAGATGTTAGTGCCCAACTCAGTCAATTCGTTGTTAATTGAGGGCCTATTGTTGAGCACTTGGGGTCAAGAGGAATGGACCTTGGGCCAGTAGGACTTTGTTGGGATATCGAAGTGCAGTGAACCAGGCACAGACAAAGCAGTGGCAGACAGCTTCCGGGCAGAGCCACTGCTGGAGCTTTGCATTCTGGGAGCCTCTGGCTTAAGTTTTGTTTTTCTGAGGCAAGTCTAATGTAAGTTGGAACTAATCACAAACTTACCGTAGCTTAGGTTAGCCTACCTTTGTCTCCCAAGTGCTTAGATGTTATAAGCATGTTCCATCATGTAGGTGTGGTAGTTTTTTTTGTACTTCCCTTTAAAACATGTTTTAACATTATTGGCATTATTGGAGTTTTCTTCTTCTTCTTCTTTTTTTTTTTTTTTTTTTTTTTTTTTTTTTTTTTTGGTTTTTTGAATTTGATTTTTTCGAGACAGGGTTTCTCTGTATAGCCCTGGCTGTCCTGGAACTCACTCTATAGACCAGGCTGGCCTCAAACTCAGAAATCCTGCTTCTGCCTCCCAGAGTGCTGGGATTACAGGCGTGCACCACCACTGCCCGGCTTGGAGTTTTCTTCTTTAACTAAATTGCAATCCTGAGTCCCGGCGTGCTTCCTGCTCGGTTCATTGAGTTGAGTGTATGGGTTCATTGAGTGTGTGTGTTCATTGAGTGAGTGTGTTCATTTAGTGTGTGTTCATTGAGTGTGTTCATTGAGTGAGTGTGTTCATTTAGTGTGTGTTCATTGAGTGTATGTGTTCATTGAGTGTGTTGAGTGAGTGTGTTCATTTAGTGTGTGTGTTCATTGAGTGTGTATGTTCATTGAGTATGTTCATTGAGTGTGTGTTTTCATTGAGTGTGTTCATTGAGTATGTGTGTTCATTTAGTGTGTGTGTTCATTGAGTGAGTGTGTTCATTTAGTGTATGTTTTCATTGAGTGTGTGTTCATTGAGTGTGTTCATTTAGTGTGCATTTTCATTGAGTATGTGTTCATTGAGTATTCGTTTAGAGTGTTTTCATTGAGTTTGTATGTTCATTGAGTGTGTTCATTTAGTGTGTTTTGAGTGTGTGTGTTCATTGAGTGAATGTGTGTTTTCATTGAGTGAGTGTGTTCATTGAGTGTGTGTTTTCATTGTGTTTTCTGCTCCAGTCCTGATTTCTGTTCTCTTGATCTCCTTAACTGCATTGTAGATCACTTTCCTATCATTTTTTAAGCTCCCACATGAATCCCCCGCGAACTGTTAGTTGACAGTGATGCTCCTCTCCCAGCTGCCCTTGCTCTTGTCTCCCGTGAGCTTTGCATATTTTGAATGGTACCCAATAGCACTGCTGTGAGTCCCACTGCAGCCCCAGGGCCACTGGGTCACATTTGCCCCTTGCCCACAGTACTGCATCTGGATTGATGGACTCAGCGCCCTCCTGGGGAAGGATATGTCCAGCGAGCTAACGAAGAGCGACTTGGACACACTGCTGAGCATGGAGATGAAGCTGCGGCTTCTGGACTTGGAGAACATTCAGATCCCCGAGGCGCCACCCCCGGTCCCCAAGGAGCCCAGCAGCTATGACTTCGTCTATCACTATGGCTGAGCGGGAAGGGACTGGGGCCCAGGGGACACTGGCAGCCCGCGCCTTGCCCTCCATGTGTACAGACTCTGTAGTGATTGTGGTAACTACTCCTCAAACCCAGGGGGACCCAGAGCTTTTCTGTCCCAGCCACCAGGAGTCATGAAGTCAGGGCACGATGCCCTTGTCAGCACCACAGAGCCTGGATCGGGCTTGGAGGAGTGAACTCACGATGCTCACGCCTCCCACCCTGGTCTGCATCTGTATCTGGACCTACGGACAGCCACGCCCTTACAAGCCTACTCTCTGGTTTGCTGGAGAACCCATGTGGCCTGAAGCTGCTCCACGGCAGGCTGCCTCTGGGGACCAGAGGCCTGAGGATGGCGAGAGCCCCGAGTGACTGTCTTCAGGTGGCTCAGGCAAGAACGGGCCTTGAGCTCTTGCTTAATAAGTCTCTGAGGGCTCATTGCAGCTTTGTCCTGTGCCTCATGCTGCTGCCTCTGGGGTTTGGCCCTACCATCTCTAGTCTCTAGAGATGCCCGTCTCTCTGTCCATGCAGGTATCAGGACAGGTAGTAATTTCCCCCCAAGCGCTCAGCCTCAGCCTCAGCCTCATCCTGACCAGGCAGAGGCCTCCTGCCTGAATCCTGCTCTCTCAGGCTCTAGGAATGCCGTGGGGGAAGGCAGTCTGAGGCCTCTAGCTCACCCCCTCCAGTTCTCCGTTTTCCTGTGGAGGAAGATTGTCCCCGTGTCCCTTAGTTACAGGCCCTCCCTTTTGCTTCCCCTCACCCCAGACAGCGGCATTGCCTTCCCTTTCTCTCCTTCCTGGCGCTGTGGTTTCCACCTTTAGCCATGATGTCACAGCGGCTGGGGCCACAGCTGTGCCCTGGGCCTTCACTGGTGCTGCAGCACTGGAAGCACGCATAGCCTCTTTCCTCGGACGCATGTTAACATGGAGGTATTCAGTACTGGTAGCCTGGCATGGTGGGTACGACCCAATGAAGAGTGTACTATATATTTTCTTTACTATAGGCCATACTTATACAGACGTGTATATATATTTATATAAGATCTTCCTATTCTAGGATAGAATGTTTAAGGGAAAATAGAGAGCAAAACTAGTGCTCTCAGTCATGAGCTATGAGTGTAACCAGAGAGCAGCTAGGAGCTTCCTGTCAGTGACGTGTTTTCAATAAATACACTTTCATGTAGACTGGTTCCTATCCACACCTCTTTCTCTGCACCCGATCCCTGCCCCAAGGGTCGCCTGACAGCCTTCATCTCAGTGTGCCTGAGAGCATCTGGGCAGCTCCCTCTCCCCTGTCTCTGCCGCTCTGTCATGCGCATACTCACACCTGCTGGCTACGGATGTTCACAGATTGTGCTACAGGACAGCATGTTTCCTGCTCAGCCCTGCTGGGTACAACGTGGAAAGGCATACTGTACACCCCCAAGAATCCCTCCTCCCTTTTTTCCCTGCCAGGGACACAGCCAGGGAACAGCTCGAGTACTTGTGCCTTTCAAAGAAGCCATGTTCTGCACCCGGTGTGTTGCCTGTACTTAGTGCCCAGCCTTCCAGCTGGTGCTTTAAGCTGTTGTAGTCGTGGTAGCGGGGAGGCTTGAATGAAGGCAGTGATGAAAATAGATACTTCCTCTTGCCGCTGTCAGAAGGGGGCGAGGACAGGCGCTTTCAGACGGCATAGAAAGTGCATGCCTCACAGGCCTTGAGGGCTGAATGAAGCCAAGACCTTGGGCTGCGACGGGCACCATTGTAGATCTTAGGAAGCATTGAATCAACGAATGCTTCCGTGATGCCAGCTGGCAGCAGCCTACAGCAGCAGTGTGCACAAAGCACAGCTTACACTCTGGCCTTGAGCCTTCTGCGAGGAGCCAGGAGCCCAGCCAAGCCATGTGCAAGGATCCCTGTTTGCAGCCAGTCCTTGTAGAACCCGGATGCGCAGAAGCCGAAAACGGGGCCAGCTGGGGTCTGCGGCCCTCCCTAGCTTGCATGGCTGAGAGGTTATCTTGCCCACATTCTCTGAACCTGAAAGGAATCGAATGCGGGTGTGCCAAACTGGTGTTCTGAGGCTAATGCAACCTGCCCATCTGGGCTTCCGGGAAGGCCAGATCCTTCTCGCCCCCTTCCCTTCGGGTTCCATTCCTCTGGGATGATCTTCCCGTACTCAGCCTATTGAATAATTCTCACCAATTTATGGTCACAAAGTGTCCATTATTACTTTGCCAGGACCTTTTACTTCTTTCTAAAATTTAATAGTTGTCACGTCATTTCCCAGCCGCTTGAGGTCCCTGAAGAAAAAAGCCCTCTGCAGAGTTGTTAGTATCTGTGATTCGTGCCTGGTGCTCGTTTAAGGGAAAGGTACCAGAGAGACTGTTGGAAAGCTTGCTGTAGCCTCCTTAGTTAGAAAGAGTTGCTCTGGCTCCGCCCACCCCACCGGCTTCCGGCGGAAGTCTCGCCTCCTGCGGCACAGTGCCCATCTCGAGCTTCCGGCAGGAGTCTCCCGGCAAGAGCCTGGGCGGAGGTAAGTGGGCGTGCGGTGGGCGGTCCCCGGTGTTCACGCCCGGCCTCAGTTTCCCCAGCCTTCCTATGGCTCCGGGACCGTACGCCTGGCATTCGCCAAGCACGTACGAGGGGGCCGGGTTTTGGGGGAGTGGGGGGGGGAACCAGATGGAGACTGCCGAGCAGGCGGGGCAGGGACACGTGAGCAAACACAATCGTCACGCGGTGGGAAGTGCCACGCGCAGTGGGGGCCCTGGGGAAGGGGACACCGGCTGGTGTGCTGGGCACGCGGCCGTACGTGGGGTGGCAGCAGGCAGGCAGGATCCAGGGAGGACCTGCGGACCCAGCCCAGGGGTCTCCAGCCTGTTGAAACCGAACAATCTTAGTTTCTTTCCTTGTTGCAACTTAAGGAAGGGCTTGTTCCCCCCCCCCCCCGCCCCCATAGTTCTTTGCAGTCCATCGTGAGGAAGTCAGGGCCGTGAGTGCTTGAAGCGGCTGGTCACATCGTGTCCACGGTCCTGAAGCAGACAATCGTGAGAGCCACCAGTGCTTGCTGGTGCCCCTCTCCCCTCTTTATGGAGTCCAGGAGCCCCTGCACACAACTACATGGGTCTCCCCACATCAGTTAACTTGATCATGAGAACCCCTTTCTGATATGCTCCGAGGCCCATCAACCAGGCGATCCTAGATTCTGTCAGGTTGACCACACTGTAGTCTGTGGTGGTGGGAGAGGTGAAGAGAAGTGGGTGGGTCAAAAAGTAACCAGAGGTGGACTTGACAGGGCAGGAAATGAGGGATGCAGAAAGACAGCCATGGCTTCATTGGTGACTGCCTTTGGCCAAAGAAAACAGCTGTTGGGGGTTTCTATGTGACTTGAAAGTCATAATATTAAGATAGCTCCTTGCAACAGCTTGAGGTTGAGCTGTCGGCTGGAGCTGCTGGGTTCTTCTGCTTTCACAGAGAGACTGGGGTGGTTTTGATGGGCCGGGAATGAAGGCGGAGAGGCTGGATTGCAGCTCTCAGGTATCAGTGCTTACTGGCTGAGTTAGAGGGAAGGCTCTGGCCAGGCAGCCGTGCAGGAAGCAGAAGACTCCAGAGACAGTGGCAAGTTGCACCCAATAGGTCTCTGAGGCGGAAGCTGTCAGTTTCGTGAGAGGAGCCACAGAGACCTAGGCTCTGGTGAGATGACAGGGAAAGAATAACTGCGGCCTGTGTGAGCAGCCTGACAGACTGAGGTAAGGGAGTGTGGGCCTGACATTGGGAAGCTCTGCTGTAGGTCACTGAATAACTCTTACCATGGGCCAGTGCCAAGTGCTGCTCCTGCCAGTGACGCCCCTGCCCCAAAACCACATGGCTAGAGAAACTGAGTCAGCCCAGGACAGATAACTTGGGATCTCAGTCGTAGGTGACAGAGACGGGTTTTCTCATGGATCTTTAGAGCCTGTGCTCTGAAGTGCTAAGCTGTACACCCCTGTTTCCGCTGAGGAGGTAGAGGGCAGCCAGGTGCTACAGAGTTGCCCCCCACTGCTCTGAGGTAGCCACTGTTGCTTGGGGAAAGGGATGCTAGGGTAGATGTGACTAGAAGCTGCTCTCCCTTACCATGGAAGGAGGGCGAGGTCCTTAGGGTTTTACATCTCTGTAGCCAGTGTGAGGTAAACCACTGCCTAGTGAGGACACATGAGGTGAGTGGCTGTCAGCTTCCGGGGTCCTTTCTACTTAGCTCTGTCTGTGTGGGGGCACAAGTGACTTCTGCATGGTGCCCCATAGAGGTGGGTAGCTGACAAGCTCTCTGAAGGAAAGGGGAGGCTTGGCCAGTGGACAAAAGGCAGTATAGTGACCAAGGAGGAAGTGGGCAGAAGTAGGCAGGTTAGTAAGTTGAGAGAAAGGGGAACAGCATGCCCCATGACTGCCGGGGAAAGGGAGGCAGTGGTTCTCAGGGAGGACCATGTGGGCTGTTCTGGAGTAGTTCTCAGGGAGCACTGTCTGGGCTGTTCTGGAGTGGTTCTCAGGGAGCACTGTCTGGGCTGTTCTGGAGTGGTTCTCAGGGAGCACTGCCTGGGCTGTTCTGGAGTGGTTCTCAGGGAGCACTGCCTGGGCTGTTCTGGAGTGGTTCTCAGGGAGCACTGTCTGGGCTGTTCTGGAGTGGTTCTCAGGGAGCACTGTCTGGGCTGTTCTGGAGTATTGGAGACTCAGCCCAGACCCTCCACGTACTAGGCCAGCACTACAAAGTAATTTCTGGGCACAGTCTGGGTTGTGACAACTTGGGTTAGGAGCATGATGCTTGTGGCATCTGGTGGGTAGAAACAGGGATCTGTTAATAGATTGCAGCCTGTAAGACTGGCCTCTCCCAGAAAGATTCAGTAGTGCCAGGCTGCAGAGCCCCAGCATTGAGAGAATGTGGACCCTGAGGTGTGTTTGAAGAAGGTCTGACCCTGGGTCCCCAACTGTTAGAACAGTGTCCACAGGAACCTGAGATCAGGGGCCCAGGTGACCAGGTCTAGTCAGCAGTTGGATCTGCCTCTGGAGTTTGTGGTGACCAGAGCCGGCTGCCTGCTGGGGTGATGTCAGCTTGCAGAAAGTATGTCAAGATATAAGGCTGCCTTAGGCGAGTGTGGCGGGGCCTTCCCTGCACCCACCACACCTTTAGTCACAACTTGTTTATTAACCTGGACGTCAGTGGTGCTCAAACTGTAGTGTGGAAGGAAGGTAACCGGTGGTGAAATAAGGCAGGTTCCCCCTGTCTGTTTCTGTGGAGCCGGAGGCACAGGGAGACCACCGGTGAGGTCCTCTTGCTGTAGAATGAGCTCACCATGAGGGGAAGTCACAGCCGCCACAGCAGCTCCAGAGCTGTGAGCACTGTTGCTGTCGGCAAAGCAGGTTTTTCAAACTGGGAACTCTTAGTTCCACTTAGGCAGCACACATGGTCTTCTTAACAATTTCAGTGTATGGCGGAGCCCTGGAAAACAACGTTTGCTGAAACCAGTGGCCAACCCTGTGCCTTTGCAACTCTCAGGGGTGCTCCAAATGCTGAGTCCGCCTTAGCCTTTCTAGTCCCTGCTCACTAAATGCTGGGCGCCTCCTCCAGATCACCACCCAGGGCTCCAAGCTCCTCTGAAAATAGCCACAGTCCAGGAGTCCATTGGGCAAAGCCCACAGCCAGCCCAATTTTCCCTCGGGGAGGAGATGTGATAAGAGGTTCCAGAGTACAGAGCAGTCTGTCCAGCCTGGCAGCTGGTCAGGGCAAGAGACTGATCTCATCATTCTGGAAGGTTCCCAGGGGAGCCGGCACTTCGGCACGGTAGGGAGGAAACACCTATGGTACCCCTGAAGAAGCAGGTGTCTAACAGTGGGCCAGGGCCCACCCTTGCTGGGCTGACTGGCAGGTGGTAGTTTGGCTTGGCAGGCACCTCCTCTCTGGGAAGAGCTGTTGGACACCAGGGCAAGGTACAGCTGATCCACTTGAGGACCTAAAGACCTGAAGTCCCATAGTCTCTCTGTCATAGAGTCATCAGACTAAAAGGGAACGGAGGGAAGGCCAGGTGTGCGTGCGGCCCTCGTGGAGTGTCACCTTACAAGCATTACACAAGGGGATGGGGGTGTGGCTCACTGGGAGCCTGGCCCCGAGCAAGAGGCCCTGGGTTCTGTCCACAGTACTAAAAAGAAATAAAAAGGTCTGTGTGCTCAAATCACACCTGAAGTAGGCTGCCCTGAGAGGGAAGGGTGGACTGGGTGTGCTGTTTCCTCCATCCCTTCTGGGAACAGACTGGCAGAGACAGACTAGACCAGGTTAGACCTTTGGCCTTCATGAAAGCAGCTGGGAGCTGTTGAAGGACTGGAGCACGGGCTAACAGACTTCAGTCATCAGTTGAAAGGTCCCACGAAGTGGGAACGTGGAAGCCAGTTTGAAGACACTATGGTCTGCGGTGGGACCCATGGCCTCTGCGATCTCACGGTGGCCAGAGCTGGTCTGTAGGCACGCCACCACACCCCACCTGTCTTCTCTCCAGCAGTAGAGCTGAGGACCCGTGACCTCCACATCCAGCTGGCCATGGGACAGTTGGGCTCTGGCCACCAGCCCCTTAGCTGAGGACGCCATCAAGGGCCCGTCGCCCGTTCTGCATCATGGAGGCCGAGAGGACTCTTCCAGCCAGGCGAGCTGCCCTTTGAAAACCGTGGTCCAGTGCTGCTGGTTCTCCCTGCCAGCCACCTTCAAGAGAGGCTCCTGCTCCTGCTGGCCCACGGATGGGGAGGTGGGCCCTGGACGTCGCCTTTGTGTGGAAGGCAGCGCTGACCCTGGGCCTGGTCCTTCTCTACTACTGCTTCTCCATAGGAATCACATTCTACAACAAATGGCTGACAAAGGTAGCTGGGCCTCGCCAGCGCAGGTCATGGTGGCTTTTCCTGGACACTGGTCCCAGGCGGGCTAAACAGGTGCCTAGCAGGGGGCGGGAGGGGGGTGATATCACTGGCAGGGAGTGAGTCCCCGGGCTGCCACATCTCTGTGTGACCTCCACAGTGGGGACTAGCCACTTGCTCCCTGGGGTCATGCAGAGCACTGGATTGGCTCCTGCCACCAGAGGGAGGAGAGGCCGTGAGGCACCTCTCCACTCCTGCTGTCTGCTTTGGGCCCCACAGAGCTTCCACTTCCCGCTCTTCATGACCATGCTGCACCTGGCCGTGATCTTCCTCTTCTCCGCCCTGTCCAGGGCCCTGGTTCAGTGCTCCAGCCACAGGGCCCGCGTGGTGCTCAGCTGGACCGACTACCTCAGAAGAGTGGCCCCCACAGGTAGGCCCAGTGAGGAGGGTTGCCAGAAAGCCTCAGGCCGCCCCCTCTCCTCCCCACCCTTCTCCCACGGCTGTGTCTCAGCAAAGCAGGGAGGGAGCATCCTTGCCTGTGCTGGCTCCCGCGGGCCTGGGCGGGCTTCACCAGGCATCGAGCAGGGGGAGCCTCACCCCATAGCCATGCCAGGTTGGGTTAAAAGATGTCCTAGGCCTAGTTGAGTGGGCATGGCTTGAAGAGTGGATGGGAACCTCTGGCCCTGGGCATGTGAGGTCAGAAAGGGAGCTGAAGACTCTGTTGGAGGGGGGAGGGGGAGGGGGAGGAAAGAGGGTTAGCAGGCAGGGCCGGTGGAGGGCAGGTGCCCCTCGAGCAGTTTGACAGGGTGGGGTTAATCCTCTTGTGTGGACCTGCTGAGATTGTTTAGCAGAGGAGACTGCAGGCCTAGCCAGTGAGGGTGGGGGTGGAGGTGGGGTGGGGGTACGTAGGATGGGCGCTTTGGCTAGCAGTTGGCCTTGACTTGCTTAGTGGAAGGGAAGGCAAGCAGGGCCTCAGGTGCTTCAGCCTCAGGCCTGCCAACTGGCTGCCCTGGCTGGGTGTCCCTGTCCCCACAGCACTGGCAACAGCACTTGACGTGGGCCTGTCCAACTGGAGCTTCCTCTACATCACTGTGTCACTGTGAGTACTGACCACACCCTCCGCCCCCTTCAGGCCAAGCCTACCCGCTCCTTCCAGCTGGCAGGCTGCGCCGCCAGCAGTGGGCCAGCTACTCCAGTGGGCCAGCTACTCCGCCACTCCCTGGGACCAGCCCTCACTGGGCTCCTCCCCTGCACCTGGCAGCATGCCTGGAAGCCGCCAGCTCTTTCTAAGCCCAGTGTGGAGAGCTAGGCTGCACCTGCTGGCCAGGCGGCAAGGAGCTGGACAGAACAGCCACCGAGTTCTTGGCAGGGTGGGTGGGGGTTGGGAATGGGAGGAGGCAGGCAGCAGAGAGGAGGACCAGGCAGTGGAGCACTGCGTGTCAGAGCCCACCTGTCTTCAGTCACAGCTCTGATGTCTTGCTTTAGAGAGTGCAGCCTGTCACTTCTCTTTGTCCAAGTTTCTGTCATGCTTACCTGGTCTCTAACAGCCAGGTAAAGAACAGACTGAGTGAGCTTGTGTTAGACCCACAGTTCATCCCCTGGTGACAGTCAGGCCTCTTAGAGACTTCTTCCCAGGAAAGGTGGCACACCCGCACAGGCCCCACTGGCTGGCTCCTTTGGGGCTTTGGGACCTGGTTGCCCTCGCGTGAGTCTGCAGCCGTGCATTATGGGTATCTATCTGCTCTGCTCCAGGTACACAATGACCAAATCCTCCGCTGTGCTCTTTATCCTGATCTTCTCTCTCATCTTCAAGCTGGAGGAGCTGGTGAGCCCCACATCCCCTGTTCCACTGTGGCAGGAGATCATCCGCCCCTGTCTCTGGAACGACTCTCTCGGGGAGGGGACCTTGACGTGGGTGATGACTGAAGGTTTAGAAACAAGTGCGGCAGGGTCTGTGTGGGGCCGAATCCTGGGATTCCCCTGGGGCAACTTGGTGGTTCCTGTTTGTCAGGGGGCACTTGGAGCCTGGGATGGGCACCAGCACTTGAGTATTTTATAATAAGTGTGACATTAGGAACATGTCAGCTGTGAGTCCATCAGTGGGCTAGGACCTTTGGAGGCTACTGATGCCCAATACAAATGTGTCACATGCGTGAGCCTGGCACTCTTGTGAGCTGTCCTGCCCTCCTAGCGTGCAGCCCTGGTCCTGGTGGTCCTGCTCATTGCTGGCGGCCTCTTCATGTTTACCTATAAGTCCACGCAGTTCAACGTGGAGGGCTTCGCCTTGGTGCTGGGAGCTTCGTTCATCGGTGGCATCCGCTGGACCCTTACACAAATGCTTCTGCAGAAAGCTGAGCTCGGTGAGCCCCTGCGGAGGGCTGGGGGCCCGGTAAGCACAGGCCAGCAGACCCGGCCTGACCAAACTCACCATGTCCTGTCCTGCAGGCCTCCAGAACCCCATTGACACCATGTTCCACCTGCAGCCGCTCATGTTCCTAGGACTCTTCCCTCTCTTTGCCATATTCGAAGGTACGCTCTGTCTCCTCCCTCTGGGGGCCATGGAACAGCGGATCTAGCATTCCCACCCTGAGCTCGGCACAGCGGTAGCCACGGAGGTTACCCTGCCCTGTGGCTTGGGAATAGACAGACACACAAAATGACTAGCATCTAGTGAGACAAGGATGCAGAGGAATTAGGTGTGAAATACAAGGAGTCAGTGCAGAGGGTGAGGACAGCCCCAGAGGCACCTGAGCTGTTCGTGACCGTTTAAATGCACAGGTTTGTCATAGCCCCTTACAGCTGGGTGCGGAGGGCTGTTGCCACCCCTGGTCAGCAGGAGAAAGAAACTGAGGAAACAGAATGTTGAAAGCTTGCCCACAGTCCCATAGCTCGCTTGCAAGCCAGACTAGGTCCCCACAACCTGGCATTGGGAGGGTGGACCCACTGTCACACTGTGCGCATACCCCCCAAGGAGCAGAGTCTGTGTCTATCACAGATGGGGTGCCTGGGTGTGTCTGTCACAGGTGGGGTGCCTGGGTGTGTCTGTCTCAGGTGGGGTGCTGGGTGTGTCTGTCTCAGGTGGGGTGCTGGGTATGTCTGTCTCAGGTGGGGTGCTGGGTGTGTCTGTCTCAGGTGGGGTGCTGGGTATGTCTGTCTCAGGTGGGGTGCTGGGTGTGTCTGTCACAGGTGGGCTGCCTGGGTTGGAGGAGGGGTAGTAGAGGATGAGTGGGAGGGGACAGGTGAATTGATGGCATCCAGATGCCCTGGCAAGCTGGGTATGGCCATGGATGGCTCGGCCATGGATGTTAGCCAGCCTGGGCAGAGTGGCCCCCTTCCACAGCTGGGGTTGAGGGACAGCCTGGGCACATGGATAATTGTTCCATCTCCTGTGGCTTTCAGAGGAGAGGCCAGGCCAGGGGGTGTCCAAGGTGGACAGAACGTTGTCACCTGTCTTCCTCCAGTGCTTTAGGATTAGTCTTTGTCCCTTGTTTACCCTCCTTCTCAGAGTCCCAACTGTCCTCGGGGTCATTACAGAAAATTCCATCCCACATCCATTTAAGTTTCACGCAGCGAAGCGTCTCCAGCCTCCGTGAGAAAATTATTCCGCAGCCCCGTTGTCCAGGAGACTTGTGTGTGGAGCCTCACGCTTTTCCTTTTTAAAATCTCTCCCCATTCCTTCATTATGCCCCTTGTAGCATACGCCACACTCACCCCCTCCCAGGCCCTCTCAGTGCTCCCGCTCTGCAAACCTCATCCACAGGCCCCTGGTCGCCGCCACTTAGCTAAGCTGCATGGACTTAGCTCCTTTAATCTTCTCTGGTAAATTAATCCCCCAAGCGCCTTCATTACTTATGTTGCTCTTCCCTGAATTCCCTTCAATTTGCCTTTGCAGCGCTCCGAGCCCAGCGCCAAACAAGATGGCTTGCATTGCCAGGCTGCTGGCCTGGGGCACTCGCTGTGGAATTGTGAACCCCTCCCCCTCTTAGCCCCCCCAAAGTTCTTACCTGCCTCCAGTGCACTGTGCCTACTGCGCCCTGTGGATGCTGACCTCACCTGCTCTTAACACACCCTGGGGCCTTACTGTGGGAAGAGCCTTGAAGAAGGAGCCCCTCCCCCGCTCCTGAAAATGGAGGCAGAAATTGGTGTTATACACAGTGTGCTCTGGAGCAAGGCTCTAGTTCCATCATGAGCTGACATGTGTGGTTTGGGTCTTGTGTAGCCCAGGCTAGACTTGAGCTTTCTATGTAGCTGATGCCTGAGGCAGCCCTCTGTCGTCAGCCCCCTGTGCCCCAGATGCTGTCGTTACAGGTGTGGACCACCACACTCAACTCAGGGGTTGAGGGGGGCACTTATTTTTTGAGATATGTTCATTAGATTATACTGCTTGCTGAAGAAATGACAATCTAGTCACGGTCCTGTCATTCTGTCAGTAGGGAAACCCACAGCCAAAAGGAGCTATCTCTACTGTAATCCATACTTAGCTTTATAGTAGCAAGATCCAGATGCTGGCTGGGCTGTGTAGATCAGTGATAGAGCATAATGCTCTGGGTTCTATCCCAGTACCACGTTTATGTGTTCGTGTGCATATGCGTGTGTGTGTGTGTGTGTGTATGTAGTCACATGTGCATAATCTAAAGGGGAGGGCCCTTACATCTGTACATTTGTATTCCTAAACAGCCTCCACCAGAGCCCAGAGGTACAATTCTTCCTGTTCTGATCATGGACATGCATTGCCCTGGGCTCTGTAGTAGCCACCATGGTCCCCGAGTCTCAGGCCATCTATGGGGGACTATTTTAAAGCCCCCAGTCTTTTTCCTACCACAGATGATCAGCCGCATCCCCCACCCCGACACACCACGCTGAAGAAACACAGTAGCTGTTGAGTAGGGCCCACCAGGCCGCGCAGGCCCCACCAGGCCGCGCAGGCCCCACCAGGCTGCGCAGGCCCCGGCCTCCCACTCTCTCCCTGTTGCTTTCAGGTCTCCATTTGTCCACCTCTGAGAAGATCTTCCGCTTCCAGGACACGGGGCTGCTCCTGTGGGTCCTTGGGAGCCTCCTCCTTGGCGGGGTTCTGGCCTTTGGTCTGGGCTTCTCTGAGTTCCTCTTGGTGTCCAGAACATCGAGCCTCACGCTCTCCATCGCTGGCATTTTTAAGGTACACACTGGGAAGTGACCCCAGACCTACCCTGGAAGGAGCCCCCTGAGGGCTTCTAGCAGCTCTGCCCGTTCCTGCACCCTGAGAAGGTTGGCAGAGTGCGGCCCAGGATGTGCTGTGATTTTCCCCTGTGGCGCTGAGCAAATGCCACTTGTCAACAACGCGTAGCTCTGGGGATGCAGGCCAGGCCTCACACCACCAGGCCCACCATGTGCCTGTATTCTATCTGACTGGCAGTAGTCTGGATCTGTGAAAAGTCCCAGCACTGGGAGCTGGGTTCACGTGTCGGGTCTGTGGAGGGCTTTCCGTCTGGCCAGACTCCATGCTGGAGCAGTGACAGCATGCTCTGACAGAAACCGTTTGGGTGTACAGCGTCTTCTAGCTATGATGAGAGGCCTGTCTTAACAAAGCCGTGCTGAGTGAGAGCTGTCCATCTGTGGGTGCCTAGCAACAGCAGACTCCCTTACTGCTGGGGGGAGTCTTGGGGGTTGGTTGGCATTCTGCTTTTGCTGAGAGTTATGCATCTGCATCTCAGTAACACCAGGTCTGCAGGCCAGAGATCTGGGCACAGAAGTCCCGACCTCGGCCTGTCATGCCAGCTGGCCTGGTTGGCCTCAGTGTGTACAGAGTCCTGTCCTCCTGGCCACAAAGTCATCTTCTGACCCATGTCCCGCCTCTGCCCACAGGAAGTCTGCACCCTGCTGTTGGCAGCTCACCTGCTGGGTGACCAGATCAGCCTCCTGAACTGGCTGGGCTTTGCCCTCTGCCTCTCTGGCATCTCCCTGCATGTGGCCCTCAAGGCCCTACATTCCAGAGGTACCGTGGCCTCCTCCCCATGGCTTAGTGTTGCTGCCTGTCCTGCCGTCCAGCCGCCTCTTAGCAACTGTTACTGTGGCGCAGGACATGTGCCAGATGGTGCTGCCCCCTGGGAGGATATAGGGCATCCCCAGAGTTTACTAGGTCAGTAACCGTGGTGTGTCTACTCCAAGGTGATGGTGGCCCTAAGCCCCTGAAGGGCGTGGGCTCCAGCGCTGACTTGGAGCTGCTACTCCAGAGCAGCCATCAGGAGGAAGAGGATGCTGACGAGGAGTATTTTGTGACCCAGGGGCAACGGTGACCAGCCTGGGAGCAGCAGAAGCAGGCCACTCTACAGTCAGCACTGTCTGGTCTGGCAAATCTTGACCAGGTCCAGGGGCCCAGCTGGTTCCTCAGAGCAACTGCAAGTGGCAGCCTCAGAGCTACCTGTAAGGGCTCTGAGCTGAGGCTCCTGCTCTTTCCTGTGGAGCTTGGTCCCAAAGAGCGAATGCCAGGCTCTTCCCCAGGACCTGAGCTGTCAGTGAAGGGAGCCGGTAGCCTGTCTCCACCATTGCTCTGGCTCTGAGAGCCAGGGTGACCTTAACAGGTCTCAGGTTCGGACTCTGGGGCACCTGGGAAGGAAACATGGAGAGGCTGGGCCTCATCACCTGGACAGCAGTTTCCTCGGAGAGTAGATTTATTTATAGTTGAAATAATGATTTCCTTCTGCACAGCCCAATGTTGCCTTAGGCATGAGAGCAAGGAGCGCCCTGGAGCCTGGCCTCTCCTCCCTTCCCTGCCTGGGGCCTTGTCCTCTGCCCTGCCTTCTGTAGCTCAGGCTTCTGTTTGTGCCCCAGGCCCCATCCTTGGGGCCACACCGTGCACCCACTGCAGGAAATAAATGAGTGTTTGCTCGGTTATATCCTCTGGAGCCTCCCAGTTCTGCAGCCCAGACATGCACTTCGGCTCCGACTCGGACTCGCCGTGTGACCAGACTTAGTTTGTCTGGGCTGGAGGTTGGGTATCTGTTTTTAAAAGGTGGAGTTTTTAAAAGGGGGATAATGTGTACCTCAGTCTTTCTGGAAAACATTACAGATTAAGTGTTAGGTATTCTTAAATACAAGAACCAAGAGACCAAGACTTAGAAAAGGAAGAATCTCCCGGCGCTGGGCAGGAGGAACTTGGGTCTGTAATGTGGGCCAATTCCTGCCCTTCTCTAGGGCCATGCTGCTGGGCCAAGCCGAGCCTCTTGTGGCCTGACACTGGGAGGTTTCACCTTCTCAGCTGGCTCTCCTCTGCCTTGGCAGGAGAGTGCCTGGCCCAGGAGGCTTTGCCTGCGGAAGTGCTTCAGGCACCCACAGCAGGTGGCGCCATTTGCCCGCACTGTGGTTCTAGCCCTGCCTGCTACCACCCCTGCCCAAACCCTGGCAGCAGAGGGTGCCTGATGCACTGATGTCTGTGTGGCTTTGGGCAAAGACCCAGGAGGGACTCTGTGTGGAATTGGAGCAACTAGAGCTGCATTGGCTATGCCCAGAACGTGAGCCGGACTCCAGACTTGTAGAAGGGACAGATAGTAAATATTTCCATTGAGGACCATATGGTGTCTGTTGCAACTTGAAGCAGGAAAGAAGCCTTGCATGGCACAGACACAAAGGGGGGTGGCTACATCCCAGTAAAATCTGGTTTCCAAAAGTGAGTTCTTGCCCACCCCTGCTGTAGAGGAATCCCCGTGAGTTTAGAGTCTGGCGGGGAGACTGAGGCCCAGGAGCAGCCAACCTCAAAGCAACTGGAACTGTGATCAGCTCTAAGTCCTGATTCCCTGCCAGCCTCCACACTCCAGAGAGCTACCTTATCTGGCCCCTGCCTGTCTTGGGTTCTGCAAGCTCAGAGGTCAGGATTACAGAATGCTCTTGTTCCAACCCAATGATGTGGGAAGAGCCAGGCCAGGAGGGGCTGAGAAGGCTGCCTAGAAGGGAGGGAGAGAGGGAGGGGGGGAGCCGTATAACCCACTGGCTCAGGTGGATGAGAGCTTCCTGTCTGCTCTGCACCGCCCCCCTCTCCAGGACACAATCTGGCACTGCTGTCTGGTGCAGTAATTACAGGGTGCAGAGTGGGTCCTCACCGCTCACATGTTGGGTTCAATGACAGGCCCTCACTTAGCAGCAATTACCAGCCAGGCCTAGAAGAGGCCTCCCTTCCCTCCCCGCCTCCCACCCGGCCCACCCGGTTGCCTGGCCTCCTGGTCTAGACTGTCCACCCTCAGCCCTGAGCCCTCCAACCACCCATGCTGTCTGCAGCCACTGCATCTTGGGGGCTGCAGCGTCACCATGGCAACTCAGCGTTTGCCCAGGTTGAGGGAAGCTGAGGATGACTGGTCTTTCTGAGGCTGTACAGTCTGTCCCCAGCTTCAGGGCTGCTGCAGGAGCAGAGAGGGAGGTGGGTTGACCTAGGTCTGAGTTTTAAGTGCTTACATGACCACCACCTCTCCCAGGAGCCCACAGTGGGAGGAGGGTTAATGACCCCAATATACTAGGACGCTTGCGGTTGGTGTGCTGACGAGAACAAGCCAGAGGCTTGCGGAGAGCCCGGCATACCTGCATCTTCAATTCTGATACCCTCGCTACCTGTGGGGCTCAGGGGATCATCTCCATCTGTTTCTTCCTGTGCCGTAAAGATCCCAGTGGCCTGAGAGAAGTTGCCTGGTGCCAGGAGAATTTGCCCCGCAGTACCTGCAAGCGTCTTATTTATCATGAACTGGCACAGGCAGAAGACCTGAGGGTGCAGGGTCCTGGCTCATCCTTCCAGGGGAAGCCATCCAGGGGTGTTGGCCACCCACGTGGCAGACTGCCGCACTTGAAGGCAGTCCTTTGTCCTAGCCCAGGGAAAGGGTGCATGGGTGGGGAGGACAGGCCAGAAAGGCCACTCCCTGACCCTCTAGGAAGTTATTTAATGCCAGGTGGCCCAGTATAGCTAGAATTTGGGAACCCATTTCATCGTGGCTGTGAAAACTAACCTCCCAGAGGCCGAGGATCTAGAAGTCATCCATGTTTCTCTGCCCCAGTGGCATGTTACTGATCCCCCCTCCCCGCCCCAGGTCAGTTTCTTTACCCATAAATGGACTAACGCTATGTCCTGAGCAACTGTGGAGACAAAGAGATACATGGAAATCCACTCACAGTGCTGGACAGTTATTAGCTCTCAGTATCCAGACTGAGGGTGGCACAGCCTACATAGGTGACAAGGGAGAGGAGTCCGACATTTAGGGGTTACACCCAAGAGCCTTTTAACTGGTGTTCGTTTCATGAAGGAATTCACCACGGTAGTAGAGAGATGGCTCCCTGGGCAAAAATGGGCTTGCCACCAAGCCCGAAACTTGAGTTTGATCCCTGGGCCCCACATGGTGGACGGAAACACCGTCTCTCACAGATTGTCCTCCAATCACCACAGTGTGGTACGTTACTCATACGCACCCCTCCCTAAGTGCTATAAAAAATGTTTTTTGTTTGTTTGTTTGAAGTGTAGATAGGCGGTGCTAGTTGTAATTTTGAAATGATTTGTCCAGTAAAATGGGCAGGTTCCCATCCCCCACCGGTAGCCCTGAGTTGCCGGTGCAGTCCAGCTTCTGCCTGCCCCCTAGCCACATAGCCCTGGCATCAGCCAGGCCCCTCCCCCAGCACCAGAGCAGCCAATGAGCTTGACTGCTGTTCCCATGGTTATTTACAGTTTCGTTGGCAACCTAGTACATTTCCCTGACGCAGGCCAGCAACCCCCAGGCCCTGGCATCTGGTGGCAGGGCCATCTCTTTCCCTTAGTGTCTGAGAAGAACTCTCCTGCTGGGGACCAGGAAACGCATCAGAATGCATTCAGGAAGTGCTTCTGAAGCATCAGCAGGCGCCTCCTGGTTAAAGCCATGGAGACTGGAAGTCCTTAAGCACCTGCCCCGCCCTCTAGGAGCTTGTACAGAGCTCTGAACCCAGTGGCCCCTCTGGGGAGCCCCTGGGGAGACATGGAAGTCTACTAGAAAGTGGCCCTGGGCCAGAGAGAGGAGCCACTTGTGAAGTAGCAAGGCAAGTCCTGGGGCCAAAGCCAGAGCTGAGGGGCCATCCGGACGGACGAGAGGACTGTCTTTACTGCTGCTACTCTGTCACCCTGTCACCGGCAATGAGGCATGACTCCCAGTAGGCAAGTTTCTTCAAATCAAGACAGTCCTCCACTGTATCATGGTGTCCCCATTCTCAGGAGGCCAACCAAGCCCCAGGGTATCAGGATCTCTGCGGATCCTGCAGAGATCACCATCCGGCATGTATGTGCATGTCGGATTCTCTTGAGGAACAGCTTTGACCTCCTAAAAGGTTGGGAACTGCTGATCTAAGGATTGCCAGGCTTGCCCAGAATTTCAATGGGCTCAGAGATATACACCGAAGGCATCCAGGAAAGATGATGGATGGATGACTGGGTAACTGGTCGGGCGCATGGATGGATGGGGGAACGAATGAGATGGGGTGTGGGTGGACAGATGAATTAAATGGGTAGGTGGGTGGGTGGGCAAATGAATGAGTAGATGAATGGACAGATGAAGAAATGGGTAAGTGGATTGATGGATAAGTGGGTGGATGGATGGATTCATGGATCTATGGATAGATGATTGATGATAGATAGATAGATAGATAGATAGATAGATAGATAGATAGATAGATAGATAGATAGATCCATAGATAGGCAAGTGGGCAGATAAGGAAATGAATAAGTGCATGGATGGGTGGGTGGATGGATGGATGGATGGATGGATGGATGGATGGATGGATGGGTCAGTGGGTAGGTGGATGGATGGGTGAGTGGACGGGTATGTAGGTGTCTGTATATGTGGATGCATGAGTTGGCAGATGGATAATAGGTGGTTGGTGAGGAGAAATTGGAGACACAAAAGAACACAACCAGTCGTCTGGACCTGTGTGGGTCAGGAGAGCCACTTTGGGAAAGGCCTGGCCTTGTGAACTTAGGCCTCAGGATAACATAGGAGCTTCTGGGACACAAGAAACAGCATGGCACAGAGAGGGGAGGACAGACAGAAAGGCCCAGAGCGTGGTGCTGCCAGGGTGCTGCTGGGGCTCTCGGATTAAGCTCACTGTGGCCAGGTGGAAGTACACAGGAAAGGGGGTGGGAGTAACTGACTTGCCTCCGAAGACTGCGTGGACCCCAGAAAGTATTCTGATAGGGATTGTCCACCTTGTCCTCTTCAAGGAGCAGGTGTCTCACCTCCCTCACTGTTACCTCAGCAGTGTGTGCTTGCAGATCCTGAACACTGAACAACTCTTTGTACAAGCTTCCAAGTTTGCCCATCTGTGCTGTCCCTGAATTCTTTAGCCTGCACTCTGGAAGTGATTGTTATTTAAAGTCCCAGTTTCCAGATTACAGAATGGGCTGAGAGAGACTGGTCTACTCGCCCAAGCTCATTTGCCCAAGGTCACTTACCCTGGTCCTTCCTCCCAGAGCCCCACGCGCCATCTTCCCAGCACTGCCACCTTCGGGGGAGGGATGGATGCCAGGCAGTTTTGAGGCCCCTCTGCCTAGAGGCAGCAGTAATAGCCTACCACAGGAGGCTGAGGTCTAGCAGGGCAGGGCCCCCTGCTGCTGTCGTTTGGCCCTAAGAGGAATCCCCCACTGAGCCTTGCCACCGTCCTGTTCCCAGCTGCCCCATGAATTAAACATGCCCCCGTGGTTAACTCAGTAATGCTTTTATTAATAGTTAATTACTCAACGTGCACTGGGGAAATGAGACTCACTCAGGCCTCGTAAATTAAGGCAGTGATCTCGTGAAGGAAACCAATGGGAGTTCATTACCCAGCCCTTCCCTCACTGTACCTCTGGGCTTGCCACTTAGCAGTACTAATCGAGACGTGCTGGGTGGTAGGGTGGAGGGACAGGGACTTTCTGCAGGGAGATGGTGCTGGAGGATACCATCTGGACAAGAGGAAGGGCCCCAGGACAGGGTGACCTATAAGCTAGGAAACGTTATTCAGTACTTTAGCAGCTTGTCACCTGTGTACCCTGTCACCTCCCAGGATTCCCAGACAGGGCAAGGCTGCCTGCCCTGGGCCAGAAGCTCTCCCACTCAGTCCAAGCCTGGACCTGTATCTGGCTACTGCCAACACACACACACACACACATGCACACGAGTACAACTCCCATCAAGTCTCTCCATTTCTGCCTTTCTCATTTCCCAGGTGTCAAGACTTCCTCTTCGATGTTTTCGTTGTGGCTGAAGCCAATTTCCCATCCCGAGTCTGCTGCCCGGGTGGATAAGGGTCTAGTCCAACCTGCTTAGCTTTTCTAAATTTAACCCTCTCTTGCATGTTTGTTTCCCAGGAGACAGAGGCCCTGGAAAAAGCCCATCTCCCAGGAAAAGATAGCCAGTGCATACTCAGAACCAACTGTGTGCCAAGGCCTGTCCTGGGGTGGGGGGGACATTTATTGATTCCCAACCAGGAAACCCCCACTTCTCTGTCCCTCCCCTTCTGAGTCTGAAAGCAGAAATAATAAGACCTATTTTCTGGGGTCATCAAGTCTGTATGCTGTTTGAAACATACAAATTCCACACGGCTACTTTGGGAATGTGTGCGTGTGTGTATGTGTGTGTGTGTGTATGCATGTGTGTATGTGTGTGTGTGCGTGTGCGTGTGTGCACATGCTATGTGTACCAGTGTGTGGACACCAACAGACAACTTGCTGGTTGTTTCTCAGGAACTGTCCCCATCCTTTTCTTTTGTTTTCCTAAGAGTCTCCCCACTGTCCTGGAACTCAGTCAGTAGGCTGGACTGACTGGCCAGTGATCCAGGGTCAGGGACCCGCCTCTCTCTGCCTCTCCTCCCTCTCCTCTCCCCCTTTACCCCTTTACCTGCCATGCCCCAGCTTGGATTACAAGCATGCGCTACCCTTGATTTTTTTTTTAAAGTACCTCCCTGGCAATGGGCAAAGAGACACCTTGTTGGTGGTGTTCTTATATCAGTCAGGGGCAGAGCAGTGTTCATCCTAGCTTGGTGGTCAAAACTGCTTTATGCCTAGGACACATAAAAACCAAATCAAGGGCTGGAGAGATGGCTTAGTGGTTAAGAGCACTAACTGTTCTTCCAGAGGTCCTGAGTTCAAATTCCAGCAACCACACGATGGCTTACAACCATCTGTAATGGGATCTGGTTCCCTCTTCTGGTGTCTCTGAGGACATGACAGTGTGCTCACATGTATAAAATACATATTTAAAAAAAATCAAATCAAATCTAGGCAGTACAGCTCAGGAGGAGGAAGACAGACAGACCTGTGTTTCTCCATGCCACACAGTGTGGGCAGGGAAAGATGCCCCAGACCTGCCCTCCACCCCATGGCACAGACACACAGAACCCCACCTACCACCATGCGGACAGAGACCTGCAGACCACCATGCCACCCACAGACTTGCTCCCCCTCCCCCGTGCAGGGCACAGGTGGGCGTAGGCATCTGCTTACCTCTATACCATGCCGTGTGTGGATGGAGGGTGTCACTCAGAAGCCCACCAACCACAGGGCCGGCCTGCAGCAGGAACCACCACCACGTGCAAGGATATGGTGGACGGGAGTGGGGGAGAGAAAGAGAAGTGGAACAGCTTGCGCATTATGAAGAGGATGGAACTGGACTTGAGGAAGAGCTGAGAGGAGTAGCTTGTTGTGAGGGACCAGCCCTGCCACCCAGGACTGTGGAGAAGTCCAAGCCAGAGCTGTAACTGAGAGCCACGTCTGGGTCCATGGTTACGCAGCCTCAGGGGTTGGTGTCAATATCTGAGGTTCAAATTATCACTAAAGAACATGGGAATGCCCCTCCCTGGCCAGTGATCACACGTATGTCCAGGGTTGTGCAGAAGTGGCCCTGCCCCTCACTGGTTGGAGCACTCTGCAGAGCTGGCAGTAGTGGGAAGAGCAGGGCCTGTGCCCCACCCAGGCAGTACAGTGGAGCTGGCCCTGGTGGCAGGGGATGGGGGATGGGTGTGGGAGACATGACTCCTTTAATAGGAAAGTAGCTCACAGGGTCACAGCAAAGGAGAGCTGGCCCTGCCCCTCACTGTCTTCAGCACTCGGGAGAGCAGGCACTGTACCTCTCCTAGGCAGCACAGCAGAGCTGACCCTGGTGGTGGGGGTGCAGGTGAGCTGGCCCCCTGAGGGCAAGATTGTGGGAGAACTGCCCAGCCAATCTTCTGCTTCTAGGTGGTGTGGGTGCTGGGGTGGTGCCCTTCCCCCTTACTGGCTGCAGCACTTGGAAAAGCAGGCCCTGCATCTCACCGAGGCAGCAGAGTAGAGCTGGCTCTGATGGGTGAGCCAACCCAGAGGGTGTGAGAGCGGGAGAGTGGGCCCGGCCCCTCCCAGGCTGCAGCCATTGGGAGAGCGGGCCCCACACCTTGACTAGGTAACAGTGGAGCTGGCTTAGAAGATGTGGGTGAGCCAGCCCTCAGGGCAGGAGAGCAGAAGAATGAGCCTACCTCCTGCCAACAGCAGCAGAGGCTCATGGCCTAGCTGGAGCACGGCTGGTGAGTTTGCTCTGGTGGGTGCAGAGAAGGGTGAGGCAGGAGGCTGACTAGCTCAGGTACCACCCAGGCCCAGATCCGACTCGGAGCCCCATGATCTGGGCCCACCCCAAAATCTATATCATCTGCGGATGGTTGGGACTTGTGAGAGGGCTGGTCCTACTGAGCAAAAGCTGCAGGATCTCCGTGACAGGGCAGTAGCAGGACAACCTGGAGGAGTCCCAGTGAGGATCCACTTTTGATGCTGACACTGAAGCCAGAGGTCTCTTAACCAGACCAATGATTCAGTGCAATGAACATTTGCGAGTAAAGATGTGTGGACAGAGGGGTGTACTGCGGGACACACTGTAACACACTATAGCTTCCACAATGAGATGTTTTTCTATGCTTTGGTGTCGGTGAGTGTGTGTACACACGCACGGGGGGGGGGGGGTTGCAAGAGCCAAGTGCAGATATAAGGGGACAGGGAAAGGAGTGGTATTGGGTATACAATGTGAAACAAAGGATCAGGGCTGGAGAGATGGCTCAACGTTTAAGAACACTGACTGCTCTTCTAAAGATCCTGAGTTCAAATCCCAGCAACTACATGGTGGCTCACAACCATCCATAATGAGATCTAAATTAAATGTAGCTATCTTCTGGAGTGTCCGAACACAGATACAGTATACTCACATATAATAAATAAATAAATCTGTAAAAAAAATAATCAATAAAAAGTTTTTAAGAATAAAAATAAAACAATGTAGGTGAGGTTGTTGAACTCAGGTCTCCATGTTCGCCCTAAACGTTCTTTACCAGCTAAAGTATCTCCCGGTTCTGTTTTAGTTTTGGGGGTTTGTGTATTCATCTGAGGCTTTATTCTGTAACCCAGGCTAGCCCTGAACTCACAGCAATCCTCCTGTCTCAGCCTTAGTACTAGAGCTGCAGGCCTGAGCCATCACATCCGATGCCTTTCAGGGGCCACTGTAATTATTGTCTTCCGCACGATGATCTGCCGAGTATGTCTCCACATCCTAGAGATGCAGAATGTATGTGTCCTTCCGCCTGCCTGGGAACACGGAACCAGAACAAGTTACCAGCCTTACTGTTTTCCTCTGATGGAGGCAGAGTTTGGAGCTGGTCCCCCTAGCAGGGCACACTGCCCAAATTTTAGTAAAGATCAGCAGCCACTGGTCACAAAACCTCCCTGAGGACTGTGGGTGAATCACTTATGAGCCCCACCATCTGGTTAGACTCCCCCAAGTTCTGAGTCCTGCCTCCACAGCTGTCAGTTGCGTCAGTGTTTGCAGCTAGAAAATGGGCACACAGTGACACCATCGCTGTCCATGGAAGGACAGCTATGGTGTTTCTGAATGTAAGACCTGACATTTAGCTTCCTTTTAGAACTTGCTGCCACTGGTTCCTTTGTATGGCGTGCGGTTCAGCAAGGCCTCTCCCCACTTTTTGGTAGAGATCCCTAAAAGTCTGAGCTTCTGGGGTTCAACACCTCCAAGGTGGCCCCTGACCTAACGAGGACTCTCCTAGGCTAGGCTATGCAGAGATATGGAAACTGATGGCTGCCTCATACCCACACCAGTTCCTAACCGCTTTAGCAAGTGGAGGATAGCCTCTGGAAATGACCCCCAAACTGCCGAGCACCTCCCTCACAGGCTTAGAGCCTCCCTGGTTTGGGAGCACACGCCTCAGAGGAGTGCAGCTTGGGGTTCATACATAATATGTAACGTCAGATTTAAATGTCACTGCTGCAGGCAGCTGACCCGGGTTCCCACACAATGGGCCGTGAGGGGCGCCTCTGCTGCCTCTTCATCTTCCTGGCGGTAGCTGACCAAAGGGAGGGAGATTTGGTTTCTTAAAAAACTAAACAGTTGTTGAGCACTCTGGCGTTGCCTGGGCAACAGCCGAGGGGGAGAGAGAAGCATCTTATTGTTTAAAGTTATTCTTGCTCGATTTCAAAGGTCTGCTCTGAAAAGACCGTATTCTCCAAACAGCCCAGGTTCTCCTCTTCAGCACTGGCATGCCGCAGCTCCCGCTGCCCTCACTCAGCCCCATCCCCACTCCAGCCGAGGCTGTGGAAGGCGACTTCCCTGCTGCCTCCTGGGCATTCGTGCAGGGCCAGCGGGGCTCACCTGTAAAGCCATGGATTGCATGCTGGGGTGCCCCAGCCACCGACTTCTTTTCCAGCTGCCCTGTGACCTGGGCATTTGATCACAATGACAGTGACTTGGGAGATGGCAGCACACAAAGGCCTGTGCTCAAAGGGGATTCAGACTGCATTTGAGAGGCAGGCATCTTGATTCTCAACCCAGCGGCTAGATGAGGGTGACCATCTCTGGCCATTACTTGTGGATAGTAGCCCAGAGCAGTCATGGAGATCACTTAAGAAACTGTCTAGTTTCTTAACGTAGCCTGGCACCCATGTTCCTCTGCCTCTCCCACAACACCGTGTTGGACTCGCTCGCTCTCCTCTTCCCCACGAGACTGTCAGCTCCCTGGCAGCAGGACCACGTCTATTCATCTCTGCATGCTCTCATAAGCCCGAAACCCTTTCAGGAGTAAAGCAAATGCTGAAAACCCAAACAAGATGTACATATATTTTTAATTAAAAATGTTTAGCTTGTGAATACACACACACACACACACACACACACGATACAGGACTCCAAAGCTTCAAGGGACCGAGTATTCACGTCTCATGGCACCCACTTGGTTTGCATGGGGAGACTCATCGTTCCCTTCTTCCAGAAATGTCTGTCACAACACAAATGAGCATCAAATAAGATGTGCTACTCATATCTCAGGCCTTGGGATCTAGCACGGGTGTAGCACACAGTGACATGCGAGAGAGAGAGAGAGAGAGAGAGAGAGAGAGAGAGGGGGGGGGGCGTGGAGGCATGGAAGGGTGGCAGTGGAGTGGGAGGGTAGATAGATGTGTGTGTGCATGCATGGGTGGATATGTGGGTGGGTGGGTGGGTGGGTGTGTAGACGAATGGATAAATGGATAGGTGGATGGATGGATGGATGATAGATGGATAGGATGGATGAATGGGTGGCTGGGATGGATGGGTGGGTGGATAGATGGATGGATGCATGGATGGATGCATGGATGGATAAATGGGTGGGTGGGAGGATAGGTAGATGTATGGATGGATATATGGATGTATGGATGGATAGATGGATGGATGGATGGATATATGGATGGATGGATGGATAAATGGGTGGGTGGGAGGGTAGGTAGATATATGTATGGATGTATGGATGTATGGATGTATGGATGTATGGATAGATGTATGGATGGATAGATGTATGTATGTATGTATGTATGTATGGATGGATGGATGTATGGATGGATGTATGGATAGATGTATGGATGGATAGATGTATGTATGTATGTATGTATGTATGTATGGATGGATGGATGGACGGATAAATGGGTGGGTGGGAGAGTAGGTAGATGTATGTATGTATGTATGGATGGATGGATAGATGGATGGATGGATGGATAAATGGATGGTGTCTTAGGGTTTCCATTGTGATGATAAAACACCATGACAATACTCAAATTGGGACGGAAAGGATTTGTTTCAGCTTACAGTTCCACATCACAGTCTGCCATCAAAGGAAATCAGGGCAGGGATCCAAGCAGGGCAGGAACCTGGAGGCAGGAGCTGATGCAGAGGCCATAGAGGAGTGCCGCTCACTGGCTCACTCTTCATTGCTTACTCAGCCTGCCTTTTTATAGCACCCAAGACCACCAGCCCAGAGGTAGCACCACCTACCATGATCTGGGTCCTGCAATATCAGTCTAAGTTGTTGACATCATCGTCATCATCATCATCATCATCAACAACAACAACAACAACAAAATGCACCGTACTCTTACCTACAGGCTTGCCCATTGGCCAATATGATGGGGCACTTTCTCAAATGAGGCTCCCTCTTCTCAAATGACCCTAAGTTGTGTCAAGTTGACATAAAAACCAGCAAGCACAGATGGATAGATGGGTGGGTGGGTAGACGGATGTTTGAGCCAGGGACTGAGAGGATAGGTGGGTGGATGGATGGAAGACGTGGTTATGTAGACAGATGAGAGCATAAATGAGTGGCTAGATGGGAGGTGGGTGGGTCGGGGGATAAATGGATGAGTAGATGGATGGGTGGAAAGATGGAGAGGTGACTGTATGGGTAGATGGTGAGTGGATGGGTGATGGGTAGGCAGGTGTGTGACAGACAGGTAGATAGGCTGCCAGTTTCCATTTAGTCCCCTACTCGCATATTCTGACCACACACCAATCCTACGCTGCCGGTTCTCCCTTCTCACATGTGTGAGAGGTCCTTGGGAGAAAGATAGATGATCCAGCATTGGGCACATCAAATCCCAAGGGCCTGGCCTGTCATCGCTCAGGCGACAGAAATAGGATCTGTGGCCGTGTCCAGTGGCGATTCTATCCCAGTGTTAGTGGCAAGATCTAATTACAATGGCTCAAGCCCTTAAGGATCCTGGTTTGTCCCCACCAGGAGGAGTCTATCTGGGGAACTCCCTCAGGACATCTAGGTCTAGGGTGTCCCCGTTCCCTTCACTTTTCCATATGACATAACAAAAAGACTCTTGGAGGCGGAGGCCTTCAGCATCCTGCCCATGTTCCAGGAAGAAAGAGGGAAAAGAGGGGCAAAAGAATGAGTCAGCCTCCTATAAAAAGCCTGTTCCTGGAAGCCCCACCCAGTGACTTCTAATTAGATCTCCATGGCAACCCTTAACCGCAAAGGAGGCTGGGAGATATGGCCTCTGTGCTGGCCATGTTACACATTGCAGACAAGCTTGCGATGCAGTCATCAGGAGAAGGGGGAAATGGACCAAGGCAGGCAGCTGGCAGCCTCCGCCACGGCTGAGGAATGAGGAGCAAGATGGCAGAGGATCCGATCGAGAGCCCAGCCAAATCAGCCGGGGCCAGCACGGGCCAGGCCGAGCGGGGCTTGGGGCTCCTTCTGCTGGTGGAGGCCCAGTGTCCCGTGCATCCTGGGCAGGAAGGATGTGCCCACATCTCCCTGGTACAAGCCATCATAGTTCCCAAATTCCTGGCCCCTTATTTCTGCTCTCCCTCTCTCTTCTTGACTGTGCCCAACCCCTCCCCCATTCCTTTGCCAATATCCGAGGCAAGTCCTCTTGTCTGTTTGTTTGAGGACACACGTGGTGGATGTGTCTGTGGACAGCTGCGGCCCCGCTCTCTCTATGACTCTCCCCCATCTTACTCTTTTGAGACAAGGTCTCTACAAACCGAACCATGAACTAGGCCGGGAGCCAGCCAGCCCCAGCATTCCTTCGCCTTCACTCCCTGTGGTGCTGGGGTTACAGACATGTGACCATGCCCGGCTTATCATGGGGAATTTGAACTCCGAGTTCAAACTTGTTCCTATTCAGCAAGGGTTCTAATCCACTGAGCCATCTTCTGAGGTCCCCAAGGTGGCCCTCCTAACCCACAGATCTGAAGGCGTGGGCCTACTCATGGGCAGCTCTTCTCACTCAGAAGGTGAAGCCTTAGGCTTCCCGGCCTTTCTGCCCTGCCCTTTCTGTCACGCTTACTTTATCCTAGCTACCCTGGGCTCTCGGCTCCCTCTTAGCCTAGGGTCTTTGGCCCTGTGGCTCCCTTCGCCCAGTGTGAACTTGACTGTGCAGCCTTTCATTTTGGAGGTTTCATTTTGAGTTGTCACCGCAATACCCCTCCTCCCAGAGGATGTCCTGTCCCGAGCATTCCATCTCGATCTGGCCCTCCTGTCACCCTCCTGTGCAGGCAGGCACAGGCCAGGCGCTTAGCCACTTGAGGCAAGGCTTTGTGATACTTATGACCTCTCACAATAATGCTCGAAAAGCAATAGGGGAAAAAATATGCAGATTGGCAAAGACAGCTGATTATCCTGAAGTAGAGTTTTCAAAATATTTGCAAAACAAATATGAGATACAGTCCCAGACCCCACCTTCTTACTAACACTCTGAAGAAGATCACGGCGCAGTTCCATTAGCTGCCACAATTTTGAAGCGGTGATAAGTGTCAATGATCTTTCGAAATGTCTGCAACAGCTACCACGTGACAGGGAATATCTGATTGCTGCAGGTGACAGAGTCACAGGCACTGTAATGTCTGCATTCCGTGGCCTCAGCCTGTGTAACTGAAGAGAGATGTTCTGCTCAGGTGGAGGAGACCGGGGAAAGGAAAGCAGCCTGCATTCCTGGCTTCCCTCACTGCCTCCCGGAAGCCTGTCTGCTCTCTCTCTCTCTCTCTCTAGTTCCCTTCCCTGTGAGAACTTGGCCTGCTCACTGCCAGATTCTCCCAGGACAGCAGAGACCTTGCCTGTCCTGTCCTCTGCTGTGTCTGGAACGCTTCCAGACATACAGGTGGTCAGCAAAGGGTTTTTAGCACAAAGGAACAATCAAGAGGCCATGCTGGGGAGATGGGCCCACAGTAAGAGGCCCTGAAGGCTGTGCTCAGAAGCATGGCTGAAGCCAGAGGGAACAGACTGGCTCTGGGAGGGAGGTCAGCCTGAGGAGTGTTCGCTTACCCACAGAGCTCGGCTGGCAGGCAGGATGGCGAGAGGTGAGCAGGCCGTGTGACCGGTCTGAGCATCAATTGTGGATGTCAGCAGCTGCTTTGTTCCCAGCTGCCCTCTGTCCCCCTGGCCTCCCTGGACGTTCAGCAGGGACCTTGGACAAGCTGGGCCTAGAGAGAGCTGTCAGCAGCTTCCAGCATTTCTGAGATGGTAAGTCTGCCAGGGACAAGGAGAAGCAGAGGCCAGAGGCTAGCAACGTGCCTTGGGAATGTCCCAAAGGCAGCTATGGTAGACAGCGCTATGTGTGGGATCAGAGAGACAAGGAAGGATAAGCCAGCTCAGCTAGCCCAGACTGGGGTGGGGTGTTTGGGACCCCGATCTCACAATTACCTGGGCTGCCTTCTGAACTCAGGTGGGATCCACACCCACCACCTGTTCGTTGTTATTTAATTTTGAGACAGTGTCAGATAAACCAGGATAGCCCTGAACTCACTATGTAAAGATGATCTTGCGCTTCTAATCTTCCTGCTTCACGACTTGAGTGCAGGGATTACAGGCGAGTGCCACCAAACTCTGTTTATGTGGTGCTGGGGATCAAACTCAGGGCCTCATGCCTGCTGCTGGGCTAGTGTTCTGCCAGTGAGCTATGTCTGGATGTGGCCCAGGTTACACTCTAGCCCTTCACCTCTGTCTCCGCTGCTGAGATGAGGGAATTCCTTCTGATTGGCAGGCTCTAAAGAAGCTCTAAATGTCAGTATCTGGGGCACCCGACCTGCCTGTGCCTTTGTCACTAGTACCATAGAAGGACGACTCGATGACAATAGTCCTAACCATTTCCCCTCATGAGCCGCCTCATCAATGGGCCCAGAAAGAGGGTGGAGAGTCCAGCTAGTGTGAGCATGAGACAGTAGGTGAGGGATGGAGAAAGGTCCTGTGTTCAGATCTCAGCTCTGTGGTTAATGCCTGTGCGTCTCTGGCTGAAGCACAGCACCTCTCTGAGCCCCGGTGGTCTCGTTTCTTTAAACAAAGATGATGCTTTTCTTCCTTTTTCGAGTTTCAAGCACTAGAGGCCAGGAATGATGCAAGGAAAGTCCTCGGGACAGGGCCTGTCTCCTCATGAGCGTTCAGTCAGCGGTAGCCATGGTGTGTTGTTTATCCGAGCTGCAGCCCTGTTCCTTCGGGGAGTCAAGGGTGCAGGCAAGGAGGATCATCTGGCTCTGTGCTCATCCTGAGAGAGCGCCAGTCCTGGGGTGGGAGTGGGGGTGGGGGTGGGGAGCTGGGCTTGCTGCTCTCAACCAGCTGAGCTGGTGACAGGGACCTGCAGGAGCAGTATTCTCCAAGCTTGCAGGGCTAGAAGAAAGCAACACTGAGTAGTAGGCCCAGGGTTGCCCTGGGTCTGGAGGACTCACGTCTAACTCACCCGGGGCGGTAGGGGATGAGGGGGAGACAGACCCAGGATTGCTTTAGGTGACAGACCAGTAGCGGTGCTACCTGTGCTCACCCTGGGCTGTTGAGCTGGGCCCGCCCGCTCCTTATGCCTCCATGATCCTTATGGGAGGATCAGCATCCTAACTTGCTGGGGAGGAGCTATGTGGGTCCAGCTTTCCTCACACCCAGGCTTTTTGGCAAGTTAGACGAAGAGAAAGGCTCAATGCTGCTCAGACTCATGTGATGTCGGGACCCCATTTTGCAAAGCCACACCTCGTGTTCTGGGTTGGGCGGATGAGAGGGTCCGGGGCCCTGCTGCAGGCCAGCGTGGGTTCCAGGCCCGGCTTTAGACTCGACGAGCATAAGATGAACTCACAAAGGGAAACGACATGATCGAAGACACTCCCACAGCCTGGGATGGTGAACCCAGCTCCCCAAACTCTCATGAAGACACACACACTGCTCTGCTGTCTCCCTGACAGGGAGGGACAACTGGGGCTCACAAATCCAAATCAGGACACATGGATGATGAAGGATCTTATGCCCTGGGAACCGGCCTATCCTTGTCTCTCAGCCAAGCACCCTTGTGCAGGATTCTACTAGTAAAACTGTATACGGTAACCCTCATTAGCTTGTTTCTCCTTGTGACTCCTCACCCCTCCCACCCACAGTCCCTGCACAAGAGGGACACCCAGCCCTCAGGATGCCAGGCTGACACTGGCTTAGGGACAGACAGTCTAGTTGTTGGGCTGCACTTTCCAAAGCCCCAGAGAGGCTGCGGCCAAAGGTGCTGACTCAGCAAACTTTAATTTATCTCACAGGCCAGGGGTGCGCGTGAAGCAATTAGTGAAATAATGGTTATGTCGCACTAAAAATTATTTATAGAGTCACCGTGCACACAGCTGTGATTAAATTAGACAACCAGGGGGACTTTAACTGCCAGCTGAACTGTCATCCCAGACCCAGGCTCCAGCTGGCTGGGGAGGGGGCGGAGCTGCTTCTCACGCATCCAGTGCCCACCCCCATTTCCCCCAACCAGCATCAGAGCCGACCTGAGCCAGGTGGGGTGGGGAAGGTCTGATGGGAGGGGGGTTGGGTGCATAGTCTGATTCCGACAGATGGTCTGAGCCCCAGGGCCCTTGCACAAGACTTCAGCAGGGCTTCCCACACTGGAGACTTAGCTTGGGGACCTCTTTCTGTATTCCAGGGCGGGAGGTGACCAGGTGGCCTACAGAAGTTGGTTGTGGAGCTTGGTGGACTTGGCAATGACCTTACCCAGGACCTGAGGTCTTGGGGTCAGGCTGGAAGTGAAAGATTTGGCTCTCTGGCTCCCTACAGGCAGGCTGTGGAAATTTCAGTCTAGCCTGTGCCTTTCACCGGGACCCAGGCACTGTCCCCCAGAGTCCAACCCTTGCACAGGCTGAGCGGCTGCTGCAAATCACCATTTCCACCGGTGCGCCCTTTTTTATTAGTTTCTGAATTTCTCCCTTTCTTTCCTCCCTCTCTGTCTTTCTTTCATTTTCTCTTTTAAAATTATCTATTTGTTTATGTTTGAAACAGGATCTGGTGTGGGACCCCATGGAAGTCACTATGCAGACCAGGCAGGCCTCAAATTCACAGATACTCATCTGCCTGCAGAGTGCTGAGCTGAAGGCATACACCACCACGCCCATCTCTTGTCTTCCCTTTTTGGACGAGGGCTCACGTGTCCCAGTCTGTAGCCAAAGATAAACTTGAACCTCTGATCCTCCTGCCTCATCCTCTGGAGTACTGCAATTGTCCCTGTGGCTGTTTTCCTTGGGACTGGAAGTTGGGCCTTGTGCATACTAACCAGGGTCTTATTCCCGCTTTACAGAATCCTAGGTTCAGAGAGGTAAAAATAACTGCCTACCCTTACAGTGGGCGCAGGGGTGCTCTGAAGGTGCCCAAGAGACTGCAATGGTGGAGAACTGGGGTGTCTCAAGCATTTGAGGGGTGCCTTCAGACTGATGCCATGTGAAAATGGGGCTCTCCTGGCCGAGCAGAGGGTCAGACACTTGGCACAGGGGAGGAAACTGGGTCACAGCGTGGTTCAGTGACTGGCTCCCCGTTGTCCCTCAGAAAGGGGTAGACGTGGTGTGTGGTGTGTACTGACTACACCTGAGCTGAGGGCTTGAGCAGCAATAACTACGTCACCTGCTGCAGGGGCTTGGCAGCTGCCATCGACTAACCTAGGCGACAGCTGTGATCGTCTGCTGTCCCTTGCAGGCTCTGGCTCCAGCTCCTGCTCCTGTGGCAATGTGAGCTCAGGCGGCTCCCAGCCCAAGGGCCAGGCCCCCCCATGACTCCCAGTCTCCCTCAGCATGGACAGCTCTCCATGGGAGGCTTCCCTGGGAGCACCGATGCATCGATGTCCAGGATGTGCCAGCTCCCGGCTCCCTCCTCCCCAGGAAGTGTGTCCCTGGCACACCTCTTCCCCCACCCCTACCGCTCCCTCCCGGGAGTGAAAGTTGTTTTCAGACTCACAGAGCTTCCGGTCTTCTTTTAATACTGTCTGCGGTGCTTTCCTGCTCCTTCTCCTTCCAAATGGAGATTCTGAGAAGTGGGGTGTTAGGAAGTGGGTCTCTAGACCAGGTCTTCCAGACCCTTCCCAGACCCTTCCCCACTAGCTCCTCTCCTCCAGCTGTGGCCATGGGTCCTTCCACTTTGCAATTCTGCCAATACACAGGAGGGAGATGGCTCTTCAGATGCCTCCTGCCCAGGGGCACATGCACAAGGGCTACCAACCCACCAGGGACTGCCCCCACCCCCAGAGGACAGCCTATGGACCCGGTGTCCATGGGATGGACACTTATTCATGGATCCTTTGCTGTCTGAAGTATCCCTTCCTCCAAGGCTGGCTTGGCCTGCCTCCCTCTATACCAAAGGGTTGGGCCCCCTTTGGGGTTGAACGATTCTTTTACAGGGGTTGCCTAAGGCCATGGGAAAACACAAATTCTATATCATGAGTCATAATAGTAATAAAATTACAGTTATGAAGTAGCAAATAATTTGGGGGGGGAGTCACCACACCATGCAGAACTATATTATATGGCTGCAGTATTAGGAAGGTTGAGAACTGCATTATACAGAGGCCCCATCCCTCTCCTGGGCCTGCCTGGGGCCTGCCACCACCTCTGGCCACTTAACATGCAGCCCTGGTGGTATGGGTTGCAACGACCAAATGAGATTAGCTTGCTTGCTAACGCAAGCCCCCACTCGACACCACCCACGGCCCTGTGCAGCCACCAGCTGTCACAGTGAGCCTCCCGCAGCCTGCCATCCATCTCCCATCTAAATTGGGACCAGTGAGGGCCAGGTGGAGGCAGAATAAAGGACTCTACCAGTCTCGGAGGACGCCGTGTCTCTCCCTGGCAGGAGTCAGTGATGGAGCAGGGTACAGAGGATGCAGGGTCTACACAGCCAAATGTCCTCCATGAAGGAGGGCCCCTCCCAGGGCCACCTGAGTCACCGGTCCGTGTGTCTCTGAAATTGCTTTAGCTTCCTCACACACAGGACACCTGGCCAGCCACCCGCAAGATGCTGCTAATGCCACCCAGTGGTCTGCAGTCTGGGGATGAAACCCTGGCCCCTCTCTTATCCTCTCCAGAGGCTCCAGCTGACTGGAATCAGCCAGTGTGAGGGAGAGAGCACTCCCTCTGCCTCCTGTCCTTGCCTAGAAGGGAGAAGAGGCTGTAGCGTCGCTGTCCTCTTCCACTCCTTTCCTGGTTCTCATCAGCTTCCCACTCTCCTTCCTCAGTTTCCCCACTTCCCCATGTATTTCCAGATTCTCTCTTCCCATCTGCAAGATGGGGGTGATCCCCGCTTAGCTCAGGGGCTGGCCTGAGGCTCAGATGAGTTTACCATTCTGACAGTGTAAGTTATATATGTGTGTGTGTATGTGTATATGTTTGTGTGTATGTATGTGTGTGTATGTATCTCAGACCTAGGGGGTCATCTGCTGTCATTGACAATTCCTGTCCCCCCCCCCCCAGTCTATGTCCTCTGTCCTTGGCCTTTGTCCAGCCATGGATCCGATGCGCAGTAAGGTTCACTAGGAGTAGAGGACTCTTCCAGAGACGGCGTGCGAAGCAGCGGAAGGAGGGAGCCTCAGAATGCAGAAGCAGCTTGGATTAGAAGCCCATCACAGGAAATGGCTTTCTTATCACCACCCAGCCTGAATTGCCAGGTCCAACATTGGAAATTGAATCGCTTCCCCCTTCCCCCATGGCTGCCCCTCTCTTGCCCCCTTCCCTCTGTGACTGGGACTCCCCTGGATGAGACCAAGAGAGGGAGGTAGGAGAAACAGGTAGTCTGGTAGCTAGCTATTCAGATGGGGACAGAGACTGGAGTCAGCTGAGCTGCGAGGGATGAGACAAGACAGGGATGAAGGGACAGAGACGGATGCGAGTGTCTCCGCTGGCCACACACAGCGCATGTCCACCAGGCCCAAGTTTCATGGGCCAGGTTGTGCCCTCTCTATCTTCTGGCCCCTGTCCAGTCTCCACCTTGGCGCCTGTGCAGGACCCAGGGAAAGGCCCTGATGGCTGGGGCAGATCCCTGGGCTGGAGCCCACCGGTGCTTGGAAAAAGCTGCAATGAGTTCCTGGCAGAGCCAGGATGCAGGTGGTCGGGGAATGGGCCATTGGTGGCCAGGGGCAGCCAGCTGTGTAATGGGGCAAGCTCTCACCATGAAAGCCAAGAGCTAGAGACGGGTGGGCGGGGTCCGGGAAGCAGGTGTTTACGGAAGGCCTGGTTCACTGGCCTCTGCTGCTCACCTCAGGTCCCAGACAAGCCAATCTGAGAGTCCAGGCCCTCAGCAAGAGCTGCAGAAGCTGTCAGGGAGGAAAGTCCTCCAGAGCTGTAGCCCAGCACAGTGCCCAGACTTAGGACAAAGCAGGGACTGCCCTGCCCCCACAGCCTAGCACCCCCTTATCAACTAGCACCTGTCTGCAGCCTGAACATCTGAGAGCCTCTTGCTATCTGGCAGGCTGCATCCAGGCAGGAATCCCTTCCCTCAGGTCCCCTCTTCTGAGACCCCGGCCTCCTCATCTCTGCACATGTGTCCGCCATACATAGACCACTCCAAAAAAGCCTGGGAACAGCAGCCACAGAAGCCAGGAAGCCCAGCACAAGGAACTTTAGCCCAGGTTAGCCTAGGACCATAGGATTCCATTTTCCATCAGCCTGCTCTCCTTCAGCCCCCTCATACCCACCGTCTTTAGGGTGAATGGGAAAGATACTTTTGAGGACTAGTAAGATGAACACGTGGGCAAGCCTGGTATAAAGATGGAAGGAAAAAAACCAACTCTATAAATTGTCCTCTGACAACATACACCCTGTGGCATGCCTTCATTCATTCACAGATACACAGTGCACACACACAATTAAATTTTTTTTTGGAAGCAGGGTCTTACTGTGTAGCCCGGGATAGCCTCCAACTCAAAGCAGTCTTCCTGTCTCCAGTGGCTGAGTGCTAGGATTGCCAGCAAGCTTCGCCACGCCTGCCTAAAATGTATCACTGGATCTCAAGTTCACACTCGATTTGTTTGTGAGACAGGATCTTACAGATTCCAGGCTGTCCTCAAACTCTGTAACTAGCCAAAGGTGACTTCTGATTCCCCTGCTTCATGGGGTTCTAGACTTGAACCCACAACTTCATGCATGCTAGGCAAGCGCTCTAACCACTGAGTGACATTCTCAGTACATGCTATAGGCCTTAATCAAGTCATTTTACGGACGAATAAGCTAAAGCCCAGAGTGTGACTGGACCGGCTCAGTGTGTCATGGGCTCCCCCTCAGCCCAGCCAGCTCGCCACTCCAGGAGCTCTTCCTGAAGCACCTCAAGCGCTTCTCCAACTCTCAGACTTTGCTATCTTCCAGATCACCTACCTGGGCTCCCAGACCTGGCCAATTGCAGAGCCCCAAAGTTAATAAATCAAGGTGACTTTGGGGACAAGAATCGGGCCTCTTTCTCTCTTGTCCCTCCCATTTGCATAATCCTGGCTGGCAATATGATAATGATGTTTGTTAAAGACAGAGCACAATAAATTAATACCGTTAAGTTGTTGCTGCGAAATGCAAAGCAGGTAATTTACTGCCAGCGAGGAACGGAGCCTTTAAACTGTAATGGATTAACTTTCCCAGCAGCAGTGAGTCCCCCCGAGGGAGGGAGTGGGGAGACTTAGGCAGGGCTGGAGGACCACTGGAACCCACCTACTTTTCAGAGTCATAGCTGGGGTGGTCAGGTCCTGTGGACTTCTTCCCCCATTGCTCTGAGCCCCGAGTAATACAAGGAACAACAGAGGGTGACAAAGAAGTGCTGGGGTAACCAGCCCATCCCCCAAGAGGTTAGGGAGCCTTAGATGTCCATTTGCACACTGGCTCCAGGGTCTCAGAAGCAACCCCTGAGGGGAACCCTCAAGAGCACTTTAGATGTGCTAGGTCCCAGCAGTGGCCTCAGCCCCACCTCTTTGTCTAGACCACATCAGTAGTGGGGGTGGGGGGTCCAGGGTTACATGGAGAACAGAGGGGGCAAAGCGAGGAGGGAAGCAGCTAGGCGAAACTGAGACTGGCCACCCGGCTGGCCATCCTCACAGCCCCTGCCACCCTCAGATTGAAGGATGCAGAAAGGGCCTCCAAAGGGAAGGGGTTAGTCCTGTGTGGCCCAAGGGGGTGCTGGTGGGGGTGGAGGCTGGAAAGATGGAGAGGCCTAGGCAGGAATAGGCCTCTCAGAGACAGCCCCTCCATTAGGGCTCAAGACAGCTCTGCTGGTCCGGATGAGAACCACGCAGCCTCCGCTCAGGGCAGGCTGGCAGGCCGGTCCTGGGGACCCCAGCAGAATTCTAATTTGCCATTTATCTCTGCAGCTTCTCTGGCAATATTAAAGGGGCGACGTTCTGCAGTCGGCTCCCAGGCTAATTGGATTTGGGCCTCCTCGCTCCTGGGCAAGGGAGGGGCAGCCTGGTGGGGGAAGGGAGGCTCAGGGACCTAGGCTGGGACCATTGTGAGTTTGGCTGTGGTCCCCAAAGCCAAACCCTTAAGTGACAGCTCTCCCCAAAGCCCTACTTGTAGAGTGGCCTTGTTTGAGCCTTTTTTCCAGCCTGGACCCCATATTCTCTGGTCTCGGTGATAATACAGCAATACCTCTTCCTCAGGTCTGCTCATGGCCAAGTACTCTCTAGGCTTAGTACCATACCCCAGTACTCTAATTCTTACAGACCAGTGACTATGCTATTCCAGTGAATATGCTAAGGCCTGGTCAAGGAAACACTCACGGTGAGCATTTCACATCTGTAAGGTGCTTAGAGTCTCCGTTTTTAAAATTCAGTTGTGCCCAGATTTGAAGTGTAGAAGGCCCCGGGTTGGGGTGTGGTGGGGAGCCAGGGCAGGAAGTCTAGACATAAGGCAGCCAGCACCCCAGATTTACATCTCCACAGGAGCCCAGCCCACTGGGGGTCCTAGTAGGTGCTCTTGCTTCTCTGAGTCAAGAGTAAATGGAGAGATGGTGATGGTTTCGTATGCTGACCTCCATACGGCCCCAACTACGAAGAAAGCACTTCTTTCTATGGACAGATCCTTCCTTCCTTCCTTCCTTCCTTCCTTCCTTCCTTCCTTTCTTTCTTTCTTTTGTTTTTTGTTTTTTGTTTTTTGTTTTTTGTTTTTTGTTTTTTGTTTTCTAAGACAGGGTTTCCCTGTGTAGCCCTGGCTGTCCTGGGAACTCACTCTGTAGACCAGGTTAACCTCGAACTCAGAAATCCACCTGCCTCTGCCTCCCATGTGCTGGGATTAAAGGCGTGCGCCACCACTGCCGGGCCTATGGACAGATTCTTTCCCGTCTCCCAAGGCTGGAGTTCCACAAGGGAGAGGCTCTGCTTTGTGAACTCACTTAAGCATGGAGAATGTTCTCAGCCTTCAGATGGGGAGACTGAGGCCCAGGGTCAGAACAAGGAGCAGCGGTGGGGTCAGCTCTCAGCCCGGAAGTCTCTTGCTGTTTCCCTGCTCCCACCGTCTCTCCTTCTAGCCTCCTTTTGTCTTGGATGTCCACTTCTGTCTGTCTGGGCATCTCCCCGCTCCAAGGCCAACTGACAGCCCTCTGCCCGTCCGTCGACTGCTGGTGGAACTGTCCAGAGTCAGCGCAGAGAGACCCCCTCCGGAGGCCGCTCTTGCCATGCATTCCCCGTCCAAATGTTAATTTTGCCAGGACTTTGATAAATCTTCCTGTCATCTCCATGAGCTCAAGACATAGATTTCATCTTATTGAGAGGTGACACTTCTGCCCTTTGGTACTGGCTATCAATTTCAAGTCATTGTACAAACGGGACAGCCAAGGCCCCAAGAGAATGGCCATCACCCAAGGTTTCCATCCATTACCAGGGCTCTTGCATGAGAACTCTTCGATCACCATGGACACTCATGTCCACAGCTTGTGTCTTGGTCCATCCAAACCTCCCAGAGAATTAATTGGGGCTCATAAGTAACTCTCAAAATCAGAAGGCTCACTTTTTTTTGTTGGTTTGTCTGTTTTTGTTTTTTAAGATTTTTCTACACAAAACATTTAAACTTCTAAATGCTCAAAGAGGCATATTTATATGGACTTAGGAGAAGATATAACAGATAAAAGCTTAGTACCCTTAATATACAAAGAGCTTTTGCCAGTCAATAAGAGGAAGTAAGTTTAAAAATAGAACATATGAGCAGAAGGCAGTCTAAAGGTGCTTCAGGTTTCCTAGGATTCTAAGGGTGCTAAAACTGTCATTACTTGTTAAATACGTGCTTATTTATTATTAAAAGACCCATTTATAGTGCGGGTCACACACAACTGCTTGTTAAACACTTTTAGTGCTGGGAGGTACTTATTTACAGTTACAACCACAGAGAAAGATGGCCAGTTGCCAGAACCACAGACTTGCTGTGGGACCCACTTCCTGTCTCCTTTTCAGGATGTTGCCATGGTGAAATAGCCTCACAATTCTGTTCTCCCTTAGGCCGGGATGAGGCCACTAGGGGCAGCAGGTCCCCTGGTCCTGTCTCTGACTTGCTGGTGACCTGACTTGCTATAGACTCCCATCTACAGGCTTCAGGGTCCTCAGCTGCAAGAGCAGCAGGTTGGCATACGACATGTAGGTACCCACATGATATCACCACCATGATACCCAAATCCCTCCAACATCACCAGGGCATACAGGGTCATACATGGTAAGAAGCTATCACACGGGGTGAAGGAGAATGGTGAGAGACTTGTCCAGACACAGTCCCTCCTACGCTGATGCGATCAGCTGAACTTTAACCAACTGAGGCTCATGTACAGAACCCCCAAGGCACCCGGGGGCACCCCACCCATCCCCACCTCCATGCTTGATCCAAGACAGAGATTTTACTCTGCAAGTTTAAAGGGCAGCCGGGAGAGGTCAGGACTTCCAGAAAACTGGTCACCTAGAAGGCACTAAAGCCCAGGATATTGCCCCCTCCCCTTCCCCCCTTGCTTCCTGGGGAGGAGTGGTGGAGGCCAGTAAACCAGCTCTGCCTCCTGTTGTCCTTTCCGAAGAGCCTCCTTCTGGACTACTGGTGCCCCTCCCCCTTGGGTGGGAAGGAAGTACCGGCTGCGCAGTGGGGCTGCAGCAGTCAGCTTCGGAGGCAGTATTGGTGGGGGGGGGGGGGGAGGGAGTGAGAGCATGTCCCTCAGCTCTTGCCTGAAGGCCATTGTGCCCTGACACATTCTTGTCCCTTTGGGTAGCGAATGCATGACCCTCCCAGGAGGGAATTCTGCCCATGCACTTCAGAGCCTTTATCTAGGCTGCTCTGCAGGAAGCCCAACAGCAGCCCTGTATGCCCACCACCACCCCACCCACCCCTGTGATGGCAGCAAGAGGAGAAGGGGTTCAGGGCCAATTCTGCCACTCACTGTGTGACTCCAGGCCAGCCGGTCACCTCCAAGTCTCTCAGCAGCAGGACTGTGGTGAGGGGTCGGTGGGATGATGAATTAAAGGTATTAGGAGAGGCCCAGGACCGGGAGAGGCGGCCAAGGAGTAGCTACTGAAGCTATCTGAAAAATGGGATTAATAACACCTAGTGTAGGCTTCTCGGAAGGGTAATGACATAATGCATCTGAAAGGCGGGATAAAATAGCAGGGGCTCATTTAGTGGCCGCCCTGGGCCCAGACCAACAAAGGCCGTGGTGGCTCTGAGGGCAAGGGGGTCCACTGTAGGCATGACCCCTTATCAGCTCGCACCCTGGCACCCAGCTCAGCTCAGGCCAGCCTGGGGACATGGCCCACACTGGGGACAAAGTGTCCAGGAGAGAGGGGAGCCTGGAGCTCAGGGAGGGGAGGCTTTGATCGATACTAAGCCAATCTCCTACAAGATTAGCCGGGCCTCTGGATCCAATGGTAAAGAAAATCACTGGGCACACCGGGGAGATGTGAAAAATGCCGTAGATTACAGTTTGGGATGTTCCGAGTGAGAATAAGTGAGTCTGCGATTGTTTGCTGCAGTAAATAATTCATCCACTTTAAATTTCGGTCCTTCTCGCCAGCTCCCTCCCCCTCCCACCACCTCTTTCTTTCTAGGGCTTCTCTCTCTCTCTCTCTCTGTCTCTCTCTCTCTCTCTCTCTCTCTCTCTGTCTCTGTCTCTCTGTCTCTGTCTGTCTCTCTCTCTCTGTCTCTCTCTCTGTCTCTCTCTCTGTCTCTCTCTGTCTCTCTCTGTCTCTCTCTCTCTCTCTCTCTCTCTCTCTCTCTCTCTCTCTCTCAGACTCCCACCCCTGTCTCTCTGTCCAGGGCACCTCAAAGCCAGCAAGGAACTCATCACACAAATGTTTTGAATCTGTTAATGACAGTAATCGTCTTTCACTGCTAATTAGTAACGCTGCCAAAGGAAGTTCTTTGGTAATGAGGCCAAGGACCACCCAGGCAGGGCAGCCTACTTAGAGCAGGGTGGGAAAGATTGTGACTGTGCTGGAAGCCAGATGTCACTAGGGGACACTTCCGAGACCCCAGTTGAGAGCACAGATCAACTGTAAGACAGTTCTTCACAGGCTCTGAAGAAGCAGAGGGGGAGCACTTAAGGGGCACTCTGAGGAAGGACCCATGAAGTACCCTGTCTGTGCATGGACAGGAGCTGGGCCTCAGCGGATGGTCAGTCAACGGTCTGGACTCTACTTCAACCCCCAGAGACTTAACAGCTTGTCAAGGGAGATGAATTATAATGACCTCCCTCCCTTCCTCTCCCTCCTTCCATCCCTCCCTCTCGCCCTTTCTTTCTCTTGTTTTTCAATGCTCAGCACAGAACTTAGGGCCTCCCATGTGATGCCGGGCAAAGTGCTATGCCAGGGCACTGGATCCTGTCCTTGATTTATTTTACACATTTATGCATATATTTATTTATTTGATGTGTGTGCGTGTGTGCGTGCGCATGTGCGTGCGCGTGTGCGTGCGTGTGTGTGTGTGTGTGTGTGTGTGTGTGTGTGTGTGTATTCCATGGCCCACATGAGGAAGTCAGAGGTCAGCTTTCTAGAGTCTGTTCCCTCCTGCCACCATGTGGGTCCTAGGGATTGACCTCAGGTCACCAGACTTGGCAACAAGTACCCACTGAGCCATCTTGCCCCTTGATTTCTGTGGACAGCCGCTCACTCTGTAGCCGGACCTAGCCTTCACCCTTTGGCTGTCCTCTTCCAACCATTCAGGTGTTGGAATCTCAGGCCTCCACCACCACACTCAGCCACAGCCAACATTTCCTGAACAGTTACTGACAGACACACAAATGTACTTAAGAGCTTGAGCCCTTCACTCCTACATCACGAAGTTGGTAGTACTTTTTTTCTTTAGGGTTTTTCGTTATTGTCTGCTTTTAATTTCTTCAGGTACTTTTTTCTGTCTCCATTTCAAGGGTAAGAAAGCCCAGGCACAGAAAGATCAAACAGCTTGTCCCAGGTTGTCATGGGGCACCAAGGCTGCCATAATTTCACCATGGCAGAACCAGGATGGCAACTCAGGCTGCCTACGTCTAGAGCTCATTGTGTTTTATGATGATGATGATGGTTAATTTTATGTATATGAGTACACTGTAGCTGTCTTCAGACACACCAGAAGAGGGCATTGGATCCCATTACAGATGGTTGTGAGCCACCATGTGGTTGCTGGGATTTGAACTCGGGACCTCTGGAAGAGCAGTCAGTGCTCTTAACCTCTGAGCCATCTCTCCAGCCTGAGCTCATTTGTTTTAACCACAAAACCAAGCAGAGAGGTAAAAGGCCTTTGCATTCATCAGTTCCCGGATGGAAGGGCCTTGTGTGCTTGCTGGCGCACTGAGGATGTAAGATGGGGAGTCTCCTGCGGTCAAGGCAAGCTTACATACAGGAAGTCGTGAGCTCTCAGTGCGTAGGGTGTTAGCTGAGGGAGAAGCAAAAATCTCCCTAAAGGACAGGACAGAAGGAGCCAAGAACACTGGGGTGGCTTCCGTGTCGAAAGGTGAGGGATGGGCGTGGCTTCTGGAAGCTACACAAAGGGCCAGGATCCATGCAGGTGCAGCAGAGTCCCTGAGTCGAGAAGTCTCCCCTCGGGGCCACAGGCTGGAGAGGAATGAAGGACAATGGAATCTGCTGCAGGCGACAGTCTAGGAAAGCTAGTGCTGGGCTCAGGTCAGCCAAGGCTGTGGTCGGAGAGGAGACCAGCCCAAGAGTGATGGGAAGGGCAGTGGATTGGTGCAGTGGGTGGGATGTGGGAGCCGAGGAGGCCATTCCCCTCCCAGCAGAGAGAGCTATGCCAGGTGTCCCGTGGTGGGCCCAGCCTGTGAGTTCAATCAGCCGCTGCTGCGGGGGGTCCCAGCTGCCATGAGTTGATAAGACAAGTACCCAAGCCTGAGCTGGCCCCTGGCCGGCTGCTTCTTCCCGGCATCTTAACATCCAGTTCCATTCCCTTAGCTGATGCCTGGCCTCCAATGCGGACATCACAGGAGGCTGGGGCTTAGGCACAGACTCAGATAACATATCACCAGGTTTTAGGGGCAGCTTTCTAGGGTTTCCCTGGGCAGAATAGATTGTCTTCTTTCTGCGTGGTCCCTGAGTGCCTGGCATGTGTCAAAGCCCTGATGATCCTGTAGGGGTTTTCAGTGTTTCTCTCAAATCACCCAAAGGCAAAGTCGTAGGCAGTCTTGAGGTGCACGTGTTCTTGCTAGCCTGTCCGATTTGTATGAATGGAGTTTCGCATTATTTATCTATTTACCGAGAGTGCGTGTGTACCCGTGTGCATTCCACAGAGCACACATGGAGGTGAGAAGACAACATACACGAGTCGGTTATCGCCTCTCATGCGAACCCCGCCAATGGCCCTTACACGTCTCAGGCACATTTATCCCCTGAGCCATCTCTCACCAGCCCTGAGAGCCCTTTGGAAATGCACGCCTCTCCTTCTAAGCCGCCAGCCCTCTGAAGGCGGTCTCTTATTTGTTTTATTTGAATCATCAGACAGTAGCTTTTCGTGTGCTCAGCTCTATAAATGTGAACACACATCTAGCTTTCTGCCACCCTCTTCTGATCACACTTTCAATACACAAATGGTATTACTTGCTGTGGAGACCCTTCGGTCTCACGTCTTTGATTGCATGCTTCAAAGCCGCCCCCTCAGCTCACGCTGTGCGGTGCCTATTATTCTAAGTACTACCAGGACAGGCACAGTGTGTGTCCGCCATGCCTCCCCGCCTGTCCCTCACATAGGTGCCAGTTGTCTCAGTCCCCTCCCCCCAGTACAGTGTTGGAAAAGCCATCCTCGGATTTGTCCTCCGTGAGGCATGCTAAGACGTTTATTGAGATTTATAAATCTCATTGAGATTTTGAGTAGAATCTTCGTGTTTTGGAATTAGTCAACAATTCTTCCTAAATCTCCAACTATCATGGAGAACAATACCCAGTAGGTTATACCGAACTGGCATGCACTGGTAGGGCTGTGTGGGTGTCAGATGGGGACACGTCTCCGTGTCTACTCTGATAGGCAAATGGCTGCTTCCCTGTCTTGACCTCCTGAAGGCTCAATCTTCCTCCCCACTGCTAGTTCCTCCCCTGGAACTTGACCCTCTCTGGGATCTTGTAAGCAAAGGGTCACAGGTGGCTCTGTGTGACTTCTGATACCTGTTACCAGCCCTCATTCATTCTAAGGGCCATGCTTGTCCAAGGGAGGAGTTCCTGGGACTGACATTCCTGTCCAGGACATGCAGGATCCCACAGCACACAAGGGGGCGGGGCTTCACTTATTCAGTCACCACCTTCCAGTTGAGACAGGGTTTCTCATTGGTCTGGAAGTCACCGACTAGGCTGGGCTGCTTGGCTGCGCAATGGGCCCCAGTTGCCTATGGACCACGTGCCACCATGCTCGGCTTTTTAAAAGTGAGTTCTGGGTCTCAGGTTCAGTTTCTTGTGCTCCCAAGGCAAGCACTTTACCAACTGAGCCATCTCCCCAGTCCTCATGTATTTACTGAGATGAGGTCGTGTTAGGTAGCCCAGGTTGGTCTCAAACTTGTGATTCTCATGCCTCAGCTGCTTCTTCTTCTTCTTCTTCTTCTTCTTCTTCTTCTTCTTCAAGATTTATTGAATACACCATTGCTGTCTATCTCATTACAGATGGTTGTGAGCCACCTCGTGGTTGCTGGGAATTGAACTCAGGACCTCTGGAAGAGCAATCAGTGCTCTTAACCACTGATCCATCTCTCTAGCCCATGCCTCAGCTTCTTGAGGAGCGTGGTCAACCAGTGCCCACCTCTGCGATGAGCATTTCAAAAGTGCTCCCATCATTCTCCCAGCCATTCTGACATCCAGGAAGTGGCTCTCCCTGTCTGAACATAAAGACTCAAGATCCCAAGAATGGAAGCAGCTTGTGCAAGGCTCCTGAGTGGGAATAGAGCTGGGATACAGGTGAGTCTGAAGACCATGGTGGGTCCCTGGGCACTCCTGCTTTAAGAGTCTTCGCCTGCTGTACCCCGTGTGCAGTCAGATGCACAATCCCACCTCATCCATTTTCTTGTGTGAGTTTGGAAGAGGAGCACTGGGCTGAGGTTGACCAGTTGGCTCAGCACTGGGTTTTATAGACATTTGACTAAACACACATTCATTTTCATTTTACAGTTTCCTTTTTGCATTTTGTAGCTAATCTTTGGTTTAGCTTCCTTTTACATCTTGTTGTTTTCTGTGGTTCCTTAAAAATAGCATCTGGGCCCTGCAGTGGTGGGGCCAAGACTCCTAATCTCTTGGATGGACCCTGGGCTGTGATGGCCACAAGGAACAGGCATCAGAGAGGCCAGTGTGCAGCCCTGACAGTCTCCATTCTCATCAGTGAAGGCTCTCTGTCCTGGGAGAACCACCTCTGGCTCTGAGGCCTCTACACAAAGAGCCCCTAGGTGGGGAACAGCTGGGGAGAGAGTGTGACACTGTGGGAGAAAACTAGAAACAACTGGAGCTTTCCAAAGATTGGGGAGGGGATGGAAGAGACAGCTTGACCACCAGGATTCATGGCTAACAGCCCCGCACCAAATCAATAGTGCCAAGTAGTACCAACCAACGCCTATTACACACCTAATGGGCGTGAGGCACTACACCCCATCACCTCATTTAATCTTCACACCATTACAGGACACAGACAGGGATGATACGTGGTATATTGACATTCAGGGCAGCGGAAGAGCAGTCAGAATATTCGCTGCTGAGGCTGGCGCAGGTTCTCAAGGCCCTGATGAGTTGCCCTTTAGTTTCAGGATCATGAAGAAGGTAGATAGTTGGTGATGGCTCAGAGGGAGGGACAGGCAGGAGCATTTGCTGGGTTGGCTGTTTCCTGGCCAGCACAGAAGTCTGACTGAATTTGTTGTCCTTTGTTTTGTTGTTATTTCTTCCAGGCAGTGTCTTATTATGTAGCCCCTGGCTAGCCTGGGACTCACCGATAGACCAGGCTAACATTTTATAGACCACCTGCCTCTGCTTCTCAAATGCCAGGATTAAAGGTGTTGTGCCTCCATCCTACACTGAGGAAATGGAGGTTCAGAGAAACATCACCTGGGATCCAGAAAAACTTCCCAAAGTCAGCCCTGTGCTGGGCATACCACAGAGTCCAAACCATTAGGGTCAATAGGCCCTTAAGGCTTAGCATTGCTATCCGCTACCTGGTGCCTCTCCCCCAAAGGCCTCAGACAGGCTTCTATGCAGAGGCCCCCAGACAGAAAGGACTGGTACCATGTGGGCAGCAGGACAGGAGGGGTTAACTGGGCCACAGACGAGGACCTGCATGACCTCCTTCACAGGCCTGGCAAAGACTGGCATCGGGCCTGGTCTTTTATCTCCATGGGTGCCAGGTGAGAGAAGCTAGAACCGGGCCTGCCAGGACCCCAGCCACGTGGCTTTTCTTTGATTCCCGTGGAGTGTGCCTGCTCTGAGCCCAGAATCAAAGGAAGGCAGCAGCCGCCAGTGCCCCCAGCATGCCCAGGACGGCAGCCTCCCGTTGCCCCCTCCACCTGCCTGGCTTGAAACTCCGCCTGGGGGACGCCCTTCCTGCCAGACTATCGGGGGCAGAGCAAAGCCACAGAGAGGCTGGGACCACGGGAGGAAAAGGACCAATCACGTGACACAAGGATGCCAGGGGCTCAACCCTGAGGAGTTCTTGCGGAAATAGACCTAGAGGAGAGAGGCAGAGCGCGGTTCCTGGGAAAACACAGCTGCGGCTTTTCTCTGTGGGACCCCTGGGGCTCAGGTCTCAAGGTGAGAGCCTGTGGGGGGCCAGCGAGGAAAGAGCATGGAATGTAAAAATAATTAGTCAGGAGGCAGTGACAGGCCCATTCTGAAGCAAGATGAATGGGTTTCAGTTGGCGAAAATGATTCTAATTTATAATCTGCTTCTCGCTGCCGCTCGCCAATTAATTCTCTATAGATACATAAATAGGCCGCGTGTTTGCTTTGCTTCAAACGTAATAAACATTACACTCTGTCCCCTTCTTTTGTGCCGGTTCCTGTCACGGCTTTAGTCCCCACAGCTAATTCCTCACACCTGTCTTTGCCGCTCTGGGGAGCGGGGCTGAATGGCGAGGAAGTGCTGGGCTCCAGGAAACTCCTGGCACCGGGAGATAAATTGCGGATCCAAAGCTGCAGGCCCCCGCAGCGCAAGCTCGGATGGTAGAGGGATGGAGGGAGGGCAGTACCGGGAGCCCCCCTTCCAGACTCCTAGGCCGTCGGCACTGGGACCAGCTTTCTGTGGAGAGGAGGATGAGGAGAGCCACCTCGCTCTCTGATCCTCCCGTCTCCCGCTGGCCCTGGGTGCCACGCTCCTCAGGCTGACAGGGCTGCCGTGCTCCTCCTGGCTTCTGCTTCTGGCTTCCGTGCCTGATATTCCCTCTGCCTAGAAGGTGCTTTCTCACCAAAGCAACTACCTGCTTTGTATCTCTCTGCCTGTACCGTCATCTCAGGGAGCTATTTGCCTGATCCTCCTTCCTAAAACTGACAACCCTCTGCAGTTCTCCCGGGGCCCTTTCTCTGCCTTACATTTCTCTGACATGCTATTTATTTTACTAATTCATCTTGCTCCCTGGCTTCCCTTCTAGAAAGGAAGTCCTCGATGTCTGACACGTAGATGATCAGTAAGTATTAGTTAGTGAAGGAAGGAATGAATGAGATAAAAAGATGGAGGTGGGGACAGAGATTGGGATGACATGCCACCTGGGCTCTGGTTGTTGTCACACCTGACCCCTGAGAGGAAGACAAAGACAGGCCTTGAGTACTGGTGTCTGATGTTAGAGGGAGAGCCAGGACCTGGATCCCAGGCCTGGACTCTTCTGTGAAGCAGCACCCAGAAAGAACCTACAGCCCACAGTGCTTCTTCCAGGTCGGCTGCTCAGGAAACTAAGCTCTTAAGTGGAGTGTGACTTGCTTAAGGTCATGTAACCATGTGCTCAGTGACATAACGAAGCACCTACTCTGCCAGGCAGGACAGGAGAGATCCCTGGTCTCAAACGGCCCCCATCCTGTAGAGACAAACCAGATGAGCCAACGGTGAGTTGAAAGTATCAAAAAGTGAGGAGAGCACCTGAGATGGATAAACAGTGTGCTGGAAGCCTGCAACGGTGGGGCCCAGTGGAAGAGGGAGGGTCTGAGCAGGAGAGGGAGGGGCCGAGTGGGAGAGGGAGGGGCCAAGCAGAAGAGGGAGGGGCCGAGCGAGAGAGGGAGGGGCTGAGAGGGAGAGGGAGGGGCCAAGCATAAGAGGGAGGGGCCGAGCGAGAGAGGGAGGGGCCGAGCGGGAGAGGAGGAGCCAAGTGGGAGAGGGAGGGGCCAAGCAGAAGAGGGAGGGGCCACTGTTTGACTCCTCTCTACCAAGGTACAACAGAGCAGGGCTGGGTGTCCACTCACATAGGTCAGCTCCGGAGTGTACACGGACACAGCTGGACTACGGTCACCCACAGTAAACATCCCAGACAGGTAGGATGAGTGAAGGGAAGTGAGGAGCCCTGGGAGGGCAGCCTGTGAGCAGGGAGGGAGAGCAGGGATTGGGAGCAGCAGTGGCAGTCTCTCTAGCAAGGTTCACAGGGACAGGGCCTGGCGCTGAGGCTGGGACTTCCAGGCTGAGGAGCTGACTCTGGAGGAGCCTGAGGGCAAGTCTTGATTGGTATTTGACAGTTTCATGCAATGAATACACTCAATGGGCCACTTGCAAGGGTTTGCGAAACTGGCTTGCAAAATTCACAGTGGTAAGTTTGCTCTTGCACAGGAGTGTGTGTGTGTGTGTTTGTGTTGTGTGTGTGTTTGTGTTGTGTGTGCATGTGACCATGTGCATATATATGTCTGTGTGCATGTGTGTGCATGGATGTGTGTGTGTAAAACAGTTAGCTTAGATAAACCAGTATAAACCAACTACTTCAGGCCTGAAGCAGCATTCATGCAGAAGACACAGGGGCAAGGACTCCTGAGTGTTTATAACTGAGAGGGTGGTGCTTACCATGATTGGTCTCATGCCACGCCCCTTTTATTTCACATGGTTAAAAAAAATCACCAGGCAGTGGTGGCACACGCCTGTAATCCCAGCACTTGGGGGGCAGCGGGAGGCAGATTTCTGAGTTCAAGGCCAGCCTGGTCTACACAGTGATTTCCAGGACAGTCAGGGCTACACAGAGAAACGCTGTCTCAAAATAAACCAAAGAATAAAAAATTAAAAAGAGAAAAATTAAAAGAAAAAATTCATGGCTAAGAGCAAGTCAGGAGTCTGCCCAACACACAGCGAACTGGGACCACAGCCAGGATTGGGTCAGAGCATCTCAGTATCCCCAGAGCTTCTCTCTGCTCCAGAATTCCTATTCTGGAGTAGCCGGGATCGCATGTGGTGATGGCTGCAGAGGGTCTGACCACAGCGAGCCTGATATCCATTTCAGGGTCCACAAAGGAGGAAGTCAGGGCCAGATGCCCCAGGCTGATGAAGAGCAGAGTCACATAAGCTCCGGCGCTATCAACTAGGATTGGGTTTTGAGAGATAAATAGGAGTTCTCCGGCAAGTCTGAGTCCTAACAGGGTTCCAAGTGGTAAGAACACTGTGAAAGATCAGAGTAGGATAAAAGCCTGAAATAGTTTGGCGTCTCCAGGACGGGAGATGCAGGAAGGAAGCCAGGAGCGGAGCAGGCAGCTGGAAAAGCAGCGCCCTGCTCCCTGAGTGCTGAATCTGGAATGGTGGGCCTTGGGGTAACTGTAAGGAGCTATTTTTAGATGGGTGTTCCGGATTACCAGAGCAGGCGAGGGAGGCAGGCACAACACTCTTCACACAGGAGGACCAGCATGGAGGGGAGGCCCTGGTTCTCCGGCATCGTGGCCCAGCCTTCCTGCTGCTCAGCCAGTCACCCACTCCATGGTGGTCTCTCCTCGCTGTCCTCCCACCGATCCCCACCCCTTCGATAGCTGCTCTTTTTCCAGGCCAGGAATAGAACCTCATGTCTAACAATCCTCGGCGGTGTTTAAATTTAATGGGCCTTCCTGATTTTTTTTTCCTTTTCCTGCTCGGCACCTGGGCTGGGCGCTCTGCAGCAGCCCTGGGGAGAGGCAGGTGAATAATTCAGGAAGAGGAGTGTTTGAAGTGTGTGTTTTGGGGGGAGTGTGGGTGGCAGGGCTGTCTCTCCCTGCAACCACAGGGAAGGAGGGGTTCGGGGAGGTGCTCCAGGTGCTCGGGCCCTGTTCCAGTCTTCTGGGTCTTTAGGGACCGTCAGGAAAGCCCTGGGGACCCGCCCTCCCATCTCCACACAGCCACCTGCAGTGTGAGCCTCTGAGGTGCAGAAGCTGTCGAAAGGCGGTGAAAGGGGAAGTCGGAAGAGAGGCACCTGCCCCAGCGGGGCTCCTGCCTTTGGATCTGGATTCAGAGGGATGGAGAAGACGGACGGACGGAGCTAGCATGGGAGGCAGAAGGCTGGAGCCTCCCTCCAGGCAGAAGCTGCATGGAGCTGGCAAATGGGCTAGAACAGCCATTGGACAGCTCCAAGGCAGCCGCTCCCACCTGTCACCTTGTCTGCTGTCCAGGGTGCTGCCGGCTCTTAGGCCAGATGGGAGTTAAGGATTTGGACGAACTCCCCTGTTCTGCAACTCGCAGAAGCAAGGCCCAGGCTCCCTTTCAAGCTTTGCTCTCCCCGTGCCCGCCCCTCACACACACCTGCAAACAAAGTGCCTTTCAATTGCCCAGCCTTCAGGCGACCCAACATTTTTATTCATCTATTTACAAACGTTTTATTGAACATCTACTATGATCTCCCTCGGCAGCACATAGCAAGAAACCAAACAGCTTGCTTGGCCAACTAGAGTGCAGTGTCCCAACCCTGGGCCCACAACTCCAGGAAAAAGGAAGAGAAGGAAGGGAGGCTGGCTTTGATCCCAGTTTTCCCCCTAGGTCATCTGCCCTTGATAATGTAAAGCTAGGTTTCCCCTTCTGCGGCAGGGCACCCACCATCCTACCCAGCGGAGCCCTTGCTGCTGTCCTTGTTAATTACAGCAGACACCTATTCTAAGTGTCGGGCACGGCTTCATGCGTTTAACCTTCACCCCAGCCTCCGCACATGGGCATTGCTAACACAGCTTTGCCTTTCCTCTGACAAAGCGCTGGTAAGCAGCAGTGGTGGGATTTGAACCCAGTCATTCTGGCTTTGGGCTGGTGAGTTTGAACATGGTGAGATGTCTGGGGGTGGCGGGGGGAGAGCAAATCCACCCAGCTCTGCTCCCGAGAGCTCCGGAGTACCAGCTGCCATCCGGTCTCGCCATGGTCCAGTTGGCAGCCCTAAGGCCTTCGTTTCCTCCACCTTGCCTGCCCCCTGCCCCACCCTGTGCTGAGCTCAGCTCTGAAGAGGCCAGCACTAGGGCCACGGTGGGGGCCCCTCCACTCTGCCTAAGTCGAGAAGCCCCTCCCAGGAGGCACTGGGGTGAGCCCCAGTGGCTCCCCTCAGCACCACCACCCCCCCTTGTGGGCTGGAGGCCCCATCCTGGCACTGACATTTCTTTGGTTGTTCGTGTCACGGCCCTTCAGTCTGCGCAGTTTTACAAATGTGCTGGCGAGATGAAAGGCGCCGGGAACAGCGACTGCAGAGCAAGTTCGGAAAAGCTTTTAACTTCCAGCTCCCACGGACAAAGAGGGAGGGGGAGAAGGAGTGAGAGGGGAGTGCGGGAGGGAGGAGGGGAGAAGCAGGGAGTGGGGGACTGAGGAGAGGAAGATGGGAAGGGGACAGGGGAGGTCAGAGCCCAGTGACAGAGAGGAGGGAGACCATGGAGACTTCAAGGGAGGGGACTGATGACAAACAGACAGACAGACAGACAGACAGGGGGAGAGGAGGAGGTCAGGGTAGAGAAGTGAAGGAAGGAAAGAGACTGAGGAGAGGGGAGCAGACAGCCAAAGACACAGATTGGGGCGGGGTGGGGTGGGCACAGGTAGAAAGGACAAGTGAGGACTCACATTCAGAAGGCATCAGAGAGTTCCCTGAAAGGCTGCTGGAGAAGAGGAGACAGAGGCAGGATGGAGGGCGTCAGAGGAAAGCAGACAGAATGTGTGTGAGGCAACAGACAGACACAGACACAAGGAGGGTGACAGAAAGACTCTGGGGCTGTAGGTGGGGAAAGCAGAGAGGCAGGTGAGGCCCTGTGGGGTCTGCAATCAGAGAGTGGAGAGAAAGAAACAGGGAGAGGAAGACCCGGGCCTGAAAGCACACACACACACACACACACACATGCACACACATACACACACACACACACACACACGCATACACACATATACACACACAGACAGACAGACAGACACACACACACACACGAACATACACACAAACACACATATACACACACAGACATACACATAAACACATATATACACACACAGACACAGACATAAACATGAACACACACACACACACACACACACACGCATACACACAGACACACAGACACACACACACACACACACACGAACATACACACAAACACACATACACACACACACACACACACATAAACACATACATACACACACAGACACAGACATAAACATGAACACACACAGACACACATGTACACACACAGATACACACATAAACACACATATACACACACAAACACATATATACACACATATACATATACAGACACAGACATAAACATGAACACACACATATACACACACAGACACATGCACAAACATGAACACACATATATATACACAGACACACATAAACATGAACATGCACATATACACACATATAAGCACACATATACACACACATAAACACATATACACACATAGGTACACATAAACATGAACACACACATATACACACACAGACATACACACATAAACATGAATACACACATACACATGAACACACATATATACACACACAGACACACACATAAATGTGAACACATATATACACATGAACACACAGACACACACATTATACACACAGAAACAGACACACACATAAACATGAACACACACATATACAGAAACACATATATACACACACATAAACATGAACACACACATATACACAGAGACACATACACATGAAGACACACATACACACACAGACACACACATAAACATATACACACACATAAACATGAATACACACATATACACAGAGACACACAAACACATGAAGACATATACATATACACACACAGACATACACATAAACACACATATATATACAAAGAAACACACACAAACATACACAGACACACATATAAACACATGTACAAGCACATATAAACACACATATACACATATATACATATATGTATACACATACACATATAAATAAACACATACAAACATGTAAACACACATATATACACATGCACATATAAGCACACATATAAAAGCATACACATATAGGTACACATATAAACATGCATACATATAAACACATACACACACACACACACACACCTGTCACACCTGTTAGGAGAACACTATTTTGGAACAGACGCCACATATAAACACACATAATACATATAAGCACACACATTCACACACCTGTGACACCTGTTTGGAGGCACACTGTTTTGGAACAGACCCCACTGTTCAGGCCTTAACACTGAGGCCCTGATGATCAACTAGGGCTGACTTTGCCCTTCAGGGGCCATTTGGCAGCTTTTATAGTTGTCACAACTAGAAGAAGGGGGGTGGTGTCACAGGATTTAGTGAGCAAATATTAGAGACATAGCTAGGCAGACTGCCATGCACAGGACAGCACAGTGGCAAAGGATTATGGGCCCAAATGTCATGGGGTGGAGGTGGAGGAAACCTGTGTCCAAGAGAGGGCAAAGCCAGGGGGATGGGGGGAGGGGCCGCAGGGGGCGGGGGACAGGGGACACGGGGGACTACTCCAAAGCCTATGTGTGTGCCAAACCCAGCTTCCTATCCTGATAGAATCTCACACGCCCCTTCCAGAACAATCCCCAGCCACATCCTCCCCCAGGTCCTCCATGACTCACTCCATCCAGACCCTGGAGGAGCGAGGACACTCCTCTTGTGTGGCCATCTCAAGCTAAGAGCATGAAGACACCTGGGATGTTCCCAGCCTGTTGCTTGCCTGGAAGCAACATTCCCTGTCACTTGAGCTCAGAGGCCTGAGCAGCATGAAAATCCCTGCGCTTCCCTGTCCGCTGTGACTTTCTGCAAGTTTCATAGTTTCTCTGTGCCGCAGTCTCCCTGTCTATAAATTCGTAGGTTGTCGGCTGTGTCAATCAAGTGAAAAAATCTACATAAAAATGAATAGGGAGCACAGGGCTTACTAGCTGCTCTTGTCACAATGGTGTCATCTGATCTGAGTCAACACTGGGGAAAGAGACCCCTACTACACCTCAAGGTTCTCATGAGGGCCTCTTCCTGCGCTTGCCACATAGGCTGCAGTCAGAGGAGTCCTGGCTTACCCTCCCCAGACCAGAGAACCCAGGCAGAATGCATTAACTAATCCATTCCCACCGCTTTGCTTGTGTCTTCCTGGTATTCCAAAACGTGGTGCCTCTGTTTCCTCATCTGTAAAATAGGATCGGTCTGCATAAAAGCAAAATCATGGCAGTTCTGACTGATGGTAACAGAGGCTACAGCAATCCAGGCCCAAACAACCTATGGCCATGTAATTAGGTCAGACTCCAGAGGGGTCAGCACACAGCCAGGCCTGGGGCGGGGACAGAAAAGGAGACTCCACAGCTGCAAAAAAGTGAGTCTGAGAGAGAGAGAGAGAGAGAGAGAGAGAGAGAGAGAGAGAGAGAGAGAGAGAGAGAGAGAGAGGAGAGTGTGGAGATGCATCTGGAAGGCCAGCCTCTGGTCTCTGAAAGCATGAAAGAGTAGAGGCTAAGAATAGAGAGGGAGGGGAGGAGAGAGACCAGGAGACCGCACAAACGCAGCGCTTGGGAGATCAATGAAGGGAATGAACCGAGAGAGGAAGGACTTAAGGGAGGGAACCGGCTGTCGCGGTAGAGAATAAATCTCAAAATAAATAAGAGTGATGGAGTTCAGCTGGAAGGACTGGAAATGCAGCCACCCAGAGGAGACACCAGTCCCCAGGGAGCAGTGGGGGAGTGGAAATTAGAGGGCTTGGTGAGCAGGCCTGGGCGAGCCGGAGTATGGGTCCCTGGGGACCATCAGGAATCAGGGTCTTGGAGGGCGCCGCCGCCTCTCTAACTCAGCGTCTGGTTTGCGGGCCGGGGTGCTTGGTTAGGGGCGGATGGCAAAGACATAGGAGTGCACGGTCTCATTATATTTCAGTCACCCTGGCTGGCACCCATGCAGCCGAGAGAAAGGAAGCAGTCTAAGCAGAAAAGACACCGCCGGGCAGTGGGCTGGCTGAATTTGGGCAAGAATGGAAAAAGCTGGCTTTGCAGGCGTTTCTGGGCAGTGGGGGGATTTTCTCAGCCTCGTGCTAGAGGGCACGAAGTTTAGGCTGGGTTGTCTTGTTTGCCTACTCTTTAATTTTGGTTGGAAGCACAGGACTTCCAGAGCTCGCTCCTTAAGACGATGGCCAGCGTGGCTCTCTTCCCAGGACAACTGACCTCCCACCTGCCAGCAGAGTCCCAGGCCCGGAGCAGTGGCTCTGTCCACCTCAATGTACAGTGATTGTTTCTGAAGCCTCGGTCTGTGCAAAGGGCCTTTCTGGGCAGTCAGCCAGGGGTGGCCACTTGAGAAGCCCGCCTCTACCTTCCCTTGCACCCCCTTCTTTTGAAGCCGGGCTTTCATAGTGCGGAGGGGGGGTGAGGAGGGGGGTTAAATGGAGAGAAGTCTGGCCAGGGGAGTGGTGGGGACAGGGTCTAGTCTGCCACAGGCGCCTGGGGCAGCTGAACCGCCAGGCAAGGAGGGAGCCTGCTGCTCCCCTCCTGGGGGCGCTCCCTTCGCGCGGATCGGGGCTGGGAGGAGGAGGAGCACTCCCCCCCGGGGGCTTTCCCGCTGCCGGCGACGGGGGAGACGGAGCCTCCGGGCCCCGCGGGCGAGGGAGGGGCGCGGTCGGGGCGGGGGCCGGGCTCCCCGGCTGGCTGCGGGGTCCGGCCCGGCGGCCGCCTGCGGCTCGGCGCGGCGCGGCGCTCCTGGCCGGCGGGCGCTGCATTCTCCGAGTCTCCACCAGAGGCTGCGGGAGGAAGGAAGGGATCCGTCCCTTGCACACTTCCCCCCTAGTCAGACACGCACACTCCCTCGCTCTCTCGCTCCTCCACACACGCGCGCACTCGCCGCCGCGGCTCCCCCACTCGCTCCCGCTCTCCCTCGGCTCCTCCGAGCGGACGCCAGAGCCGGACCTGGCCGGGATCCTGCCGCTTGCTGGCGTCCCAAGGCGCGGACTAGGTTGCAGCCCGGCCGCTCCCCGAGGTAAGAGCGCGCGGAGCCCGCGGGAGGACAACCGATCGCCGCTGGGGGAGGCTGCCGGCCGGGAGGGCGCACGGGCCGGGGAGAGGCGGGCGCGGCGCGGCGCGGGCTCCGGGGCAACAGCCGAAGCGCGCCCATCCCGCTTCCCCTCCCCGGCGGGGCGACAGGGACTTTCCCACGTCCAAACTTTCCCCGGCGCGGAGCCCAGCCCGGCCACCTCCCGGCCCGGGAGTCGCGGTCCCTGTGTTCTGAGCTCCGGGATGCCCCCACCACCCGGCCGGGGAGGAAAGGGGTGTCTGCGCCAGGGTTGTAGGGCCGGAGCGCGGGGAGGGGGTACAGGGATGGAGAATCCATCCTCGATACGGGCCGGGACCCTGGCATTCCCACCGCCCACCCCGCGCCGCCCCGGCTCGGCTCGCGGCCCCTCCCGGAGGCCCGGCGATCGGCGCGGCGGGAGCGTGTGCGCCGCGCGGGTGCGTGTGCGGGTCGGGCCGCGGCGACACGCGCGGCTGCGGCCACCCCTGGGTGGGGTGAGCCGGACAGGCTATGAAGACCCTTGCGCCCCTGCCGACGTGATCCCCACTCCCTTCAGCCGTCGGATGGCCGATGGAGATCGAGGGATAGCGTTGCCCTCTTCATCCGCACACGACTCCGGGGACTCTGTCCCCACCACGGAGAAGGACCGGGCTTCACAGGCTCACGTCCAAAGCAAGCGCCACTCGGGACTGACCCTCGGGGCCCCGGGTGCGGAATCGGGAGGCGTGGACCTTGAGACTGTGCGGGGCGAGCAGGCTGCGGGACCCTCAGTGGACACTATTCCTACCCACGTCTCCCTCGCCTGGAGACCTGATCTCGTCACTCCCGCTGTGGCCTGGTCGGCTCCTTCCCCAGCTCGGGTGCTGCGGGAGACGACCCTGTAGGGTGCAGCGGATAAAGCGCAGAGAGAGGCTGGAGTCCCCCGAGGTCTCCCCAAGCCGCAGGGGCACCCCCTGCTGGCGGGCACAGCAGCGACGGCTGAAGCCTGCTGGTTGAAGGCTTCCCGTGCTCGGGATGCTAGGAACCGTTCCCCCTGCTTTCTCCCCCACCCTTCCTTGTCGCTGGAGATGATTGTCGAGGGTGTGCGGTCCAGTTCCTTTTCCCCAGGGTCTGATTCTAGCGCTCTCCGGGTCCCAGAACGGGCAGGAGTGGCCAACTTGGCCGGAGGCTTGTTAGCTAGCATTAGCTACTGCCTCTGTTTCTTCTCCTACCATCCTGGAAACCCATCTATTATGTCCTCTGTCCCTAAGAGTACCCTCCTACTCTAGCCCACCAGTGTCCACTCTGACTCTTTGTGGGATGTGGGGGCTTGGCCCGTCTCATCCTCAGTGTTGCCACCTTCTTTCACCCTTCTTGCCTCAGTTTCTCTCTGTCAGGTCAGGAGGCATCGTCTTCCCCAAGCCAGCCTCTACTTCTCTCTGTGGCAGCAGGATTCCCTGCTTTTTTCCAGTGTTCCCTTAATCCTGCTTGGGATGATGAGGGGGTGTCTTTGTGATCTTCCTTTACTACAAGAGCGCCAGTGTCCCCCAGTAGGTGCTTTACCAAGCTAGCTAGGTCTCTCAGCCTAGGTCATCTGCCTCTGGGGAACCCTGTCTGATTCTATCTACCTGGCCTATCCTCCTTCCAGTCCTGAAGTATTGGAGAGCAGGTTCTGGGGTCACAAGGCAAACACTAGCAAAAGGCAGAATGGGAACCCTGATAGCCAGGCCTCACCAATTTTGTGTCGACTGAGTCTGAGGGAAAATGGATTCTGTTTCTTGTCCTCGGACTGTAGGCAAAGCAGGAAGACGCTTGCTTCCATGCAGCATGAGGTGTTTAAGGTAGATCCCGGAGCTCCCAGGGGAAGAAAACCGTTAAGTGACAAACTGTTGTGACCCCCTGGTACATGTGTATAAAGTGTGTGCATGTACATGTGTATGTGTGTAAGGCAGCTATGGTCTTGCTCGCTTTTGCACAGAGGCTGGGCCTCGGGCTCTTTTCCTCTCTGGGGTTCTCTGTGCCGTTATCCTGTGGGGTTCTGAGAATCCTTGGGAGGGGCTTGGCTGGAGCTGGAACAGGGACCTTCAACACAGCAAACTTTGGAACAGTTTATTTACCACACCAATAAAGGAGTTGGCCAATTAAATTTCCCCTTTTATCTGAGTTTTCTCCTGTTTTCTTCCATCAGGAAAATCCATTGGAAATACAGCCCTGAGTGTGTGTGGGGTAGGGGGGGAGGATGGCTCCTGATTATGTAACTTCACCCATGCTGGGTGGCCTGGAGGAGTGTGGGGCGCTAGGCTGAGACCCACGTTAGGGCTGTATCAACCCTCACTCGTGAGCTAGGACAGGCTGCATCAGGCTGGGAGAAGACCAGCACCTCAGTCCAGGCTCAGGAACTGAAGCCTTATTTCCCCAATGTCCCCCACATACAAAGGGGGTCCTCTCCATCATCAGCCTTAGCTTCCCAGAGCACCCGAGGATAATGGGATGCTTGATGGAATGCCTCTTCCTCTTAGCAGCTTGAGTTTTGTTTCTGAGATCTCAAAAAAAAAAAAAAAAAAAAAAGCCCAGGGTCATGTTCCCAGCCCACCCCACTCCTGCCTTACTGGGGACAGGCTCTGATCTCAACATTCTCATCCGGACAATGGGCACTACCAGACTTCATCTCACGAGGAAAGGGTAAAGGCTAACAGGAAAGTTACCTTGCACAATGGCCTGAGTCTATCTACGTCTGTGGGAGGATACTAGATCCTGGGAGAGAGAGGTAAAGAACAGGGAGGCTGGAGCATGGCTGTCTTGCCCTTGGGCCGGCTGTTGACTGACTTGAGGGCATTCTGCACAGGAGAATAGGATCTAAAATCTGTCTTGGTTCCACTCAACAAGTCGGGCTCCCTAAAGGCAAGTGCGTGTACCTGGAGGAGAGCGCAGGTTTCTCTAATCTGCACAAAGGTGACGCTCTTGGGTCCTAGGCCCATGTTACTGCTTGCCCTCAGAGACTCCTGCTTTAGTAATGCTAAGGATAAACACCGTACCCACTCCTAAGCCGGATTCTCTTATGGGGGACTAAGCCTTTCTACATCTGAGTATTGTCTGGTTCCGAGTATGGAAAGTTTCAGAGTCCGGAGATGCTTCTTCCCTCCCACGTTTCCTCCAGGCCTCATCTTACCTGCAGTCACATTGTGGGGACTTCTTATTTCCTCCCTAGACCCCCCCCCCCAGACTTGGGCTATCTGCAGCTCTGTCGCTGCAAGCTGGGTTTATGACTTGTGTGGCCTGAGTGGCTTTGGACAAGTTATTTCACCTCTCTGAACTTCTGAACCTCAGTTGTTAGAAAAGAAAGAAACATGCATAAGCCAGTTCCCTAAGCACAGTGCTGGGCACTTAGGATGCCAGTAAACAAAACATTGATTATGGGTAATACTGCTCTGTCAATAATCCTGAACGCAGTGGCTTTGGCACGATTGCTTGACTACTTGGGGACTAGAATCAGGTTCCTTCTGACCTCAGGCTCCTCCTAAGCTTCCAGGGTTGTGGAAACTGGCTGGTGAAACAGCTAGGGGCAAAAGGAAGGTTCTAGATTTTCACAGATTCGTTTTGTCCTAGTTTCTGCCTTCTCTCCCCCACACCCATCCCGTGATTCCCACTCTGACTCAGGCACCCTGGCTTTGAAAAGTCTAACCGGTGGTGGCAAGCTCCTTGCCAGCCCGCAGGCCTCTGGTCTCCCTCCCACCACAGTCCTTGCTGCAGTCACAGGCACTGTTCTCCCCGCATCCCCGCACAGGTGGGATCACGTCACTTGCTTGATTAAAACTCCTCCATGGCTCCCCATCGCCTACTGAATTAAGTCCAGACTCTGCACAGTGGCATTCAAGGTCCTTGTAATCCCCCACTACACCTCCAACCCAGCAGTCCTGCACAAGGCCTGTAGGGCGCTTCCTCTGAACACCCCGTCTGAAGATCTTCTGAAGTCTCATGACCCAGCCTACGCGACAATCTCTTCCCTGCGTCACACGTGCGCTTGTCCGTGTGGTTATCCATCCGTTCCTCATCTAGTTGGAGAAAATACACGTGAACATGTGTTTGCTAAGCATGTGTATGTGCGGAGCGTTGTTGTGTTGGGGGTGAGAGACACAGCTGTTAATCCCAGACAGCAGGAGGCCAGTGGTCCAGCGTGGCCCGCCTATAATTAAGCCGTTCTCATCACAGTGGTGCGAGCGAGCAGCGATGGGTGTGCGGCAGAAACTTTCAGAAAGAGCGAGGTCTAAGCAGGGCCTGCAGGATTGAATAATGGTCCCTTAATGGACAAGAGGGAGGCAGACTGGAGAGGAAGCAGGCTCCAGGCTCAGGGGTTTGGAGGTCCCATGGGGTTGGGGGGTGAACAAGGGCTGGGAAACCGCAAGCCCAGCTGCTGAAGTGATTGCATGGAATGGGGGCTTGCAGGGATGTCCCGCACAGGCTGCAGAAGCAGGGCCTGTGTGGCTGGAGAGCCTCAGGAAGCAGGGATGGCGCCTTTGAGCCGTGGGGACCCTGAGGGCTTTCAACAAGGGAAGCACCTGGCGACATTTGCCTGGGGAAGCTTCAGCCCAGCTGCAGGGACAGTGGCTGGGGTGGGAAGCCAGGCCCAGGGCTGCCATTGCTAGGCCTGCCCTGACAGCCGCCTGTGGGGCCTGAGAGGGCTGGATGACTGCAGTGGACACGGGTGTGCCCATGTCTGGTTCATGAGACTCTTGGGTCTTGGAGACAGTAAATATGGGGCAAGGGTTACAGAAGCAGAGGCTCACAGGGCCTGCAAATGGGCACATCCAGGGGACAGTGCCAAGGAGTCATGTTTCCTTGTGGGAGCTGGATGCATGTCTGTGAGATCCCTGAAGGGGTTCACTCCACTTCTAGTCTAAAGCATGAAGAGGTCTCATGGGGGCTCTTAATTCTCAGGGTCAGATGCTGCCCAGCGAGCCCTGCGCGACCACCTGGTGGCCACCACTGTGCCTCAAACCCTAGGAGGAGCGCTGAGTTTTCCCTCCTTCTTGTTCTCAGCATGTCGTCAGTGTTTCTCAGCCAGCGCCACTTTTGGTCCCCGAAGGACATTGGGTGATGTCTAGAAATGTCTCCGGGTCAAAGGCCATTTCTGGCACCCGGTGGTGGGTGAAGGCTGGCACTGATGACAGGGCTAAACTACCTACCACCTGCAGGATGTCCCCATCCCCCAGCCACTCCACCACGGAGAAGCCTGCAGTACAGAGAGCAACGTGGAGGGCCCACGGAGGGGAGACTCCATGGAGGCCGGTGTGGACATTTCCTTCTGTCTCCCGGGTGTGGAGCCTGGCACGTGGCACACTGCCAGCCTGCCTCTGCTGCATCAAGCGTGGGCTTGGGGAGGGGCTTAGAGCCACTCAGTGTGGGAGCCAGCACACCTATGGCTCCTGCATGGGGAGATGGCCGCAGCTCCGAGGCCAAGGGCTGCTGCCCGGTGTGAAGTCTGTCAGCCCCTTCTGGTCTTGGTCACGTTTATCATTTGCTTTTCAGTAGAACATGTAGGTTCTGTTGTGGCTTTGATTCTTTTTAATTTTATTATTATTGTTGTTGTTGTTGTTGTCATATGTGTGTGTTGTGTGTGCGTATGAGACACACACACACATGTGTACATGTGGGCACACGTGCCGTGGCATACGTGCCGTGGAGGGCAGGGTCCAGCTTCGTGCAGTCAGATCTCCCCTTCCATCTTATAGGTTCCAGGGCCGGACTCAGGAGGGCAGGCTTGAGAGGCACGGGCCTTTACTTGCTGAACCATCTCGCTGGCCCTGGGTTGCTCTGTCTGTCCGTTTTGAGACAGGGTCTCATGTGTCTCAGGCTGATATCAAGTTCGCTTGGTAGCTGAGGATGATCTTGGCCTTCTGTTCCCTACACCTCTGCCTCCTGGGTGCTGGGTTGCAGGTATGAGCGACCACGCCTGAAATGCTTGTTGTATTACAAATATGAGTCACCATGCCTGCTTTATGCAGTCTTGGGGATCTAACCGAGGACTCCATGCAAGCTAGCCAAATACTCTACCAACCAGGCTACATCTCCATTCTTAGATGATATATATATATGTCTCAGATAAACAAAATGAGAACGAATAAGTTGCTGACTAAGAATACTGACCCTGGAGCTCAAGAGAGCTGCTCTTACAATTAACCCCCACCGCTGCATCTGTAGGACCCTTTGTCCCCCCATCTAGGAAATCCCTTTAGTTAACATGCCTCTAGAGAGCCCGGGAGGAGAAGTAGATACCCAGGGCAGACCATGTGGCTTGACTCCTAGGTAGAGTATATTCATGTGGGTATAAATGTATATGTACATGTGGGTACCCATGTATAAATGTCTGTGTGTCTTCTTATCCACGAAAGTGCTTTTAATTAGCCATGATCCTACTGCCTTTAGCCACCATTTTGATACGCACTTTTGTTGACATAAATTTAAAATAAAAATAAAAACGGCATCACACCCTGCACATGAGCCTCCGTAGCCTGCCTTGTTGCTGGGTAGTGTACTGCGAGCGTCTTGCCATTTCGATGAATAGACATCTACATCACCATTTTTTAAATAGCTGCCCAGCCCGCCATTGTGTGGCTGTCCATAATTTGCACGGCCAGCCCCCACGGTTGGATACTTGGGTTGCTTCCAACGCCTTACGATTACAAACAATTCTGCCATGGGTATCCTTGTACACACATCCTCACGCAAGTGTCCAGTGATTTCCTTGGGGACTGCTTGGACGTTTTTGGCAGGAGGAGGTATATGGCTCTGACCTGATTCCTTAAGTAGAAACCTTTAGACCCAGCAAGGCTGGGGCCTCGGGGGAATGAGGAGGGTGCTGGGAGCCAGGGGATCATTTTGGGCTCTGGAAAAGCATGCTGTGATGTTAAGAAGCAGCCACCTCAGCCACAAAGGCCTCCCCCACACCCCACCGCTGCCTTTGCTGTCACTGGACTGTTGCAAGAATAGGAGACCAGGGTTGGGAGGTGGCCCGTGTGTTTGATGGGCAGAGTGACAAACACCAGGCAGACAGGGACATGAGGTGGACAGGCTGAGGCAGGCTGATGGATGGGGAGCAGAGGCAGGTGGATTCAGGTCAGCAGACAGACAAGATGATTGACAGGTGACGAGCTGGGCAAGTGCAGGTGTCCAGAGAGAGGACTGCGGCCTCAGTGTGGAGCCTGCAGAGACCATGAGCTGACAGAAGAATCTGAGGGGAGATAGAGCAGAGGCCCAGGAGCTTCCTGGCCTGCGTCTTCTGCCACACAAGCAGCTGAGAGATTATAGGAACCAATCAATTGTTTGGACGGAACTCTCCCCAGAAAAAAGGGGGTGGGGCCTGCATTGCCCTCTCTGGTCCAGTTTCAAGTCTGTTTTTTCACAGGATCTTCTCAATGAGCTTGAAGGGTAGGGCCAGGGATGGGGCTCACATGGAAGAGTGTTTGCCCAGCATGTGAGGAGCCCCAGAGTTGACCCCAGCACCAAGGGGATTAGAACTAGAGGTGTGGTGTAAACCTGTAGTCCCAGCACTCCGGAGGTAGAGGCAAAAGCATCAGAAGTTCAAGGCCATTCTTGGCTCCATGGCGAGTTCAGGGCCATCCTAGGCTATGTGAGACCTTGTCTCAGAGCACAAGTAAGCCCAGGGGGACCCAGGAAGGAGAGCAGTGGGCAGAGGGGAGACAGCCAAAGGGGGCTGGCAGAGGAAGAGCCCGTCTCACTTCCAGGACACTGTGTAATCAATTACAGGGTCCTGTTAAGTAAGGGCCCAGAAGCCAAACTGCCACTTACCAGCAGAGGGACCTGAGACATGTCACCAGCCTTTGGCCTTCTGTCCTGACCTCTGAGGTTTGTGGAGAAGATTGGAGCAGTCATCCATATGGAAGGTTCTAGAAGCCTTGGACACCGATACTGTACAACTTACACTTATTACACACACACACACACACACACACACTGATACTGTACAACTTACACTTATTACATACACACACACACACACACACACACACACACCAGGTGTGTCATAAGCACATCTCAACAAAGTGGCTTACTGGACACACACAGATCGTGGGGACGGCCCTGCTGTGTCTGAGAGGCTTTCTGGAGAGAGGGCTCCGTAAGTGGAAGTGTCGCGATGATGTCTGCTGAGGGCTAGCGGCCAGGCTGACCGGAGCACAGGGCATGTGAAGGGAAGGAGAGGGTGAGGAGCTGAAGGCCCCTCAGCGATGCCACAGTGCTCCAGGCAGGGGAGTGCTGGCCATGGGGAGCCAATGCAGGTAGCTGGCTGGATCTGAGCCTGGAGAAAGGACACAGGCAGCAGGGCACTGGAGTCCTCCGGAAGACAGTGAGCGGGGATCGCATGAGGTCGCAGAGAACAGGGGCAGAGGAAGAAGCTCCGGGTGGGTGCCTGCAGGAGACACTGCAGAGAAAAGAGAGATCTAACAACACACAAGCCTGGGTGTGGAGAGGGGTGTGCGTGTGTGTGTGTGTGTGTGTGTGTGTGTGTGTGAACTAGGGCCCATTAATCAAATCACTGGAGCCTATGCTTGAGAGACTACCAGAAAAGCTGAGAGTCTGCTGACATTTTTCAGCCACCCAGCACCCCACCTAATGCCATCCGTCCTTTGGTCATTTTCCAGCCCATCACCCATCCACCTCCATTCAAATGTCGGACTGCCCACTACCCGCCTGCAGCCTCTGCTCCCCTAACCGCCAAGGGCTGGCCAGCCACTCACCTGCTGTGCACCCACCCATCCACACCCACACCCACACCCACACCCACCCATCCACACCCACACCCACACCCACCCACCTACACCACCCACACCCACACCCATACCCATACCTACCCCTACTCACAACCCACCCACACCCACCCACATTCACAACCCACCCACACCCATCCACACCCACACCCATACCCACCCACACTCACAACCCACCCCCATATACCACACACACACATTCACAACCCACCCACACACACCTCCCACACCCCCCACATATACCCACACACCCCACATACCACACACACACACACATACCACACCACACACACACATACACACACACACATACCACACCACACACACACACATACCACATCACACACATACACACACACACACACACACACACACACATCCCACCGCCTTGCTCTGCATCTTCTCAGTGCTCCCCTGTCTGCTCCCTCCCACCAGTGAACTCACCAGCTCACCTGTCCCCTCCCAATGCATTTCTTTTCCATCCACTAAGTGCCCAGCAGAGGTGAAATCTTGACACAGATCTCTGTCTGGAGGCACCTGTTGATGGAGCCAGGGATTAGGAAAAACAGTGAGAGTGAGTGGAGAAGAGAGATTAGAAAGGACTTTGTGTTCTCCTGGCAGTGAAGGATTCTGGATGGCTGTGGCCTAGAGATGAGCTGTGCTCCAGGACTGTGAGCTGTTAATACCGCCCAGATTTGTTCTTTGTTTCCTTTGGATTCTGTGAGTGTGTGTGTGCACACGCAGACTCTTGTATACACATCTGCCGAAGCTGGCAACGTCTCCTTGAAGCCATAGCTGCTATCTGTCCGATTCCACAGCTTATATCTCCTCCCACTGGGGCTCTGTTGGCCTTAGTAAGAGGCACACAGTAGGTGCTCCACAAACACATCTTGAAGTGGCTCACTGGATTCAACTGGTTGAGAAAGGAGAAATGGTCCCCAGGATGGGGTGGAGGAAACTGGTTGTATTTGAAGCTGGAGGGATCGAGGCTAGCTAGCTCAAGGGGAGGCTGCGGTATTGATCACAATACCATCTGTGTTTGGCTCTGGGGGGGGCGGTACTCAAAACTGTAGGGGTGACTAAGCAAAGAGGGGTGCAGACTGGCACATTTGTGGAGGGGTCCTGGAGGACTCTGGCCAGGACCTGTGTGGGGCGAGAAGGTGTGGGGTGAGAAGGTGTGGGGTGGGGACTTACCTGTAGAGCAGAGAAGGGCTTCACCCTCGGCCTCCACAGCCAGCGACTGTCCCCAGGTGTCTCTCATTCAAGAGAGCCCTCGCCTCCTTCCTGAGGTGCCTGGTGTCCTTTCCTGTGTCCTCCTGAGCCTCTGTTCTCACAAACCTCAGCCTCCAGCTGAGTATCTGGCTTTTTCCGGAGAATGCTTTTCTGGGCCTAGGCCTCCCTCAAAACTGTCCCTAACAGAACTTAAGCTTTACTTCAAAGTGTGCCCGCCCCAACCTAGCCCCAAATCCTGTCACCGAGCCTCTGTGACCACAGGCCCTGGACCATGCCACTGTCCCTCTTGCCCTAACAAACACCTGGCCACGTTCCCCAGCGCTCACCACGTGTTCCCTTCCTGCCCAAGTTTCCAACAGGGAATTCCTGCCCCACCACCCCCATCCTTGTAGATTCTGAGTTCATTCCCCCCTCCCCAACTTCCCCCCCTCGCCCCCCGCACAGACTCTTATCCCCGAGTTCAGTCCAGACCCTTTCTGGAGCCTGGTGACACCCTCCCTCCCTAACCAGCAGTGCTAGATGTGCCACGTGTGGCAGCCAATGGAGGTGCCATCTCTGCCACCACTCCAGGGCCTCTGCATCCACTCCACAGGCCTTGGAAAAAGCCTCTGGATATGGGCCTGCGAGACCTTCCCACCACCTGCCCACTGCTGCTGTGCTTGGAGAACGGGGAACTTTCAGGTTAGCGAGCAGGCTGGGCCGATGGCGGGCACCAGCCGTGCTGGCAGCTCTGCTGGGCTTGGCTCACGGGCTAGAGAAACCGAGACTTGCTGTTTCTGGGTTAGGAAAACAATCACAAATTAGAGAAAATGTTTTGGGAAATTGCTCTACTGCACAAGAGGGAGGCCGCTGAGGAAGGGAGCAAGGAAGGGAGGGAGGGAGCACCACAGTGGAGGGGGGAGCATCACAGTGGAGAGGGAGGGAGGACCACAGTGAAGAGGGAGGAAGGAGCATAGTGGAGAGGGAGGGAGCACCACAGTGGAGGGGGGAGCACCACAGTGGAGAAGGAGAGAGGATCACAGTGGAGAGGGAGGGAGGGAACATAGGAAAGATGGAGCACAGGAGGAAGGGAACATGGGAGGAGGGAAGGGAGGAAGGGAAGGAAGGGAGAGGGAGGGTAGGAGAGAGATTAGGAGTAAGGGAGGGTCACAAGGAGCATCAGAGGGAGGATGGGAGCAATGATTATCTGTCAGCTCCAGACTCTTTGCTTGACACTCAAGGCCCCATTTTGTCACCCGACATAGTTCTTCACCCGCTGAGGGAGACACGCCTGCGAGCTAGCACTGCGCCAAGGTTGCCTCCCATCTATCAGCTTTGCCCTTCCGTCTGCTCCATCTGAGTGTCCTCTCGGCCCTTTGTGTCCTGGTGCTGGTACCTGGATTGTCTCTCTGGACAAGTAACATACTGACTGGCTAACATTGGGAAAATCTCTTCGACCCCCCCCCCAGCCTCAGTTTCCTCATCTGTACAATGGAGCTGCTAAACGAAGTGATGGATATATAGTGCCCGTCTCTCACCTGACACCACCTTAGTGAGGATGCCACCGAGAAGCTCCCTGCTTTCCAGAAGAGCAGAGCTCTTGGCATCGAGGCCAGCTGTTATCTGGGAACATCAGGGCTCCCCTCCCGCAGCCCTGCTGTGTTCACGTCTGTCCAGGTCTCCCCTGCTGAGCAACTATGGAGACAGGTAGTTGAGTTTCAAGGCAGGAGCTAGAGAGCTAGTGGAAGGTGTCCTGAGAGGAAGATGAGGCTGGAAGTTTCAGTTTTATAAGTCATCTGGTCATCAGGGCCACCCCACACCAGGGGGGGATTAAGAGAACAGCCTGGAGCAGGAGTTCTGGAGTAGCCTGGGCTTCCTGCCTGCCAGGTCTGTACAAGTCACACAGCTGCCTCAGTTTCCCCATCTGTAAGAGGACAGTAATAATCACAGTCTCTAATCACCATGCCAGGTATGGTATTTGAACAGTGCTTAGCATGTTCTGCAGCACAGGCAACAGGTGGGCACTTTATGACCGGAAAGCAAAGGTAGTCCTAAAACCAGGAGCTCTGTTTTGGAGCCTCCAGGTGTCTGTGTGTAAAGGGCTGGGCTGGGGAAGGTACCTGCCCACGTGGCTCTGGGAGAGAAACCGGAAAGTGCCCCAGGTGCTGAGGCCCCAGGAATCTTGCAAATTCCACCTGCCCCTCCTCCAGCCTAGTGGAAACTCAGGCAGAGAGAGATGAGGTGTCTTGTGTGTTGTGGCCTTGGGGACAAGAGTGGCCTTGGGGAACTGTCCTAGCAGTGAGCAGGGGTAACAGAGGTGTCCTGGGAGCCCCCGTGTCAATCAGAGGGCACCTAGGACCCTGTTCGCTCTGCTGTACAGTGAGTCCGTGTCCTTGTCCAGAGGGAATCTAGTGAGCCAATGTGTGTGTGTGTGTGTATGTGTGTGTGTGTGTGTGTGTGTGTGTGGTGTGCTTTGCAGGTGTGCGAGTGTGCAGGTGCGTGCACCCACGTGTGCACATGTGGAGGCCAACTCAGACACTGGGTATCGTCCATTGGCTTCCGCCTTACTTCCTGGAGACAGGCTCTGTCACTGAACCAGGAACTTGGACTGGGCTAGCTGACTGGTCTGCAGAGCCTTTGGGAGTCACTGCCTCTGCTCTTCCTCCCCCAGTGCTGGGGGTACAGTGCCTGGTAGTCATGCCTGGCTTTTCACAGAGGAGCTAAGAATTCGATCCCTGGTCTTTATGCTTGCAGGGCAAATATTTTACCCAGGGAACATCTCCCAGGTCTCCTCAGAGGCGATCTGATCTTTGCTTCTCTGTGCCTCAGTTTCCCCTTCTGCAGAGTTCTTCCACTTGCCCTCTGCTTTCTCGTTCTCCCAAGCTTTTCCCCAAGTAGAAAATGGGAGGGGCCACAGAGGAGAGTTTGAACAAACTGGGACTGCAGGCAGAACTTGGGATTGGTTGGCCGGTGCCATTCTTTTTCCCGGTTGCCATAGCAGCCATTTCCCGGGGTTGTCAGTGATGAAACTCATAACATTGTTTTCAAATAATCCGTGTAATTGAAATAACAATTGAGCTGTTAACTCGTCTCTCACACTCAGGCTAGGACAGCTCCTCCTCCCTCAACACCCTCCTCCCCACCCCGGAAGTCTCTGGCCCTCCCCGGCTCCAGCCTTGGTGTTGGAGGAAGACCCTAGTAAGCATGGCTTCCCCCAGTCCGTGTATAAACCCTGGAGTCAGGAACCCCAAGCTGAACTAGAACTTGGAGACAGGATGCCCTTTCTTTTTTGCAACTTCAGGTCCAAAGGAGAAAGGCGACATGGCCAGGGTCCCCGCGGGAAAGAGGCAGATGGGGAAACAGCCTGAGTCGGTGAAAGTTGCAAGGCTTGGGTTGGGAAGGGCGGACATCAAGCCCAGAGGCACCCCTGATTTTGTAAGCGTTTTCCCAACATTCCCCGACCTTGCAGGTGAACAAACCAAGGCCTGCAGAGTTGCATATACTTTTCAAACTTTACAAAACAGCAAATACATCTGGAGAAAGTCATCTTTCTCCTCCCTAAATCCCCAGAGTTGGAGTAGAGACCTGGCCCTTTAGTCAGAGGACTTCCTGGAGGAAGGTGCCTGCCTCAGAGTGAGAGGTGGGGAGCTCTCAGCGACCTAGAGGAGGAAGGAAATGTGTTAACATTTGAAGTGCAGAGAACACAGGGCCCGAGGCCCCTGCCCGGTGCTCAGAAGGTTCTGGGATGGATGGAAGAAAGGGTAGTGTCTGGAATCACACAGAAAAGCACGGCCAGCCGACAGATAGCTCCCTGTGGATGCTTCACAGAGGATAAAAGCATTAAAATAAAACGTCTGGTCTCTGTCCAAGGTGCTCTCTGAGTCCACAGACTGTGTGGGTGGGTGGCTGGGGTGGCAGGCAGTGGCTAGGACTGGGGGGTGGGGCAGTCCTCAGAATGCCGAAATAGGGGACAGCAAGAATCTAGCTTCCCTCCCTGGAGTTTTTAAAGTGACCCCCGCCCACCAAGGGCCTTGCTGTGCTTGTTCTTGGCCTTTCATTCAACAGTTCCTGACGACCTCCCTACGACCTCCCTACTCCGAGCGAGCGCCAGGCGGTGCCCAGGATATACAGATAAGGTAGACATATAGACTTACATCCTTAAGGACTCTTTCAGTCTGACAGAACACGTACATGCATGAACACACACACACACACACACACACACACACACACACCCTGGGTCAAATGACTCAGGCTTAGTTTTGAAGGCTGAATAGGAGTTCTCATTGTAAGAACTTTTCACCATAAGCAGAGGAGGCAGGGAAACCTTCACAGTTTAGGGGACACCTGGAGGCTTATATGCCTGGAGGGCTGGCCACCTGACACCAAATAGCAGATTGAGGAAACAGACTGGAGAGACAAAAGGCCACCTGGAGTAGGGGTGGCAGCCAGGACCCAGTCCCCTGAAACCATGGTCTGTCAGAAAAGCAGGAGAGAACTACTGAGCTTTAAACGCCTGTTTCCTGAGCTACTTCTAGAGCACTGTGCCTGGCCATGGGGCAGACTCACCTCAGCTCAGCCAGAGAACCAGGGCTACAGGAGTTCCTTGGAGGGGACCAGCGTGTGTGTGTGTGTGTGTGTGTGTGTGTGTGTTCCTGGGCAGCAGCTGGAGCTGGCCCCCATCACAGTATCGATGTAGGACGCTCCCCCGGAGGACCACGGTTCCAGCAGGAGGCTGGACTGAGCATGTCACTGACCCCAAGTAACCTTTCAGAAGGTACCTCCTCTCTGATCTGCGGTTCTCAAGTTCATCTGTCATGGGGTGCCCCTCCTGGCATGGCCTTGGGACTGATAATCCTGTTAAAGTGGGGAGCAGTTTGTTGCAGAACTGGAATTGTCACATCTAGGGGACACAGGAGAGGCTGGACAGCTGCTAAGCGTCATTCTAGGACCAAGATGGCCCCACAGTAAAGAATGGTCCCTTGGGATCAACAAGATGCTATGGCAGGTCCTTTAGGCGCTTGAGTTGGATCCCCAGGACCTACATATTGGAAGGAGAGACCTGACTCCCCCAGGATGTCGTCTGACTCCACACGTGTGCCATAGCATGTGTATACTACATATACAAATAAGTAAATAGATTAAAAAACATATACATAAATAAATAAGCCGGGCAGTGGTGGAGCACACCTGTAATCCCAGCACTCTGGGAGGCAGAGGCAGGCGGATTTCTCAGTTCAAGCTCAGCCTGGTCTACAGAGTGAGTTCCAGGGCAGCCAGGGCTACACAGAGAAACCCTGTCTCGAAAAAACCAAATACAAAAAACAAAACAAAACAAAACAAAAAACAACAACAACCAAATAAATAAGTAAGTAGATTAAAAAACATATACATAAATAAATGTAATTAGAAAGAAAGAAGAATGACCTGGCCCAGCCAGGCCCGTGGCTGAGGTAGAGAGTCAGAAATCTCTGCCTGTCTGTGGCGATCAGATGCAGCTGAGAGAGTGGGCACCGGTGGTAGCTGTACAGACGTGCACCCCAGCTGTCACGCGGAGGAGCACACGTGGCCTTGATGTTGGGCAGACCTGGAGGTGTAGAGAGACACTTGACCTCTCTGGGCTGTGGCTGCTTCATCAAGGATGGTAATCACAGCGCATATCCAGCAGACTCCAGCAGATGTCGAGAGGTTAGCTGAGATCACACGTGCACGTGAATGGAGGGAGGGGGGACAGTAGCGGAGGAAGCCAGGGAGTCCCAGCTGTGAGCACGGGACTGAAACCCTAGCCAGCTCAGAACCAGCCTGCCACGTGGAGCTGGGGGGTCATGGGTCACTTCCCCAGGCCCTCTGAACCTCCATGGCTTCTGGGGTGGGGGGCACAGGAATGATAGTAGGGCCCATCTCCTGGGCCTAATGGCAGGCATGTGATCCCAGCACTTGGGAGGTAGAGGCAGGAGGGTCAGGAGTTTGAGGCTATCCTCCGAGACATAGGGACCAGCCTGGCCTCAGGAAAGACTGAGCTGGATGGGAGCTGTGTGGATGTAGGTGGCCGCGGTTTGGAGAATATGAACCTCTTGAACTCCAGGTTCTCCATCTTCTCCAGAAGATGACCCAGCCGTCTCCCCACCGCCTTCCGGTCTCCACCCCACAGCCTCACGGGCCCTGTAGAGGCCCTCTGTTGCCCTGCCCAGACTGTGACTCCTCTCTTTCTCTCAGCAGCCCCAGCCCTGGTTGGCTGTAGCTTCAGCTCCTAGGACTGGCTCCCCTCTCCTTCCCCTCCATCCTCTCGACCCTCAGGGACCCTTGTTCAGACAAGGCCCAGGATAATGCAGAGAAGATGAGTCCACAGGGACGGATGGCCTCCAAGACGCTCATACCGTGGCCCCAGCCCAGATAGAGATGAACCGTTGGCTGACCCTCAGAAAATGTAGGAATTCTCTGTTTGGGTGCTTTTCCTTGAGACTGGCGTAGGCCACTGAGAGTTGATTAGGGTTGATTTCTGTGCACTTGCAACCAAGAAATGCCCAGACAAGCGTCACCTAGGTGGCAAAGTCACCCTGGCAGACATCCGCTGTGCTAGGACGCGGCTATAAAATGTGAGCCTTGTCCCAATGTCCTACAGAGAGGCTTTATAATCCCAGTCAGAACCCACTAGTTGAGCCCTTTGTGCTCCCTTCAGCTAGAGTTCCTGTCCCTGACAGAGTCCCCAGGCCAGCTGATGCTAAGCAGGTTCTTTCTGCCTCTAAACATTCCCCTCAGCCAGAGACTGGGAACTCTGACTTCAGTCCCAGCCTTCAGCCTGCTTCTTCTCTCCCTGAGTTCAGCCCCAGTCCCCAGGCCTTTCCTAGCAGTGGCTCACCTTAAGCAGAATTTCCAATCTAGAGGACTGGAGTATAGCTCAGTGGCAGAGCTCAGTGGCAGAGGGCGCCTGACCCACACAAGGCCCTGGGTTCAATCTATAGCAAAACCAAAACAAATGAACAAATCCCCCAAACAACAACAAGAGTAACAACATCCAAACTTTCATTCCAAACACTAAGATCAGGAGACACAGACTTCTGGGCCCTCCCAGCTCAGTTCCCAGATCCCACTCCTGACACCCTGGTCTTCAAGGCTCCAGGAAGTGGGTCTGAACTCACTACCTGTCATCCACGTATTTATCCAAACACTTGACATATTCTTTGCTCCACTCCAGAACAATGGTGGAGTGTGGTCCCATTGTCCTCTGGACAGACAGTCAGACTGTCACAACCAAAGATTCCCTGGTCCCTTAAGAGCCGAGCGGAGCAGAGTTAGGGAGCACTGCCCTGCATGTGGGGAGGACTCAGCAAGGAAGACAGGCAGGCCCTGCGTGAGCCAGTGTGTTTACTTGCAGAGAATTAACTTCAGGCTTGCTGGTCTCCTGAATGGATAGAAGAGGAAACGCATTGTAAGGGGCAGCTTGGGGGAAGGGACTCTGTTACTGTAGGGACCTAAAGTCAGCCATGTATTTGAGCTGACTCCTTAAGGCTGGGAGAGCAAGAGCCAGGAAGGGAGGCTGCAAGAGCAGGCCAAGAAAGCAGTGAGTACAAAGGCCTTGAGGGTGGATCAGAGTGGGTTTGGAGAACAGCCCGACCGAGCCTGTTTTGAGTGGAATAGAGAAAAAGGATGGAGGGAAAAATCAGAGGAGTCACATGAGACTAAATCTCCCTGGCTCTTAGGGGCCATTTCACTCTGAGGAAGACAAGAAGCCAAAGGACTTTCCAGAGAAGGTGATATTATGTTTTAACACCTCGGCTGAGAATACGCTGCAGAGGCAAGGGCAGAAGCAGGGAGACCATCTGGGCTGCTGCTGCAATAATCCAGGTGAGAGATGGCGCTCCTCGTGGCCCAGGCCGTTGACAACCATGGCGGTGAGACTGGTCAGATTCTGGATCTATTTTAAGACTGGCAGGATTCGCTGATGGATAGGATGTGGGAGTGCGATGGCGCAAATTCAAGAATGACTCCCAGGTCTTTGGCAATCACAGCTGGGATAAGGGAGTCACTAGTCACCAAGAGAGAACGTGAGGGGTGCGGCGATCACGTGTGTGCCATTTGGTTGTCATTGGTGTGTTGGGCGTGGTAACAGGAGTAGTTTAGAGGGTCCTTTACACCTCTGCAGTAGACAGGCAGATGGCTTCACTGTTTGGGCTTTGGGGAGAGATCTGCTATAGATACATGCATGTAGGCACATGTCGAACCTCTGGGGTTCCTTGGCACGGGGTTGCATGTGGTTGCATGTGGTCACCCGAGGGACAGGTGCACACTGAAGAGAGTGGTTCTGGGCCCCCTGGGTTTGGAGGCAGGTGAATACAGAACTGGAGATGCCCTGCAGGGGTGCGGCTGGAGAGCAGAAGGTTCACAAGGCGAACAAGGACAGAGAGGCCACTCTGGGGTAACCAGATGGGTTTCAGGAGGAAACCGAGGTACCTGGTTTTGAGTAAGTAGTAAAAAAAAAAAAAACCTCCTCGCCAAACCAGATCGGGAAGGGTAATTTTTTTTAAAGATTCATTTGTTTTATGTGAGTACACTGTAGCTGTCTTCAGACACCCCAGAAGAGGACATTAGATCCCATTACAGATGGTTGTGAGCCACCATGTGGTTGCTGGGAATTGAACTCAGGACCATCTAGAAGAGCAGCCAGTGCTCTTTACTGCTGAGCCATCTCTCCAGCTCCTGGAAGGGTATTTAGCAATTGTAAGGACTCAGAGGCAGCTGGCCATGACAGCTGACTGAGGGCCTGGCCCCCAAGTCCTCCAGACTGTGGCTTTTCCTTTCTTCCCAGTCAGTGAAGAGGTCCTCTCGGAGTTCTTCCCCACTTGTGCCTATAACGTTTTGATCATGTCTTGAGGATTCAGCCTTCTGTGTATCTGCGGACACAGCCCAGACACTCACTGTGCCCAAGCCACTGTGGGTATCCACCTACCCAGTAGCCCCAAGTCCTCTGTGTCTCTTTCTGAGCCACACTGTGAGCCCCCAGAAGGTGGGGTATGACAGTCTTCAAGGGCCACCCATATTGTTGTCCTTAGGATGAAATTTAGCAAGGCTCATGGGGTCCTGTGGGCTGTCCTCCCCACCCTCCCCCTTCCTACCTCCCTCGCCTCAGTTTGGCCTTCCTGCCCATCACCAGGCTTGCCTGCCCCTCGTGTTGACCAGCTTGGTGGGGTCCACTTGCCCTGACCTTTGACCGATGCTGCGTTCTTTATTACTGCCCTCTCCTCCCTAACCCTCCTACCCCCAGTCTAAGAAAATGCCACCTTCCTGAGGAGCCCTTCACTGCACCCCAGACTGGCCCGTGGCTCATTTCTTCTCTAGCCCTCACCATGTACACGAGTCCCAAGTTAATGACCGCAAGAGCTGACAGTTACTAAGTGCTTCACTGTGATCCGCAGCGTGCTAAGTGTTTTACATACCGCGTCTGCCGTTATTCCTAAGAGGGCTTCCCTTTCTACAGCAGAGCGAGCCTACAGGAGCCCAGAAGGGCGACTGATGCAAGGTCACCCGGAAAGTGAAGAGCTAACCTGGGCTATGACTCCAGGGCCTCAGACACTTTACTTTCCTGTTTGATCTTCAGCCTCCATGACCACAGAGGGCGTGCCTTGCTTACCCTTCTCCTCCCAGGTCCCTCCGAGGACTCAGTGGCTGTCTGTTGACTAAAGCTTCTACTGAGTGAATGAGTGAGTATCTAAATAGCGGTTTGAACGAACGACGCCGGGCTCCTGGTGTCGGAACGCCTGCGCCGTAGACAGGATGAGAGCCAAGGGCTTCCAGAGCAGAGGGATGAGTGGAGACTTGGCTCCACGCCTTGGGAGCCGTGGGGCTTCCTTGAGCTGAGGAGGGTAGAGTTTAGATAAGTATTTGAGTAAGAGCCCGCCGCTGGCTGTGGAGGAGGGGCCAGAGGTGGGGTCCTTCCCAGCCAGGCAGCCAGGCAGGCCGAGCCCCCGCCCCCCTCCCGCTTGGCCCCATTAGCATTCTGCTTGCGGCCGGGCTCCACAATTAACACAAAGGTACAGTCATTCATTCTGACTGGCGGACTCGGGGGATCAGCGGATGGGGGCTGGCTGCGCGGGGCTTCTGCTGGGAAGGCATGTCACAGCACAGCGGCCACCGAAATGAAAAGCTATTAATAACGATCCCGGAACTTCACTCCCATCAGCTGTTTGTTTAAAGGTGTTCGGTACTCGGGAGCCGCCTGATTTATGTGGGCAATAACGCGCCCCGGTCGGCCCCGCGCTTTTTAAAGCAGTGCTAATGGGGTGCGACATGGATCCCGGAGGGACACTGCGGGAATAAGGCCGGAGGGCCAGGCCCAGTCAGGCCCTGACCTCAACTCCCTGCCCTGTACTGTCTTAGAAAGGTCTGGGGGTGAGAAAGGAGAGCCAGAGAGCTGAATTCAAACAGGCTTGAGCGTGGTGGCTCCTTTCTTTCCGCCTCAGTTTCCCCGTTTTTACTTTGGGTAAGAAAATGCTTGCACTGCCTTGCACAGTTAATGGGAGGAGGCTCTGAGAAGCGCATAGCAAACACCTGATCATATCTAAGCTTGTCTCTCGGTTCACATGTATGTGCACACGTATGCGCGCCCACTTGTGAGGGTGTACAGGCACGTGTGGTGTGTAGACTTGTAAAGGCCACAGGTCAACCTTGTGGGGTGCTGTTCCTCCCGTACTGTTCAGCTTGCTTTTTTAGGAGTCTCTCACTGAATTGGCTGGCTGGCTGAGCAGGCTAGGCTGGCTGGCCCGTGAGCCGCTGACTCCATCTGCCCAAGTGCTGGGCTGTGTAATGTCTGACTTTTATTGTGGACTCTGGGTTTCGAACCCAGGTCTGTGTGTGTGGCGAGCACTTTACCTTCTGAGCCATCCCCCCAACCGCAACCCTCATCCCTGCCACCTGCTCAGCCCTCTCTAGAAGGAGAGTCATTCAAAGTGCTCTGATTTACCAAGCAGACACAGCAACTGTGTCTGATGTTGAAATGACTGGAGACTTGGCTGGGTTAGAAGAGATGGTGTCATACTCATTTTATAGACTGGAAACCGAGGCTCAGAAAGAAGAGATGTGTCTCAGGTCAGTCAGCCTAAAATCATCTGTACTGTGGGGACGGAAGATGTGCTGTCCAGCCAGCGAGGCTTCGGATACTCAGCAGAAGCCGGTTGTGCTCATTGGTTGGGGGCATAAAAAGGCATCCGACCTGGATCTAGTCTTGGAGGCCCATGGTTCCGCCCTCCTTTCATCCCAGGAGATCCAGATCCTGTCCCCAGCTTCAAGGGGACAGTGGATCAGACGACTCCAGGGTAGGCCTTCTCAGACTCGGTCCTGCTGAGGTCTTAGATTGGACAGTTATGTGTTAGGAGCTTTCTGTGTGCTTTTAAGTATTTGGTAGCATCTCGGGCCTCTTTCTGCTGGACATCAGCAGTCGATTCCCAGGTGGGACCACAGGAGCTGCCTCTAACTATAGCAGATGTTCCGAGATCCTCCCTGGATGAGGACCATTGAGGTCAGAATAGCTCTGCCCCAGTAGAGGTTTACATTGTAGTTGGAGCTATGGCTTCTGACTTGAATCTGTCACCTCTTCAGTGACCTGAGAAGAAATGTCACATCTCCTTTCACCTCTGGGGAGAGCTTTCTGTTTGTCAGAACCAAACATCAGACATGTCTGTAAATGTCACTGACCTGTTCTGCAGACAGGGCGGTCAGGGGGCACACAGAGATGAATTTCCCAGAATGCACTGCAGCTACACATGGAGACCCGGGGTCCCTCTTAGGTTCTGAGGTGAATGAGAAGGATGAAGCATAGGTGTGGTCAGGGCTGGTAGAGTGCTGGGGTGAAGAAGGTACAATTCAGGCAAAGGTAGGAATACGGGACCAGAGCAGAGTGAGGAGATGGACAGAATGGTCTGTACCGTCCTGAGGTGGACGCCTACCCAGTTGGCCCTCCTTCTCACCAGAGGTGCTCCTCTCACAGGACCCACTACACAGAGGTGGCAGAGAGATAGGAAGAGTAGCTTTCAGTTTTAGCTTACAGTCCTGTGACCTTGGCAAGTCACGCAACCAAGTGTAACACACAAGACATTTAGCAGGTACTCCACCAGAGGCATCCGCCAGTGGAAACAGATGACCGGAAACAGCCGATAAGAGCTGGTTGGAGGCGGGCCTTGTGTCTACACTTGCATTTTCACAGACCAGGTAGCCACACCCACCAGAGGGACTGGTGGCTCTGATGGATAGAGAGGCCCAGTATTACAATGCGTATACAGTAGGCACTCAATAAAACTTCTGAGAGGACTCAGTAGGTGCCCGAGCCACAATTCCCTGCATTAAGCTCTAAACCTGGCAAGGACTTGGCCGTGTAGACGGTGAGAGTTGGCCTCTCAGGTACCTCTGCTGCTTGCAGATTGGGCACAGGAATGAAACATGACACCCACAACCAGAGTCCCTGAAAGATCCCAGCAGGGCTCGAGCCCTGCATCCCCATCCTTGGGATTTCTACCCTCCCCTGGGGTTTTAGAACACAGACTGTCACACAGCAAGGAGGACCCGGATCCATCACAACACCCTGGCCCAGCTAGCCCCCTCACACAGCATGTTTAGGCAGCTTGTCATTACAAAATCCATTTTCTTATCTCTCCTCCCGTATCTATTTTTCTAATTCTTACTTAACGAGCTCCCCTGAAAATAAGAAAATCATTGGAACAATTTTCTTAAGTGTGAAAGATTAGTCTGAAATCGGCATTAAAGGGACTAATTGCCTTCATTCTCCCACCTCTCGACAGCCGTCGGTGAGCAGGCAAGAGCTCATTCGCCCAGCCGCTGCTCCTGGGAGTCAGTCAACACTGGATCTTCAGCGCCTGCCTTTGCTTGTGGGGTGCTTGTGTGGTCTTGTGACTGAGAGAGGCAGGACACAGGATAGACGGTCCCCAAACTCTGACTCTGCAAAGTGGCTCCCTCGGACTCTGGGTGTCGGAAGGGAAGCAAGTCAGAATTGAGTATGTGGGTGGGTACCAGGACACAGGCAGACACCAGCCAGTCACACCTAATCTGTCAGGCTCCTAGGGGCCTGGGTTCCCAGCTGCTCACAGACCGAGTTACTGTAAGCAAGTCCCTCCCCTTCTCCAGGCCTCTGGCTCTTGATCTGTCAAATGGGTGAGATGGCTTGTAGCCATGGTGATAACTGCGGTGTGGCTGTTACAGAAGGCAGGCTCTGTCTGCCCAGTGACTCTATTGTCATTAGCTCGGTATACAGATGATGAAGTGTGGAATCAGCGAGGTTAGGCAAAGAGGCCAGATCACACAGGGTTTGGTGGCCTCCCTCCATGACCTGCACAGACACCCGTTTTCCCTCTGAGCCAGCTTTTCATCTGTGCTTCTGCCTGTGGCCTGGTGTGATGAGAGCCACAGGCCCGCTGCACTGCACTCTAAACAAACGGACGTGACTGGGAGAAGTAAGAGAGGGAAATGGAGAAGCTGCTGGAGGGGGGAGGGTCCGGGAAAGGGCAAAGTTAGGCAGGAGCACAGGGCTGGGCAGACCCGGCATCTCTGCACCCCAGCGCTCCTGCACCTGGCCAGGTGCCCCATGCTCCCGCTGGATCGAGACCCCCAGCCGTAGGGCTTGTGACTGGGGAGCGGGCTGGCAAATGGTGATGCCCAACAGTGAGCAGGGAATCCAGGCTGAGCCCCGCACCTGGCGTGGGGGAGGGGCGGGTTCCGAGCTCCCACCCACTCCGCTCTCCCTCCCCCAGGGCGGGGAAACTCTCGGGGGAGGGGATAAGCTCTGAGAAGACCACAGGAACATCTTCCATTTTCCATTTAACCACCCGATATTGAATTATAAATAATTCATACACCTGCCAAACATTTGATTAAAAGAACCCAATTCGCCCTGCATTTGTCAAGGGGTAAGAATTGCATGTGGTGTTTTTATTTTAATCTGTCCTTTAACTCTTTTACGAATATTTATTTATACTTGGCTGTCAGGTTTTATTCTATTTGCCCTGATTTTATTCGGGCTGGAGCTGGCATTTTTTCCTTTCCCTTTTTATTTTGTCACTTGTGCCTGGTAGTCGCGCATTTGAGAGCCCAAAGGTAATAAATAAGAAAGCGAGACTCCTTCCCTGCTCCGGCCCGCTCCCGCCCCGCCCCGGCCCGCTCCCGCCCCGCCCCCATCTCCGCCCAGTGTTTAGAGACCCCCCTCTGTCCCTGGTGCTATTCGCCATCCAGCAGGCTGATCTGCTCCTGGGCAGTAGGTTTTGGCGGAGCCCATTTCTGCGTCCCGCCCTGGCCTCTCCACTGCCTTCTCCTTCCTCTTTGCCAGTTGTGGAGTGGGTTCTCAATACCATGATTCTGAAAGAATAAATGAAGCAGCATCATTAGATCGTCAGTGTATAGTGTCCATCCTTGGGGATAAAAGGGATATGGAGGTATTCTTGGAATTCATATTTTCGTATTCACCATCTATTCATATCCACCAGCGGACCCTGGTGCTGGGGAGGTTCTAAAGCCAGCAGTGTTGGCTTCAGTATCTTGCAAGGCATCTCTGTTTGTCTGGGTGAACGTCCTCCTCTGCAGGCGGTATCTGCAGCTCGGCCACCACGCCAGAGACGGACAAAGGCACACAGGCAGTGTCGAGAAGATGGCAGCTGCTATTTGACCTTAAGTGGTCACCTCCCCTCTCATCTTGACAATAGTCCACCTGCCCTCCCTGCTTCTCCCTGGAGAGGCAAGTTTCGGGCATGCGTGATCTTATCCTGAATGCCAAGTGTAGGTGGGCAGATGTGTCGGTGACAAACCAGAGAGAGGGCCGCTGCCTGCTTCCCTTGTTGGCTAGCTGCCTTTGCAATAACACGCGCTGTTTGTCGGCGGGCTTACACGGGTCGGTTTGTGAGTTGACATAAAAACTTGTTTCTGCCAAGTGACTCAGGTGAGCTGGGAATTTACTGGAGACCTGTGTCAATGCTGTCTGAATACAAAGGAACAGGAAGCGGCATCCCAGAGAGACTGCCACAGTGACAGCGGCCAGCTGGGCGAAGGGAGCCTTTATTTTCCTTACAAAGCATAGTCTTTTAAAAATGTTTTTATTATTTTATTTTATCTATTATTTTTTGAGACAGAGTTTCTCTATTATGCAGCCGTAACTAAAGGCTTGTGCTACAACTACCTGGTACATTCTTTTGCACGTAATTTCTTCTACTGCCTAAATATCCTAGTGACCCATCAGGTATGGCGGCCTATACCTGTAATACTAGCAGCAGGGAGGCTGAGGCAGGAGGATTGCCATAGATTTGAGGCCAGCCTGTACCACAGAGCATCTCCATTTAAATTTTAAAAGACATTCCTGCCAGGCAGTGGTGGTACATGCCTTTAATCCCAGCACTTGGGAGGCAGAGGAAGGCAGATTTCTAAGTTTGAGGCCAGCCTGGTCTACAGAGTGAGTTCCAGAGAGCCAGGGCTACACAGAGAAACCCTGTCTTGAAAACAACAACAACAACAACAACAAAACCAAAATCTAAAAGACATTCCACCCAGTCTCCCTACAGTCCCCTGACCTCCCCCCACTTCCCAGGTAGCTCTGACTGTCACCCCAACTGCTCAGCGTCTCCCTGCTTTAGCAGTGTCTCAAAGCCAACCTCCACCCAGTGTGTTAAAAAACATTGTTGTTAAACATTTGTTTGTTTATGCACTTACTGTGTCTATGTTTGTGAGCACACTTGTGTCCAGGGGTCAGAGGGCAACCTGATGGAGCGCGTTCTCTTCTTCTCCCCGGATCAGGGGATCAAATGTAAGTCACGGAGCTTGGTAATGTCATGGGGTTTCCCCAGGCAGTCTTCAGTACTTCCTTAGTATCTTCAAGGTAGAGCTGAAGATGACCTCAGGAGCCCAACATGGTGTCGCAGGTCCATTACCCCTCGACTCAGGAAGCAGAGGCAGGACAATCACCAGAACTTGGAGGCTAATCTGTTCTGCACAGCAAGTTCTCAGCTAGCCATGGCTGCATAGCCAGACCTTGTCTCAAAACAAAAGCATTAAAAAAAGTGACCCCACAAAGATTTGAACCCAGGTATTACGCTCTCCTGGGTGAGTCTGTTACCTAGTTAGACTGTGGTGGCTTTGGTCAACATTGGCAAGTCTAGCATTACAGAGCTCAGAGGCCATGTCACGAACTAGCCTGAGTTAGCCTGAGCTAGCCTGAGCGCCCACTGACAATTACAGTGTCAGGCGCTGTAATTGACTCAGAGATCAGGAGTGAGTCTAACTCTCCTGCGGTGACCTGAATTTACTGTCAGGAGAGCTTGAAAACAAATAAAGGGACAGGAAGTAGAGCCAGGCCACGGAGGGAGGTGGGCGTGGGCGTGGGAGAGGCCGCCATGGACTCCCGGACCCTGGAATCTGCATCCTGGACTAGTCAACAGAGGAAGGAAGCCTCCTTGGCAGGGGCACTTTCTAATAAATGACAGCTAAGAGAGACTCGACTCTCCATCTCTCCAAAGCAGTTCACCATAGCCTACGCTCAGCACAGCCCAGCCTCACTTCTGGAGTCGTCCCTTTAGAGTCCTGAGAGAGAAGGCAGCTAGATGAGGAGGGACGAGGAGGATCATGGGACCTCTGCTTAAGGACAACAGGTCTCCCATGAAGCAGCATGAAGAATGGCGCTCTGGCCATCACTAATCCTAACGACAAGGGGATGAGGGGACCCTAGACAGCTTAGAAGGCCTTTGCCCTCCAAGCTTGGGCAATAGAGTGGCCAGATAAGGAAAGGGGCAGCCTTAGGTGCGAGTCTCAGCTTCTCCCCAGGGATATCCAGTTCTCCTCCCTGTGCCCGGATTCTTTCTCCTCCTCCCCCTCCTTCTTCTTCTTTAAGATTTATTTATTTAATATACGTAAGCACATTGTATCTGTCCTTGGACACCCCAGCAGAGAGCATCAGATCCCATTACAGATGGTTGTGAGCCACCATGTGGTTGCTGGGATTTGAACTCAGGACCTTCCCAAGAATAGTCAGTGCTCTTAAACACTGAGCCATCTCTCCAGTCCCCCAGATTCCTCTTCAGTCAGAGATTATAATTTGTTCCTCAAAACTTCGAGGAATAGGACTAGCAAGATAGCTCAGTGGGCAGAGGCGCTCGCCACCAAACCCGACAAGCCACCTCTAATGCCTGAAAGTTACCCTCTGACTTCCACATGTCAGCCATGCGTGAACCTATATGCGCATACGCAAGCTAAAATAACCGCCGTATTTTTTATATATGTATAAAAATACGTAGCTCTAGCCAGGCATGGTGGGCGGCACATGGTTATAAGTACAGTACTTGGAACCCTGAGACAGAAGGATCAGTGTGAGTCCCCCGGCTGCGCAGCAAGACCCTGTCTCAAAACACAAGAGAAAGAGAGAGGGGGGAGGAGGAAGGGAGGGAGGAAAGAAGGAAGGTGTGAATAAGTGAGTGAATGAGTGAGTGAGTGAGTGAGTGGAGGGAGGAGGGGAGAGAGGAGAGGAGGGAGGGGAGGAGGGAGGGGAGGATGCCTGGACCCACTCTGAGGAGTGGGAGCCTAGAAGCGACTCATCCCCTTGCTCATCCCCTCCCCGGCTGGCTTTGTCCTGCTTCGCCTGGAGCTGGGACTGTGACAAGCTTGTGTGTCATCCTGTACCATTTTTAGACTCCAGCGTGTGCGTTCTGTGCGCCCACAGCATCTAAGTAGCATTGTTTTACGTTTCTTAATGTAAATGCGTTCGTTCTGGGTGGAGCGCCGTTTGCGTTCTCTCTTCCAACGATGTTTTGAAAGCTATCCGGGTTAACGCGCTGTAACTCTTCCATCTCAGCGGCCACAAGGCCCTCCCAGGGACTGGGCGCCATGCTCTGCCCACGCACCACCTCACCTACCAAGGGTCTGCCTTCCTCTCCCTTCTCACCCACAGTACTTTGGGGAACCACCATGACTGTCGTCTGTGTTCAAGTTGCCAATGTAACTTTCTCCAGGCTTGGAGTCACGACTTTGTGTATTTTCCTTTGTTTATTCAATCTTTTATGTACACGGGAGGGGGAGGGACAGGGTTGTCACACAAGCCAAGGCGTTTGTATGGAGGTCAGAGGCCGACTAACTGGGTTGGTCCTCTGCTTCTGCTGTGCGCGTCCTGGGCTTTGAACTCAGGTCCTCAGACTTGGTAACCAATACCTTTACCTTTGAGCAAACTTGCTGACCTGACTGATTAACTGACTGATTTTGAGACTGGGTCTCAGGTAGCCCACCCTAAACTCAAATTTACTGTGTTCATAGCTGAGGGTGACCTTGAACTCCTGATTGTTTTGCTTCTACCCTTCCAGGTGTTAGCCATCTCACTGGGTTGATGCAGTGCGGGGTTCAAAGCCAGGGCCTTGTCTACTCTAAGTAACTCTACGAGCTGAGCCGCATGCCCAGTCCATTCCCCCGGGTTTCAGTTAACAGTGTATGACAAGACCAGAGGAATCTGCAGATCTACTTCCTGCCGAAAGGCATAGGGGACAGTCAGGATGGGAGCTGGCTCAGCCACTGGCTACCCTGAGTCACACATAGTCCCTTCCCCAGCAGTCACCACCTCTGGAGTCTTCCACTCCAGAGAGTTTAAGACAAGAGCCTCTAGGAAAGCAAGCTGGGTCAGGTCTGTAGGGGACGCAGAAGGTCACAGTCTGTGAATGGACTGCCTCAGCAGGCAGCTACCTGGGGCCCTGTCTGCGCCCAAGTCATTGAGAGAAGGACCTAGAAACATGGGCTGGGGTCAGAGGTTACCCCAAAAAGTAAAGTTGGTCAGTCTCTCACAAAGGACACTCCCAAGAGGAAAGATCTGGAAGATGGTCCCCTATGATTTTAGCATCTTGAACCGCCCATTCTCCCTTCTGCTCCTGCTTGCCCTGGGCCAGTGCCTTCCACCTGGGTCTCCTGCACACCGAGCACTCCTCCCCCTCCTCCCCCTCCTCCCTCCCCCCTCCTCCCCCTCCTCCCTGTGGGCTGCAAGTCCTCCCCAGCTACAGTCTCTCTCTCTCTCTCTCTCCCTCCCTCCCCCCTCCCTCCCTCCCTCTCTCTCTCTTTCTCTCCCCCCCCCTCCTTCCCACAAAGCTTGGATTTCCAAGTTGTCTTGTTTGTTTCTCTCTCCCACTCACTGCTCGGTCAGCCCACGGCCATCTGCCATCCCCCCTCCAGTTCCCATCGTCATCACAACCCTTCCAAGGTCACGAGCTCCGGTCCTGCTATGGAGGAAGGCTCTGCCCTCAGCACTTCTCCCCTCACGGGAACCTCCCCTGGCTCCCTTTCCTGTGTGCTCTTCCCCTCCCTCTGCTCCCCTCCACATCATCCCCCCCACTCCTCTGTACTCTTCACACCAGCTTGCCCTCTGCCTGCCTGTAATCTGTTTAAGATGTATTAGTCTAAAAAATACACAAAGAAGTACAGAGAGGAAAACAAATACAAACGACTTGACGTCCCAGCAGCCTGTGAGTCTTTCCCTGATACGTTGCTTATGTGTTGTGTGTAGGAGTGTTCTGTGCACCGCACATGGCCTCCGGGCACTCTCTATACAGGGTGAAGGGACGAGGAGGATGGGTAGGCCCGAGACCAGGCCGGAGGTGGCTCCTCTTAAAACCACTCCATTTCCTCAACAGTATTCTTACCTGAAATTTCTGCTTTCACTGCATCAGTGTTCTCAACCTGGGGGTCTTGGAGCCCTGAGGAGGGTCACCTAAGACCATTGGAAAACACAGAGATTAGCATTACAATATACAACACTAGCAAATTTGCAGTGATGGAGTAGCTGTGAAACTCCACATACCCACCACATACCCACCATATACCCACCACATACCCACCCCATACCCACCACATACCCACCCCATACCCACCCCATACCCACCCTATACCCACCCCATACCTACCCCATGCCCACCACATGTTCATCTCATGCCCATCCCATACCTGCCATACCCACCACATAGCCACCCCATACCCACCCCATACCCACCCCATACCCACCCCATACCCACCCCATACCCACCACATACCCACCCCATACCCACCCCATGCCCACCACATACCCACCACATGTTCATCTCATGCCCATCCCATACCTGCCATACCCACCACATAGCCACCCCATACCCACCACATATTCACCACAACATGAGCGACTGTATTTAAGGGTCACAGCATTAGGAAGGTTGAGAAACGCTGCTCTGCAGGGATCTTTCTAACCTGTGTCGGCATTGACCACACGCTGGCCCCAAGCCATCTCTGCTGTTGTTGCTGTATATAGGGTCCAGGCCTCCCTGCCCACATGGACTCCCTGCCTCTCTCTGATCATCTGGGGAGCCACGTGCACCTTCCTGAATGAACCTCCCCAGCCCAGTGTAAGATCCTGACAGAGACCCTTTCTGACTCAATCATCAGATTGAGTCCTGGCTACACCACTCAAGCCTGGGGCTCCACTTCTTTTGTCTGTCAAGTGGAAGGCCGGGCTGGGGCGATGGCTCAGCAGTGAGGAACAAGGCCCTGCTCTTGCAGAGGAAAAGAGTTTGGGCCCCAGCTCACAACCTCTGTAACTCCAGCTCCTGGCGATCCAATGCCTCGGACCTATTTGGGTTCCTGCACGCATGTGCACTTACCCCTTCATAGGGACACTCACAATTAAAAATAAGGTAGAGCTTTAAAAAAATAGAGGAGACAACAGCCCTTCCCCCCAGGGTGTTCTGGTGTGTGACTTGAAGGAGACAGCCCCTGCCCAGCTCCCAGAGCAGCCCTTCTGAGCACGTGGACCCTGCTCACTGTGCTGGCGGTGGCTGTGCCGTTACCCAGAATCCCTCCTTACTCCAGCCTCCCACATCAGATCCATCACAGTGACTGTCAGTTCTCCCAGTCTGGCTGGCTTAACAGCCTCTCACCCGGTTTTCCTGGATCAACTCCGGACCCTTCTCCCGGCTCTCCTTGACAGCTGGAGTGATCCTTTAAAAGGAAAATCTAATCACCATCACTCCCCCACTGAGGCCCTCCCAGGATCACCAGAGTGCGGAGAAAGCCCAGGACACCCTGTGGAGAGTGGGGTGGGGCTGCAGACATCCAAGGGAAGTCACTCACTTGCATGCAGCCAGTACCTTTCCATGGGTGCTTTACTGAGTTGATGTGATAGTTTACAATGTGCTGGGACCCTCTACAGACTGACCAGCGACCCCACCAGTGACATGTCCCCTGGACCCCATACCCTGTTTGTTTCCATTAAAACAGAATTGTATACACAATTCCCTAAGCCAGATGATTCTTCTTCTCTTGCCTCTGGCCTTTGCATATGGCTTTTCCCTTGGTCTGAATCCCCTACCTCGATTTCTAAGTGATGGGGTCTGGTGGTCCCAACACCCCCCCCCTTTTCTTACCGCAGTCTCCTAACAGGTAATTCCTCTAGGGATAAAACATTCGTTCAGCCAGAGCCCATGTGGTCAGTTTCTGGCACAAACAGAACTCAAGTATTTGTGGAGTCTCTTTTGAATTCAGGTACTCAACAAATACATGTTGGTCACCTCTCTGTGGCAGAGACTTCTGTGTCCTGAGGGCATGTGAGTGAAAGAAGCCGGCAAGTGCTCCTATCCCAGTGACACAGCGTGCCCTGGAGGAGGAGCAAGGCGCATAAAAAGCACAGTAAAGGGGCTTCAGAGCTGGCTTAGCAGTTAAGGGAGCTTGCGGCTCTTACAGAGGACCCGAGTTCAGTTCCCAGCCTCCCATCAGGGGCTCACAATCACCTGCAACTCCAGCTCTAAGGGATCTGAGGTCCTCTTCACACATGGCACACATATACACACACACAAACACACATTGTATACACATGACACACACATATGGTCACACGCGCGCGCGCACACACACAGGCTCGTTGAAAATCACAGTAAATATGGGAATATATTCAGGCCAGAAGGTATTCAGGGCTGAGTGAAATACAGAAAAGAGCCAGAGTATTGGCGGAGACTTGGAGAGAAGGGGGCTGCTGTCCTTAGAGTATCTGGAATTCTTCCCTAAAAGACACTCTTTGGGCAAGGGTGTTCAGAGGTGGGACGCATCGAAATACTTCAGATACTGAGGGAAGAGTGTCGAGCCAGAGGGACAGACAATGCCAAGGTCCTCAGATGGGAACTAGGTCAGCAAGCTGGCAGGAAAGGAGAGGGGAGGTGGGGCTGCGATCACAAAGGTCAAAGGGCAGATCATGTAGGGCCTTGTAGACATTCTGTCTTTGGTTCTGGAAGAAGCAGGGCCATTTTCCCCTGACAGTTTTACTGAGTATAATTTACATACTATAAAATTCATCCTTTGTAAGTGCACACGTAATGATGTCCAGTAAATTACTCTCCGGCACCTACACCGCCATCCATCAGGATGTCTCCCTTACCCCTTTACCCCTTCCTGCCTGTCACATCTGCCCACCCCCGTCGCCAGCTCCAAGCAACACTGGACTGCAGCCTGTTTCTGTGGAGTTACCGTTCTGGACATTAACAATGGAAGGCTTACAGTTAGCGCAGCTTTGGTCTTTTGGCTTTTCATTCTTCATGGAGTTGAGCATCAGAGAATGTTGGCTCTCGGAGAGCCCCTTCATGGGTACAGACCACATTACACACACACACGTGCACATGTCCATGCGCGTGTGTACACATGTACACACACACACGCACATGCACATGCACGCACATGCATGCATACACACATGCACACGCATGCATACACACACACACACGCGCGCACATGCACACACACATGCATGCACGCACACATGCACACGCATGCATACACACACACATACACACACACACACACACACACACACACCATCATTACAGAGGCATGGGCATGCTTCTACTCTTTGGCTGAACTGTGTTGCTCTGTCTCTGTGGACATTTGCCCCTTTGTCTCAACCGTAGATACTTTGGAGTGGAACGACTGGACAGTATGCTAAATTCATGTTGAACTTTTTAAGACTGCTTTCAAATGTGGCCACCATGTGGGGCTTGCTCCAAAGTGAGTGGATGGAGGCCACCTTCCCTAGGGTTATTATCGTGTTTCAGCAAACATGTCAAATGGAGGACAAAGTAGGCCTGGCACAGGTACCCCTGGCCCACACTCAGGCTGGCACTAAAGTCCTCGTGGAGGACCTGATCCAGGCCACCCCAGGATGCAAACTCAGTTTTTCCAGCCCTGGAGAGGAGCAGGGAGGCCTGTCTCATCTCCTCCCTCTGCTAGGACCAATCCCCAGCCAGTTTCCTCGCAGCCAAAGCGTGAAAACCCACTAGTTTGGAGAAGCGGCCGCATCAGGCACGGACTTTTTCGAAGCTGTGGAGCCCTCTCCCCCCAGGGAGAAGACAAAATTTTCTTTGCAATTAAAATTCCTTTGAAACTGGGACCAAAGAAAACGCAGAGCAGAAAGCTTTTCAAACGGAAGGGAGCGTTCCTCTGTAGCAATTACCATGCCTGCATTCCAACAGGCTGCTTCCTCCTCCCTCCCTCCCGCCAGCGGCACTGGGATCTGTCCTGCCTGGGCTGTCTCTGCTTCTGCATCCAGCGAGCCCCCCAGGAGCCTCTTCCTGGATGGTCCCTGCTTTTCGGCTCACTCATAGCTTCTACATCCCTCCCACATAACGAGCCTCCGTGCAGGCTCTGGCGTACGTGGTCCACTTCCTGTGAGACTCCCTTCCAGCCCAGTGAACGGCTCATCTGCAGCTCCAGCTGTGTGCTTACCAGTCCTTTCTGGTACCACTGCCTGCTGGTGGCCCTTCCCTCGCTCACAGCTCACAGCTCACAGCCCTGCCTCTCACCTCGCCATCTCTGTTGGAATCTCATCTGAACGTGATGCAAACACCTTTAAAGAGCCAGGACACTGCAGATCCAGCTTCACGTCCTTCCTTCAACCAACAAATAGCTATTTCGTTTATTTTTTGAGACAGGGTCTCATTGACTCCAGGCTGAGTTATAACCCTCAAGGTCTACCCCCCAGAGACCCATTTCCTCCAACTCACACCTCCCTTAAGGTAACAGAGCGTTTCTAAAGTCTTACCAGCTGGGGACCAAATGTTCAAACATGCAAACCTTTATAGTCCTTTATAGGACTTTCCCGTATGTTTTTGAGACAGGGTCTTATATACTCCAGGCTGGCCTTGAACTCAGCAAATAGCTGAAGATGGCCTTGATCTCTTGATCTCCTGTCTCCACCTCCAGAGTGTTGCTGGGACCAGAGTTACCCACCCCATGTCTCCTTTATACAGTGCTAAGGATCAAACCCAGGGCTTCTGGCATGCTAGGCAAGACTGAGCTACTGCTCTAGCACAACAAATATTTATGAAGCCATTAAAATAGGCCACATGCTGTGCCCAAGCCTTAGAGATTAGCCATCTCTGTGTTTAGAAACAGGGCACTGAGGTTTGGGGACAAACCCTTCAGCTTAAAGGAGCTAAGAGTGTTGGATAAAATACAAAACTCATCTTATTAAAGCATCAAAGAGCTGACAAACGAGCCCTTTGTAAGGAATTACCAGGAATTATTAGGTCAAAACTGGAGGGAAAACAGAAAGCCGGGCCCATCAGAGAGCAGAGAAGCGGCGTTTGCCCTCAGGACATTGGCAGATCCCAGAAAATGCGAACTTGGTTTTTAATGATCTGACAGCATAAGGGGAATGAAAGTCCAAGTTCATGGTCTGAATGAGGAGGGAGTCAACATGCAGAGCCTCCCCAGACCCACTGGGACTCCCAAGGGCCCTTGCGGTACAGAGGACACAGAAGGAAGCAGCTGGGACTCACCAGGACCACTTGGCCACCCAGGGAACCCAGGGCTTTAAGTTTTAAAATCCAATGCACAGCCAAGTGCAAGTGCTTTTTAAAAAAGAAATCCTGCTGTTCCAGGGCTTCAAGTTCCTCTCCCTAAGATAAGAACTAAAAGACAACAGTCAACACAGAGTGGAAGAAAACCAGACACGTCAGACAACAATGCAGGTGGTACGACATGGCAGAGCGAGCCCCCCTTGCCTCTCTGGGTACACAGTCCACAGGGAAGACAGATGACATGCTTCTCCTGCACTGCCAGGCCTCAGTTTCCCCTGTGTCTCAGCTGCTTTGCTGTCTGGTCTCTGGTCGGCTCCCTGACTCTGTGTCTTAGATGCCCCTCAGCCCTCTGCTCCCCCTTTCTCTGCCTCACCCCCTTTCTGCTTCCTCTCTTATGTGGCAGCGCCCTGAGCCTGCTCTGTCTCTCCTCTGCGACCTCAGCATCCCCTCAGCATTAAATGTCACCTGCGAGCAGAGAATGCTCTGATTTATATCTCCAGTCTGGGCTTGTCCTTGAAGTTCTTTCCAGACTGTTCCTTGTACCTGCCTGTTATCCGTCTCTGTAGGCACGTCCCGGGAACGTGTCAGGCATAGCCCACCTACATGCTCCCTCCCACCCCAGCCTCTGTTTCTCCGATTCCCTCCTTGTTAAATGCTGTCCCTGTCCACTGTGAAGCCATAACCCAAGGGTCACCCTGAATCCTCGCTTGGAACTGAAGTGGGAGGCAAGCTGACTCCAGGTGGCCAGGTGGAGGACTGCTCAGGAGGGAAAGCGAGGGCTCCTGCCAAGGAGAGCTCCCAGCCTTCTGGCTTGGACCACTAGACGCATATTGGGGACATTCACTGAGGTGACTTTGACCTTGCTAGCAAGGAGGCTTAGCAGGGTCATCTAAGTGAGGTGGGCACGAATCCCACAATTAAATTCAGAGAACTGATGATGACCAGGACCACAGAGGTTGCCAACCATCGTGGTGCTGAGGGTAACTGAGGCCATCGGCATGAATGGACTTGCCCAGGAATGAGTGAAGATTTTCAGTGAGGACTGAAGAGGCTAAGGTTGTGAAGGACAGCCAGGAGCATGATGGGAATGCTGAGGAACGTCAGCTGGTCAGTAGGGTTTCAAAGACCACCGAGGATGAGGGACGTGAGGGCTGGGGACAATAGCTGGACGGGATGGCGTGGTGATCATTGATGACTTCAGCAAGTTGAGGGCCAACAACTGGTCGCAACTGATTGAAAGAACATGGGATCCGAGGCAAGGAGTCTGGGGTCCCCCAACCTGCTGGGTTCTCTAGCCACGGGAAGAGGTTGGCCCAGGGAAATGGAGTTCTTGCCCATTAGCATCTTTTGGGGCATTTTCCATGCTGATATCCAGGAGCCCATTAGGGAAAGGTAAAGACAATGCAGGAGGCTTGCCCGGACATGGAAGGCAAAGAGTTTCTTTGACTTGTGGTCTGCTCCAAAATAAAGGGGCCATTTCTAGTAAGGGCCTACTTGATGTCAGATCCCAGCGTGGCATTGTGGAAGGAGATGGGACACGAGAGACCTAGGTAGCCAAAGTGACCCTGAGCCAGACTTGGTTTCAGATAGCTCAGGAATCAAGATAGCTGTGATCATACCTGACTGGAAGCAACTTCCGGAAGGATAGGTTTATCTCGACTCACAGTCTGAGCTGAGGAGACACGTTCATCATGGTGGGTAAGGCTTCAGGGTGGTGTGTCTGTGGGGCCAGGCACACAGGTGTGTCTCCCAAGTGATTCCAAAGCCCAGTCAAACTGAGAGTGAAGACAGCCGTCACATCTGTGAAGCTAGACATCTCACAGATCCATCCGCTCGATCAGGAGCACCTCTTACAGATCCCATTATGGCCCCACTTCCTCCAATCTCATACTAGGGGGCCAGCGAGTTGGCTCAGTCAGTGGAGGTGCTCACAGCCAAGCCTGCCGACCTGGGTTTGATCCCTGGCAGCCATACAGTGGGAGGAGAGAGCTGATTCTCTCAAGTTGTCTTCAGACCTCCACATGTACACTGTGGTATGTACACACACACACACACACACACACACACACACACACACACACACAAGTAAATCGATAGATAGATAAATAAAATGTAAAGAAATTTAGAGAGCCTTGTACTGGGGTCAGAGATTCATTGTGCATTCCAGAGAGGAACCATCATCTTCACAGGTAGCCACAGGGAAAAGGAATCAGAGCGTCCGGTGGCTTCTCAGAAGCCTCTGTTCAGAAAGGGGGAAACCAGGAGCAGGTGACAGTCCTTAGATAAGAGGGCAGACAGGCCTGGGCAGAGACAAGGATAAAGAGGATAGGTGTTAGGTATTACCTGTACGGTGAGGTCATGTTGCCAGACAGCAGGTGAGGGACTCCTGAGTGGAGACTCCCAGGGGCCCCTCCCGGGCCTCAGAACTGGAGGTGAGGAGCTGCGGTGCTTCCTCAGGTGGTGTTTCACCCTCAGACTGTTTCACCCTCAGACTGTGATCCTCTCTCGCCTGTGGAAAAATAATAGTCATGGCTCACCTGGCTCCGGCACATGACTTTCCAGAGAATTACCTTTGTGTTCAGCATCTACTCGAGTTTTAAAAGAAAAAAAAAATCTGGGAGGATTTATTTTTCCCATGTTGCATAGAGGAACTCTGAAGCTCAGAGAGGGAAAGCACCTCCCCTCAGGTCACACAGCTATCGGAGCATAGCTGGGGCCCCAGCTCAGCCCAAGTGTGACTCCCCCCACGGACCCCCGCCAGCCTCGTTCTTACCTTCTCCAAAGCAATGAGCAAATTTGGGGGCTCCCCATGCACCTCAGGTGGCCCTTCCGACAGAGGCCTGTGTGTGAGTTGGCTCGCCATCAACAGCTGCTTCCTAGTCCTCCACCCTAGCCCTGAGTCCTCTGCAGACTGTCACCCGCAGCTTTAAAAGCAGGAAGGAGAGGATTAAGCCTTGAAAGGAGGGCTGGGCTCCGTTCCCTCCCCTGTTGCAGCCTGAGCAGGGAGATTAGAGAAGACTCCTTATCTGCCAGCTCCATCACTTGTCAGGAGAGGAAAACGGAGGAACGGGCTTGGCACCAGCATTGCCGATTTGTCACCCCAGATGGGACCTGGCTTACGAGTCTAGGGGACCATTGGGCCAAACTGGAGCTCCAAGCATCCACTCTGCGGCCAGGCCATGGGACCTGGTAGTAGCATTCCTCTCCCTGTGCCTGTCTGTGGGGACACATGCAGGTCAGAGGGGGTTCCCAGCTCAGTGATGAAACCAAGTTCCTTGGTGGTGAGGCACTGGGTCTAGGACATCTCAGTGTCCCCTGGGCTGATACCTCCTCCCCAAGACTTCGCCTCTGCCCATGATTCCCTTCCCAGAGCTCTCTATGCTGAGCACCTATGTAATCCAGAACAGTTCAAATGTCACCTCATTCAGAAAAGCCCACACGAATGGCTGGATGAGCTGATGCCCCGGTTAGACTCCATTTAAGACTGACCTTGCCGGGTAGTGGTGGTGGTGGTGGTGGTGGCAGTGGAGGCAACGGCTGCAGAGACAGGCGAATTTCTGAGTTTGAGGGCAGCCTGGTCTACAGAGTGAGTTCCAGGATAGCCAGGGATACACAGAGAAACCCTGTCTTGAAAAAAAAAAAAAAAAACAAAACAAACAAACAAACAAACAAAAAAGACTGACCTTACCCTGCAGAAGCCTAGGGCTGACATATAATAGGAAGTTGTAAGTCCAGATGTCCCCAAGGGTATGGATGGAAAGGGGCCGCCCCTTGTGGGCAGAATCTGGGTGAGGGAGCACTTAACTCAGACCAGGCCCCAAGAGAAAAGAGGCTATGTTCCACTTAGCTTCTCCCTGGCTTGTAGGACACGTCGGACCACAGAACCCCAGGGTAGAACATTAGACTGTATGATCTTGGGTAAGTCACTTGACCTCTGTGCTTGCTTCATATCCACGGCTACAGGAGCAGGGACTGCTCGGGGTGCTGGGTCAGAAGGAAGTGGTTTATCCTGTAAGATGCTCAGAGCCAGGGTGTCAAGTCAGTGGCTGGCAGCCTTTAGGATGCTCTTCATTGGCAGATCTGAGCCCACTGTCACCTCACCCTGGGCCTCTCCATCAGGAGCAGTGATAAGTTTCCAATTCTGATCTTCTGGGATGCCGTAAGGCAAGGGTGAGGGGTGGGGGGTGAAGGAGTAGGGGGAGCAAAGGCGAAGGAAGCCTCCAGAACGGGATGGGGAAAATCTGGGTCGAACAAGGCAGTTTGCAGCCTTGAAGGCAGAGGACCTTAAATGATGCAGTGGTGTCCTCGAGGGGCAGCCGGGCCTGGTCCATCATTAGGTAACTGCCAAGGGGGTGATCTCCTGGGCACTGGAGGAATATAAGCAGGAGCCGAGCTCTGCAGTGGTCGCCCTGGCCCAAGACGGCAATAACGGGTTCTAGAAAGCGACTGTACCCCGGTGCAGCAACTCCGGCCCCAGAACCAACTGTGTCTCTAAAATGACTTCCCAGGACAACCCCTAGATGACCACGTGTGTCCTGGGGACAAGCACCTATCCACCTGTGCCGATATCGAACAGGAAGAAGCGACGATGCTGACTGATTAGCACAATGGATCGGTGTTGGTGTCTGCAGCCATAGTGACAGGGTAGGCTGGGTGCGTGAGATAGAAGTACTCACCGTGGCTAGTGTTGCTGTTATCACGACTTCAAGTTTTCTAGAAGCCCACACTCCTGGCCTTTCCTCTCCCCGCTGAGTAGGCGGTGGCCGGGGCGGATGAAGCCTGGGGCTGCCTGCCGAGGCTCCAGCCTGCAGCCTCCCCAAGGAGCCTGCCATGGTTACCAGCTGCCTGTGAGGAAAGGCCATAAATCCTGAGCAGGCTGGGGGAGGGGAGCCGGGTGGGGGGGTGGGAAGGGGGGCAGCTAAGTGGAATTGAATCTTGTTTAAGGAGGAGACCCACGCCTCCCCGGGCCTGTAATTTACTGCGAGGTTGACAAGATGAAAGCGGAATGTTCAGTGGCATAATCGCCCGGACCTCAGGGAGCTGCGGGAGATGAGCTGCGAGGCCAGTGGTGGCGGCCTGGCTTTGAGAGAGATCTGGGGCGCTGATCCCGCTGTGAGCACAGCAGGCGGCAGGCCTGGGGCTCCCTCCTGTGCGGCTGGCAGGGCCTGGCTGGTTAAGCCCCCGGCTCAGGCTGCATCTAGCCTGCTGTCATCTCTAGAGCTGAGGTCAGGTCCCAGAGTTTGTGGTAGATTTGATTCAGTGGAATGCACCACCCAGGACGCCTGTGTCTCGCAGCTGCAGACAGTTGGCGCTCAGGCCTTAATGGGGAAAGGCCCTAGCCACCGAGAGCATCCAACACCAGACCGTTGGTGGGGAGGGCCATCCACCCAGCATCTGGCGGGTTCAAAAGCCAGGCCTGACTTGGCATAAGATCCTCCCAGGGGCCTTCATGAAGTCTGCTGTTATCAACCAGCACACAGAACTCAACCTCAGGGCCCCTGCCCAGGCAGCGGGCCGGCACTTTCCATCCCTGGTGCACGTGTGCGCATGCTCAGTGTTTGGAGGAGGGGGCGGATGAAGAGACTCAGTCCCAAAGAAGAAAGAGATAGGAAAGAAGGGTAGCCACAGAAGCTGAGTTTGCGACTGTTGGCTCTCACATCCGGCTCTGCCACACTGTAGAAGAGGAACAATGAGCCCCAGCGGGTTAGGAGTACAGTCCAGGCCGGGTCAGAGGAAAGGTCTGGGGAGCTCCATTCTCTCTCAGGAGCTGTCCCCACACTAGGCTAGTGGACACAGCCCATCTTCCCCTGCCTTAGAAACTAGAAAATGAAGCCTGTCAAATGCTGTGCCCGTTCCCATGGCCACAACAGTAAGTTAAGGGAGGTGACTCTTGCCTGTGAGCCCCGAACTGTGAGGCAGAGGCAACAGGATCAGACACTCAAAGTCATTTTTTTTCTGTATTGTGAGTTGGACACCAGTCTGGACTACTGAGAAGCCATCTCAAAAAACTAAACAAAGTAGAGCCCTTGAGATAGCTAGTGAAGCACCTTCCACAGAGCTTTGAGGATCTCAGTTTGTATCCCAAGCACCCACGGAAGGCTGGGCACAGTGGTTGTGTGTCTGTAATCCCAGAACTGAGAAGCAGAGACAGGACGATGTCTGGGGCATAATGGCAAGGCAGTCCCGAGAGACTCTGTCTCAAAAGAGCTAAGTAGAGGGGCCGGAGCAATGGCTCAGCCGCTAAGAGCACTGGCTGTTCTGCAGGGAACCCTAGGTTGAGTTCCCAGCATCCACAGGGCAGCTCCCAGCCACCTGTAACTCCAGTTCTCTGAGAGCCAGTGCTCTCTCGTGTCCTGCATAGATACCAAGAGGTGCACAGACACCCATGCAAATGAAGCAGCCACACGGATTAAAGGAAAGACAGATGGATAACGGAGCAAAGACACTTAAGGATGACCAGTGACACCAATCTTTGACCTCTACATGGACGGCATACATGAACACAGACACACAGATGTGTGCCCCATGTACACACCCATACACGTATACACATAAACATGCAGAGAGAGAGAAAGAACAGTAAACTCTTGTCCTGGTTATGGGAGTGAGCTGGAACACGTGCCCTTCAAAGTCAGACATGCAGTAGGTGCTTGATGCCCGATTTCTCCCCAGGGCTGCCAGCTCTGTGCCAAGAGCTGCTACAGAGCCTCTCCAGAGCAGCCAGGCTGTGCGACCAGACCTCCTCCTTCAGGTCCTGGCTTCCCTGCTTCCTGGCTAGCTGTCACCCAAGTCAAGTGACTCTACCTCTCTGTGCCCTAGTTTCTAGAGGTGACCAAGCTGTAGCGTTGACAACTCCGGGAGCCAAGGGGAGTGCTTAGTCCAACAGGCAGGGAGTGCAGGGTTTTTTACTTTCAGTTCATCCAGTGTTCGTATCTCTAGCCTGTGGAAAGTTCTGGAAAGATTCTGTGTCTTGTAATGCTGTGATCCTTATGGGCACTGCATCAGATGTTCTGGGGCTGGGTGGAGGGCTGGATTCTGAATAAGCCCCCAGCTGTAGCTGCCGTGGCCTGTGATGGGCACTAGGTACCACTTATGGCCTTCTGTTGTAAAGAAGCCCGGGAAAGGCAGAGGCTAGCCCAAGGTCGCCCAGCATGGTGGTATCAGAGCCCGGCTCCAGCCCTGTCTACCTTACCTTCCTTCCCAGGGATTTTTCTCCTACACTGCAAAGGCACAGGCGCCTTAATGTCATCTGCTTGGGTTGCAGTAAAATTTAACTACCCTGAATACGAGCCTCATCATGCAGCTTCAGAGACTGGGGAGGCCGGCAGGGACGTGTGACATGAGCCTCTGGGGTACCCAAGTGCTCCCTCTGTGGCTCCTAGAGGATCTTCTCCACCTGCAGGCCTCCTCTGACGTGGCTCGTGGGATCCACACACAAGGTCCACAGTGGGTGATGGTTGAGACCTTGAATGGCGGAGCTGAGACAAAGGGCAGGCTTCTGTCCCTGCACCCAGCTCCCTTCTGAGTTTGATTGCAGGGTCCCTCGGGTCCCTCAGTTCTCTCCCAGTTTCGGGGGTAAATTTATCACGGGGTGAAGCTTCTTGCCAAGGGAGAGACAGGCTGTGGGGACAGGGACCTCTCTGCGCCCCAGGGAACCTGCTCTACCTTCAGCTACGTACTCCAGCACCTGGGGAAAGTAGAAAGCACTGAGGAGGAGGAGGCATCAGGACCCTGGTCGCATGGAGAAGCTGAGAGCAAGTGTGTACTCATTGAGAGTGTGCTGAGCTCCCAGAGGTAGCAGACAGAACACCAGGGAACAGACAGCCCAGGATGTAAGATGGGAGAAGAAAATGCAAAGGAAAGAATAGGAAAGCCAGACAGAGAAGGAGGAAGAAAATGAGGGAGATGACAGGCAGGAGGAGCAGGTAGAGGGACCATGGCAATTATGCAGCGGAGCACTATACAGCCATGAAAAAGATCCAGGTAATTGAGCAAAGGGGAATCTTGTAGATACGGTGTGAAAGGAAAGATCCAAAAGACTGTGTATAGTAGGAGTTCAGAAGCAAGCAAAACAACGAAATAGTCAAACTGTGCAGGAATGTTCAGTGAGGTAGCCCCAGGCAAGCAAGGCAAGGGGCAAAGGTATGGCGGGAGGGACTTGTTGCTGGGTCTCAGAGGACACAGGGCAGGGCTTCTGGAGAGGGGGCGACTTTCAGAGTTTTGATCGAAGGGTAGATCCATTTTTCCATTTTGTAATTATTAGTTACGGCGTGCGTTAATGATTTCTGCCGTTTTCAGCATGGAGACTGAAATCCAATTTTAACCGATTATGAAAAGTCCAGAAGGAGGGGAGGGGAAGAGGAGAGGGGACGGGAGGTGATCCACCGTGAGGGGGAGGGGGCAGCCTCCTGGGGCTTTGCTTGGCTGGCACCTCAGCGGGTCCCTGCCCCCCATCCGGCCACGTTTGTAAAATGGAATAAATATTGACACGGCCAGGATGGTATTCAATTTGTCCTGATCACTGGGCTGCGGTGAGTTCTGACAGGGCGCGGTGTAAAACAGCAGCCGGGATGTAATTTCTACTGTCAACATGATGTACAGCGAGGCTGTGCCTGCGGCACTGCAAGCGGGCAGGGCGGGGGCGGGGCACGAGGCAGGTACAACCGGACACCTGGGACAGGGGGCGAACACGCGTGGCCGGCGAGCCCCAGGCACCCAGGAAGCGCGTGTGCGCGCATGCCCGTGTCCACATACACGCTTACAGAGCTCTAGCTGGCATGGGAAGTCGGGTCTTGAGTATTCGCACTGGCTTGGTCCAGACTCATGCGTGCCCTTCCCAGCAGCCACTGCGCCATCCACCCCTTGCCCATCTTTATCCGTCTTTCCTTGCCACAGCCTCTGGGAATTCCAGATCTGCTACTAACTGGCTGTGTGACCTTGGGCAAGTCCTCAGCCTGTCTGGGCCACTGGTCCCCTTTTCTGGAATAGAAATCTGAAAGACAGCCATTCGGAGAACGCAGTGAGAGGGTTGGTGCGCGTCCCGCGTCTAGCTGTCACCTCTTATTATTAGCTAATCGGATGGCTCCGTGCCTGGCACGAAGACGAGGCCCTGTGCGGGTGGCCCAGCCTTGTCTGCACTGACTCATGGTGCCGCTCGCTCGCCTGTCTTCTCTGCAGCCATGACCTGCCGAGGCTGCTTCCCCAGAGGACCCGGGTCCCGGCTCGCACGGCCTCCTTCCCGGAGGGAGAGGGTAATGAGGGAGATGGTGATGACTTAGTTTATGAGGTTACATGAGGAACGGAGAAGGTGGCGCTTGTGAAGTGCGGGACGTGCCTGGCTCTTAGTAGGTGATCAATACACGTCAGCAAAAACAGAAAAATAAAACCGGGAAGCCGTCCCTCCCGCTGCCTCCTCCCGCCTCCCCTCAGGTCAATCCATCATGGAGTCTGCTCCATTCTGCTTCCTAAATATTTCAGAGCTGTCAGTTTCTCTCATCCTACAGCGGCCTCCCAGGTCTGAGCCACCACCGCTGTCTCCCAGAGACACCACCTCCGCCTTCTGAAGTTGTTCCTAAGCCATAGGCAGGGCCACCTCTTGGAACACAAACTGGGGTGCTCTCCTAAAGACCCCTCCCTACCTTCTAGCTCTCCAATCCAAATCCCAAGCCCTATATCCCCTCTGTGCTGTGGCTAGTTTTGTTGTTAGGGTGTGTGTGGGGAGGGGGCGGGTGTTTTTTTTTTTTTTTTTTAAGATATGGTCTCCTTGTAGCCCAGGCTAGCCCAAACTCACTAAGTAGCTGAGAATGACCTTGAACTCCCAATCCTTCTGCTTCCAGCTTCTGCACACCAGGATTATAGGTGCCTATCACCTCATCAAACTAGGATAGTTTGTTTTTATCCGGGTTTTAGTGCTAGCCTCCTGGCTGTGGGTACTATGGCTGCTGCCCTGGCTGTGACCTGTGAACTCCCACCTTGGCCTGAAATATTCTTTAGACTGTCCCTCACGAACCTGGAGAGTTTTGTCTTCAAGTCCTTTCCAGGGGACTATTCTCACCAGTTCTCGAACCAGCAGTGAGGTTGTGTTCCTCCTACATATGTGGAGGTGCCTGTGTTTTATCTTTACTGAGGTTTATCAGTCCAATTGGGAATTGTACATCTATAGCTATGGAATCAGTACATGGGGGAGTCCACGCATGTTCACACACGGGGTTATGGGCAGCCGTGGAACACGTGCTGAGCTCCGTGGGCTCCTCAGTCTCCGGTATGGGTCTGGTATGTAGTAGCTACTCAGTTAATATTTCATGAGTCCATAAATGGTAGAGGCAGAAGAAAAAGAAACTGTAGCCCTGTGGTTTGGGGAAAGAGGAGGAGGAGAAGCCAACACCTCCTTCTTTCCCATCCCCCTCTTCCTGGACCAAGTGGCCACGCAGCCACCCACACTCCCTTTCTCAAGTCCTCGCATGCCCGGAGCCCTGCGATAAAGTAGGAATGAGGGAGAAAGGGCAGCAGCTGAGGTCCCCACAGCCAGGAGGCTGACACTAAAACCCAGGTAAAGCCAGCCCCTGAGCCCTCTGAAGGCTCAGGTCTCCCAGCTCTAAAGAACACAGACTCTGAATTCCCTATGCCGGGATGAGACAGAGGGACTGAAATTGAGAGTCACTGGGCAAGAGAGAAGAGCATGCCTACCACCTAGAACACAAGCAAAGGCCCTGGGGCATGAATGTCCTAAACAACAATGCCAGGCGAGCTGCTGACACCCTACTGCCATGAGGGAACACTTCAGCAAGTGGGCTTGCAGGAGCCACGGTTCATTTGTACTGGGAGTCTCTGAGACTTTCCTCCATGATAGGCTGGTTTCGTCTATCATAGCTGAGAACAGGGAGTGAACCGGAGTTGTTCATTGTGCAGTAGCCAGGGAGCAGAGCGAGAGAGATAGAGGGAGGAGCTTGGGAAAATATGTCCTTCAAAGGCGTGCCCTGTGTCTCTTTCTCCCCCTCTGCCCACTGAGATGGTCTAGCAATGGTCGATCACTAATGAGGTCAGAGTCCTCATGACCCAGTCGCCCCTCGAGGGCCCCATCTTCTGTCGCTGGGGTTGGAGCCTTCTATACGTGAGCACCTAGCGGGAAATTTCAGATCCAGAGCATAGCAGGCAGATCTACCCCTGGAGTCCGGCCCAGGATATCAGGCAGAGATCGTGTAGGTTCAGGTCCTACATGAGGCTGGGTGTGGTGGCGCAAGCCTGTAGTCCCAGCACTTGGGAGACAGAGGCAGGCAGATTTCTGAGTTCAAGGCCAGCCAGGGCTACACAGAGAAACCCTGTCTTGAAAACCAAAACAAAAAACAAAAAAAAGGTCCTACATGAGCTCTGAATCCAATAGATGGGAGTGCAAGTCTAGGCTCTAAAGCATGGCAGGATGTGGCCTGGGCAAGTCACACAACCTTTCTGTGCCTCAGTTTCCTTACCTGAGAAAGCAGTGCTTCCCCCACCCCCTCTGGAAGCAAGCAGACAAAGCCTGTGACCTACGTGGGGACCGAGGGACACAGCCTGACCCTGCAGGGAGAGGCCAAGGAGCTTTGGGACTTGTTGATGGTGCCTCACCTCGGGGCATGCTCAGCACAAGGGAGATGGCTGAGACCCCCGGGAGGCCATTGCACGGGGTGTGCTGAGGCAGCAGGGCATGCACGCCTCTATGATTCTCCTTCCTTGTCTCTGACCTTTCCTCACTGGGTATGTATTAGTCAGGGCTCTCTGGAGTCACAGAACTTATAGGTAGTCTCTATATAGTTAGGGAATTTGTTGATTACTTACAATCTGTAGTCCAACTCCCAACAATGGTCAGCAGCAGCTGTGGTTGGAAGTCCAAGGATCTAGCAGTTGCTCAGTCCCACGAGGCAAGCAGGCAAGGAAGAGTGAGTGAGTCTTCCTTCTTCTAATGACCTTTTGTAGGTCTCCAGCAGAGGGTATGGCCCAGATTAAAGGTGTGTACCACCGAGCCTTTAATCCCAGACGATCTTGAACTGGGAGATCTCCTAGTCTTAATCTTCTGGAATTCATAGCCACTAGGCTTCAAGATCTCCATGCCAAGATCCAGGTCAGAAACTTGTATCTCTCAGCCTCCAGATTAGATCACTGGTGAGCCTTCCAATTCTGGATTGTAGTTCATTCCAGATATAGTCAAGTTGACAACCAGGAATAGCCACCACAGGGCAAATCTGGTTTCCAAGCTGAGAAGTCCTGGAAGACCCTGGACCCATGCCAAGACCAATGCTGTGGGTGTGACCCTACCCTGGCAACACGTGTATTCGTCACTGTCCAAGTTTATGCTCCATGTGTGGCAAGCTTGCAGAGGGCTGGGCCAGCTGGCTGCTTGTTTACCGTCCCACCGTGTCACAGGGTGGCTGGCTCAGCACTGTCTTTACCTCACGGCTCCTGCCTGGGACACTGGGACTCATTCTCCCCAAGGGCGAGAACTAAACTGGTGGAAATAACATCCCCCAGGGAGCAGGCTGCAGCTGGACACAGTGTGCTCCAGGTCCAGGATCCAGCGGGCATTGTGCCTTTGGGACTTGGATAGGGCAGCTAGGTGCCAGCCTGGCAGGCAAAGCGCCCACTGGCAGCCCTGGGAGCCAGGAGGGCATGAAGAGAGGACAAAAGTAAGCCTGCAGTACCAAGTGGAAGAGCAGGGGAATGGATGGATGGATGCATGCATGCATGCATGCATAGATGGATGCATGCATGCGTGCATGCATAGATGCATGCATGGATGGATAGACACATGCATGGATGCATGGATGCATGGATGGATGGATGCATGTATGTATGTATGTATGTATGTATTTAGTATGTATGTAGTATATATGTACATCCCTACCCTGTATCCTCTCTGCCCCAGGCACCAGCCCCTCCCAATGACCCAAGCAGCTGACTTCCTCTGTGCCAATCAAACTGAATCTCTACTCTCCTTCACACAGGACTCCAATGTCGGTCTCATGTGGGCCTGGCTAGCAATTGTTCGCAGAATGCATGAGCAAATTATATGAGCAGCCTCTCCCAGCCCCTTTCGCACCCAGGATACTTGGTCTGTAATAGGAGTCCAAGGGTAGCCAGCAAATGACCAGAAACAGAGATTTGCTGGTCTTCCAACATTACTGCTCAACGCCAGTTCTCTCTCCAGCATCAACCTCTGCATCTGACCTTGTCCTTGTAAAGCCAGCACAGTCACCCCACAGTTCCAGATAAGACAAATGAGGCTCAGAGAAACAGTGGGTTACCCAGGCACCTCACAGTCCAGCAACAGCTAGGAGTCAGGCCTCAGCCTGGCCATGCGGCCTCAGAGGTCCTAAGGGTTCAATTCCATCCCTTTGTCTGGGACTGGAGGATGACCTGGAGACTGGAGCAAGCTTGTATGACTAGCCCCTGGCTGCACTATGAAGTCTCTCTGCTATGTCTTGAATGGAAGTCAATGTGCCCAGGCTGGCTCCTGGCAGAGTGATCGGCAGGGAGACAAACGTCAAATAGGCAGGAAAAGCCCTTGTCTGTCCCCGGGGAGACAGCCAGATGACAAAGGAGAGCTGGCACCTTTGTCTTGGCAGTGGTGGTGCCAGGGTACTGAGAAATCCAGACAGGATGTGCTGTCCGTTGCTGCAGAGGGCAGAAGGACAGAAATAGCATGGACGGCAGTGGCTGTGCCCTGAGCGCAGGGGGAGCTCAGGGCAGCAGAGCCAGGGCTCCTCTGGGATGGGGAAGGTCACCTTCTCCCAGGAAGTCTGAGCTTGTCTGGAGCAAGCCTCTCCTGAGTCCTTCCCAGGCACCAGGATGTGCTTCACTCTGGAAATAGAGATGGTCTTTGCTGCTTAAAACCTTGTCCTCAGAGCTGATGGCAAGCCCAAGATGTAGACTGAGCTAGACCGGTCTAAGGGAATTCTGGGGGAGAGAACGAGAATCTAAGACCAGGGCAAGTTAATTCCGTGGTTCCAAGAGATCATTAGAGACAAATGTCTCCATCTTTTCTCAGTAGAACTTTCCAGCTTGCAATAGCTCTCTTTATCATCCCAAAATGGCTGCTGCTGCTCCAGTCATTTCCTACGCACGCACGCAGAAAACAAAAACTATCTCCTAAGGCATCCCCTTTTACTAGGAGTAGAAATATTTTCCAAGATGCTTCCCAGAAGATAGCCCTTTATAGTTTATTGACCAGAATTGTGTTATAGGACACTCTGTAAACCAATTACTGGTGGGGAGAAGGAAAACGGCTCTCACTAGTTACACTAGTCACTGCTCACAGAGGGGAGATTCTGCACACGAGGCCCCAGTAAGAGTGGAGGCTGAGATGAAGCAAAGACAAGGAAGAACGGAGGCCGAGCCAGCAATTCCCAGCCAGCTGTGGCTTGAGACTCCTCAGCATCCTTCTGAGTCACCCCAGACCCCAGCCAGGCTGCCACATGCACCCCAGCTCTGGTCCCTCCGGCTCCTCTGCTCCGTCTCTGTCCGTGACTTCCTGCCGCCCCTCCTATCCATGTTTGAGCCCTCTGCTCCTGCGGCCTGCCCGCCATGCTTTTTGCTTCATTTAAATGCTCTCTGCTCCTCATCTCGGGCATGTGCATCTATCCAGCATTCGGTACACATTACGAGGTAAATGGGAAGTGGCACCTTTCCTCACTGCAAGGAGGATGATGTGCAAGTACTCTGGCACCAGATGGGGACTTCTTGGGGGGGGATGAGTGTGTCTTTATTGTCACAATCATTCCAGGAAGCTTGAGCTCCCTGCCTGGCTTGTCTGGTGTTCAGAGGGTTTGGGGAAGGATGGATGGATGGATGATTGATGTACCAACGGGTGGAAGGATGGAAGGATGGATGGATGAGTTGGTGACTGCATAGATAGATTGGATGGATGACTAAATAGTTGGATTAAATGGAATAAATACATCGATGGAGTGGAGAGTTGGATGGATGGTAAGTAGATGGAGAAGTGAAATATTGGATAGATGGATGAGTGGGTGATTAGATAGAATAGGTAGATGAATGAATGAATGGCTGGATGAAAGAATGGATGGATGATGGATGGATGGGTGGAGAGATGTATTATGTATATAGGCATTCATGTGTGGATGGATGGATAAATGTATGTATGCATAGATGGATAGATGGATGATGGATGGATGAGTGGATGGTGGATGGATGGGTAATGGATGGATGATGGATGGATGGAGGGATAACAGATGGATGTTTTATGTATGTAGGCATGCATGTGTGGATGGATGGCTAAATGTATGTACGGATAGATGGCTGGATGATGGGTGGATGGATAGATAGATGGATGAGTGTATAGTGGGTGAGTAGATAATGGATGGATGATGGATGGATGATGATGATGAATAGATAGTGGATGGTTGATGGATGGATGGATGGACAGATGGATGGACAGATGGACAGATGTTCCCTTTAGACAGTGATTTCTCCATGGCACCCCAGAGACAGACTACTACCCTTTCCAGTGTCCTTTGCTGCCCCTCCCTTCCGGCTTTGCTGTCTACTTCTGGCTTTCTTATCCACCTCACCTGAATTCCTTGTCCAGATCTGAGGCTTACCCTCAGCTGGAATTCAGCCCTGAGCACCTGACCCTGGGCAGCACAGCACTGCCTTCCACAGGCTGACAGCTTTCAAACCACACACATCCAAATGTGATCCTCTCTTTCAGGCAATGTCTTCAGCGCCTCAAAAAGAGACCTCCCTGTGCCATGGTCAGGCCACTTGCACCCCCTTTCAGAGCTGTCAATACTTCCCACAGTCAAGGCATGCTTCTCAGAGCTGGCTTACACCCTCCTGGCTGGCATGACTCTGCGCGTGTGTGTGTGTGTGTGTGTGTGTGTGTGTGTGTGTTCACTATGCTCTTATGCTCAAACCTACCTAGGGTCCCATCCTTACAGTAAAAACGTGAAAGACCCTACAGTTCCGACACCCCCACCTCCACACTCTTTGCCCCTACCCACTGTCCACGTCACCACACCAGGCTCCCAGATGTCCTCTCACTTTCGATACGTGTGGATCCCAGGGCCTTTGCTCTGCCTCAGGCAGGAATGTTCTTTTTAGTGTCACGGCATCTCCTCTCTGTAGAACAGATCCATTTTCAAATAGTATCTTAATGGCAAGCCTTCCCTGGCCACTCTGTATACATTATTATTTTAAATGATTGCTAAGTTGATAGATGAAGGATGAGCAAATGGATAGAAATAGAGGATACATAAATACTTCCCCAACCCTGTTACTCTGCTTGGTTTTCTCCAGAACACCTCACCATTATCTAATACAATTTTCTGTTACTGTAACAGAATATTGGAGACTGAATAAGTTATTAAAAGTGGGGGGGCAGCCACCCATGGTGGCCTGTGCTATCCCAGCACTCAAGAGGCAGAGACAGGCAGATCTGTTACTTTGACACCAGCCTGGTCTACATAGTGAGTTCCTGGCTAGCCAGAGCTACATAGAGAGACCCTGTCACAAAACAAACACAGGCAGATCTGTTACTTTGATGCCAGCCTGGTCTACATAGTGAGTTCCTGGCTAGCCAGAGCTACATAGAGAGACCCTGTCTCAAAACAAACGAATTGAAAACTCACAGCTCAGAGCAGTTTGTTTGTATCTGTGATCCCAGAGGCTGGGAAGCACAAGGATACATGGAAGGTGTCAAGATGGCCCAAGGTAAAAGAGGAAACAAGAAGAGAGACTTTGGGGGATCCCCATCTCTAGGGATCTGCATTAGTTCTTCAGGATAACCCAACCACTCCTTTAAGGCCCCACATCCCAACACCCCTGACTATCACTCAAAACCAAAGCCAAACCATGTCAGACATGTCCACTGCTCATGCCTCTGTCTCCTCATCACAAAGCAAGATGTCTGTTTATTTCCTCTGAGCCCAGATCAGTGCCTAGCAGAGCCCTGTGACCTTTGCAGCACAAGCAGCTGCCAAGTGTGAAATGGTGTGTATGTGTGTGTGTGTGCACATGCACTCTGTGGACAGACACAGTGTGACAGGCCAAGCTGAAGAGCAGGCGAGGCAAGGCCCGCATCAGATGAGCCCGGCCTGGACTCAGTTTCTTAATCCCACTCGGGACTAAATAGCTCTGAGCAGGAAGTTCAGCCCTCTGACCCAGGGGAAGGCTTGCCAGCATGCCCGGAGGCTCACATAGAGTCAAGGAGAGCTGGAGGGAGCCTCAGGCTTCTTCACTGCTGGTCAGACAGAACGCGAGGGCAGGGTCCTGTGGTGGGTGCCCTCAGGCGAAGCTGAACCTGAAGAAGAGGGAGGAGCCCCCACAGCTGCTGTGCCCTGGCAGGCTAGGCTGTCCAGGGTGCAAGGAGCTGGCAGGCGGCCAGGGATCCTGGCCAGCTGCCAGAGGGAAGGCCTGGAGGCTGAGGTACAGAGGCCCAGGTCAGGGAAAGGGAAGATGGAAGGCAGGGTCCCTGGGGTGAGAGTACACAAAAGATCAGCCTCAACCTGGTGGGTGCACCCCGTGGGGGCCTGGCCTCATCTCCCATTCCCCTTGTATGGAGGAGAATCCAAGAGCTGGGTTCAAGCTTTGCTCTGGCTCCGGCAGTCTATGCTACTTTCAGAGTGCTTTGGAACTCAACCTGCCTCAGCGCCTCTGAAGTGGAGTTCTGAGTGCAGAGCTTAGCTGTCTTCCATGCCCTTACCTCCTCTCCAGTTCCTCTGACACAGACCTACCTGGACTTCCACTGAACTGCTGCTGACTCCAGCCTCAGGACCTTTGCACGTACTGCTGCTCTGTCTGGCTTCACCTCATCACTCCTCCGAGAGACCCTGAGCTCCTTCCCATAATCCCCCACTTCCTCCAGCCTTTCTGCCACGTCCTTGCCTCTTTTCCATTCCTGACATATCTGAAGTGGATCCACCCCTTTACACTCTGCTCCCTGCCCCACATACCTGAAGGTCAATCCCCCGAAGGCCTGAGCTCTGTTGCTGTGTCCCCAGTGCCCCACTTGGGTGCTGGTGTCTGGGAAATGCTGGGGAATACTTATGGAGAGAGAAAAGAACGCCGGGAACTTTGCATCTCCCAGTAACAGGTCTCATCCTGCTGCCTCATAAATGTTAAAGGTGTTCCGAATGAGTGAGGGAATGAATGAATAAATGAATGAATGAATATGATTTTTTTCTGTCTCCTAGATCGCATTGGACAGTACTGTTTGATAAATGAACAGGTGATTGAGTCCCTGCTTGCCCCTCCCCCTTATAAGAGGTGTTACAAACAAAGAAATAATGGAAGAAGAAGGCGGAGCCAGTGGCAGTCCGATGGGGGCAAACACTGGGGAGCTTCCGGTGGACCCCGCCTCCCCAGTCCTCGGCACCACACATCCCTGCCCCTCCCCCCCACGTTGCTGCAGGGCTGTGCAGCCCCGCAACTGTCTGCTGGAGTCAGGGGAACAGTTCCCGAGGCGGGCGAGGCACACACAGGGAGCTCATAAGCTGCAGGAAATGAAAGCTGTGGAGGCCACCCCCCCTCACCCATAACTCCAGCCTCATGACGACCAGGCAGGCCATCTTGCGTGGAATCAGAACCAGGGTCCCCAAGGCAATAGTGCTGCAGAGACGGCAGGGACACCTGGGTGGAAGAAATCATACACGGGGCACAGAATGGGTGGGTGGGCACTCTCGAGGGAGCTGCTCCCAGCCGGGCCACAGTCCCAGGCTTGGTTGGATGTAGGCAGGGTCTAGAGGGGGGAGGGGGTACAGCATGTCACGGCCTGCGTCCCCTGTGTTCCTGTGCGCTATGGTCTCATTCACCTCCGGCTATAAGCCTTCCATGCATCCTAGAGACCTGGGCACGCAGAACCTGGAGAGTCACCTGTCACCCGCCCCCCAAGCCCTAACCCCCTGGGGGAGGGGGCTGCTGTGTACATGATGGCCTGACCTTCCCCCCACTTCAGTACTGCTCTAAGGAGGAGGACCACAGTTCCCACCCCAACCCTTCAGAGTACTTCCTTGTCCTCAGGAGCCCCGCCCCACCCTGCCCAGCCCCACCCTCCACACAGTTCTGTATCTCTCCTAAGTCAGTCTGCACTCCGAACATCTTCCCTTCCCAACTGCTCAAATTCCTCCTCCTCCTCCTCCAGGAAGCTGCCCTGATTCCTCTCCCTTCCAAACATCTGCACCCCGCAGTCTTCAATCTGTCCTCTCAACACTGGTCACATGCCCCTCGTGTCCTGAGGTGGTCTTGCCTCTTGTGACCCTAAACCCCGGTCCCGCTCTACCTTGGTTCTCAGCGCGTACATAGGCTGAGCCTGGCTCGGTGCTGAGGCCAGAGGAAGTTCTTGAACCAAGCTAGACTGAGCGTAGGTAGTGAACCCGCCTCTGTTCTTCTCTCTGTACCTGAGATTCCTGGTGGAAGCATGGCTCTCCCACAGACACCCACCTCAGGCCATTATTTATCATTACGGCTCCCGTAGGTGTGAGTGCCCCGGGCCTTCTTCGCTGAGAGCAGAACCTGAGGGAAGGGGAGACGGATGGATCTATGGCCAGCCTGTGTTGGGTGGGGAGGGGGTTGAAAGGTTGACTGGTGGTGGTGGGGGAGAGACACCAAGCACAGATGTGACTCTATCCAGAGTCACTTGGGTACTCCAAGCAAAGTCCTCTGGGGCTCCAGAGATCTCTCCCCACACAGCTTATGAAGGTGGCAGCTACCAGCAGGCTCCCCCTGGGTCCTCTGCTGCCAGGCAGAGGTGAGGAACATTCCCAAGTTGCACACAGGAGGCCTGGGGCTTCTGCCTCCGGGAGCCATTCTAGAAGCTACCTCTGCGGGGATTCCAGAGGATCCCACTGTGCCAGAGAATTCATCAACCAGGAACCAGGCACGCAGCCGCTGAAACTGTTTTGGGGCTCTTGGGGGCTGGAGCAGCAACTGGAAGAGTTGTGGGAAGCAGGGGTCTTAGAAGGGGAAGGAAGGGACAGGAACGCGGGGAGAGTGAGCTATCCACAGTCCCTATTGTGTCTGTTCCTGAAAAGGACAGGCACACAGTAGGTGTTTAATTAGTTACTGCAAGGCTAGTGACAGTGGCAGCCTGCCCACACACAGGACTTCATCCCACGTTTTCTCTTTTGTCCCACAGGTTCCTGATGGATCTGGATGACCTCTAGTCCCAGAAGGACTTCAAGATCCTTTTGCCGACACTGACCACATCGTCTGGCCTCAGGGACCATGGCACAAGTCCTACTCAGGAGCAGCTGCCAGGCTGCCTGGTGACTGGACCTGGGGCTTCAGCGAGGGGGGCGCGGGCCAGAACCGGGTGTCCATGCCCGGGTGCGGCCGCGCCCCCTCCCAGTCCAGCCCAACATCCCCGAGGCTGAGGTCACCATGTGACACAGCACCGCTGCGGTGCCTCTGGTCCATGCTCCGGGGCTTGGCCCGCGCAGCCAAGCATGAGGCTACGGCCGGAAGGGGCGCTCCGGGCGGGGGCTGCGCTGTCGCCCGTGTTGCTGCTTCTACTACCACTGCTGGGGCACCTGTGGGCTGCAAGCACACCTGCCCCGCCCTCCTTGTCACCTGGGACTCAGCAGGACAACCAGCTGGGTGCCGGCCGAGTGAAGCGCGGTTGGGTGTGGAACCAATTCTTCGTGGTGGAGGAGTACACGGGGACAGAACCCCTGTACGTGGGCAAGGTAAAGTGGGGCCCACGGTCCAGCCCCGACTCTGGGGACACCCACCGGAAGTCCCGTTCCCTACTCCCTTCCAGCTATCTCCTGCCCCGTGCTCTCCCCACAGCCCCTGCCTTTCCACTGTTGATGAGTGGGGAAGCCCAGCTCATGTCTGGGTACTGTGGGGACAGCCAACAAGTTCACAGATTGGATCATGTCCCCTGTGTCACCTGACCAGCATTCCTGGACCTCTATAACTTACTTACCTGGGGTCATGCCTGAGTTTGCGTTTGCTCTCTGCAGAGCCTGTTAGCTGTGCCTCCTGCCACAGGGTCACTCTCCTGAGCTGCACGGCTAGCCTGGTCTTACGGCTTTCTGAAAGACAATCGCAGGCCCCACACATCTTCTATTGTCCCTTTCACCAAGGTGCCTAAGCTGTCTCCTTTCCTTCCTGCTCCTTCCTCTCATACTAGGTGCCTGATACTCACTACCCGGGGTCTCAGCTCAAATGCTGCTTCCACAGAGAAGCCCTCCCTGACTACAACACACACACACACACACACACACATCTGTGCACTCACTCCTGAGTCCCTGTGTCTGCCCTTCAGATGCATCAGTTATACATGTGTCTGTTTGATTATCCAGTTGACACATCCCCCTTCATCAAAGCCTATTTGTTCACCATTAAATCCCCAATGCCTAGTACCAATGAGGCTCGCACACTGTTCTATGAATAAGTGAGTGAGTGAATGAGTGAATGAATGAATGAATGGAGGAAGGAGGAATGGAAGGAAGGAAGGAAGGAAGGAAGAAAGGGAGGAAAGAAGGAAGGAAGGAAGGAAGGAAGGAAGGAAGGAGCCTTTCCAAACAGCAAATTCTGGTTAACCTGGCTGGAGCCCAGGGCTCTAAAACTTTAAGGAGTGAGCTCAGGCTGGTGTTAACCCTTTCAATCCCTGCTCCTCACAAAGCCTGGGTGTGCTGCTAGGGAGACAGGAGTATGAACAACTCCTGCTGACTGGGGCCTCCAAGGAATCACAGACACCCTGATGTGTAAAACATCTCACAAATCAGCCCGGGGGCCCAGTAAGCACCAATTAAATGGGATTGCCGGCAGGCTTCAGGGTGGAGAAAAGCCCTGAGCTGGGTGTTAGCATAAGCGAAGCGGAGGAGCCCATGAAGCTGGTGGAAGGAGGCCTACATAGACTCAGGAGCTGGAGAGAGAGCCCGACCTCTCTGGAAATTTGCTGGTGGTGGAGATGGGGAAGTGGAAGTGGCCATAAGCTGAGGGTGGGTCTCTGGGTTTTCCTTAGGCAGATGGCAGCTTGCTGGCACATTTTGGTTAATGGTAGGAAATCCAACTCAAAAGCTTATTTTGCTGCCAGAGCCTGACTGTGGACTGGGGCAGATCTGAGACTCAGAGCCCAGCCCCTGATAGTGGTAGGAAAGCCTGCAAGTAACCGGGTGCAGGAACGCTGCTTTCCGGGTTCGGCCATCACCATCCACGCATGCGCTGAAGTAGATTCCTGGTCGAGCAAAGCCTGGGTCCCACAGATAGAGCTCGTGCAAGGACAGGCCTGGTTTAACATCTCAGCGGCAGAGCAGGGACAGCTAGCTCCCAGTCGGGCTGACAGGACTGTGTGAAGAGGGGAGAAAAGCCCTTGTGGTCTGGTAGCTACGAATGTAAGCTCTGAAAGCCTGACCTCACCAATCTGCTCCCTACATAGCCTTGAACCTGGATCTTTCGTTTTTTTGTTTTTTAATTCTGTTTGAGTGTTTGGCTTGTAGGAGTATACATGTACTACCTGTGTGCCTGGTGTCCATACTGTTCAAAAAAGGGCATCAGATCCCCAGAACTGGAATTCTGCATGGTTATGAGCTACCTACATGAGTTCTGGGAATCGAACCTTGGTCCTCTACAAGAACAGCAAGTGCTCTCAACCACTGGGCTACTTCTCCAGCCCTGAACCCATATCTTTATACACAGCCAGACCGCTTTCTTCATAGACAGGGAATCTGAGGTACCATGTGCTCACCTTCTTGAGGTTTAAGAAAGAGAGCGCAGCTGGGCGGTGGTGGCGCACGCCTTTACGCCCAGCACTTGGGAGGCAGAGGCAGGCAGATTTCTGAGTTTGGGGCCAGCCTGGTCTATAGAGTGAGTTTCAAGACAGCCAGGGCTACACAGGAAATCTTGTCTCGAAAAAACAAAAAGAGAAAAGAAGGAAGGAAGGAAGGAAGGAAGGAAGGAAGGAAGGAAGGAAGGAAGGAAAAAGAATGCAGCCCACAAAACACTTGGCCCATGGCTTGTCTTGGGTGTTTCGTATTATTCCCATATAATCACCCAAGTGCAATGTAAAAAGCATTGTTCTCTCTCTGTCTCTCTCTGTCTCTCTGTCTCTGTCTCTGTTTCTCTCTCTCTGTTTCTCTCTCTCTGTTCTCTCTCTCTCTCTCTCTCTCTCTCTCTCTCTCTCTCTCTCTCTCTCTCTCTCTAGACTGACGTCAGAGAGGGCAGAGGCCTAGAGTGGACAGGGTGTCTATGATGCTGCACTTGTAGCTTCTTGGACGTTTAAAGGCCAGAGGAACCTTAGCTGTCATACTTAGAAACTCTGTCTGCCTTTTTTAGTCCACGGACTCTCCCTGGCCTGGAACTCACCAAGAAGCCTAGACCAGCTAAGCGGTGAGCCCCGGAGATCACTTATTCCTGCCTCCCCTGATCTGGGCTTACAAGGGCAGGGTCCCACGCCTGGCT